>NW_028145568.1:0-32500 GCF_977016875.1 Pavona decussata
CCTCTTTGGTATTGCGTGCAAGGGGAATGAACAAACAGTAACAAATTCTTTAGCCATCTTATCGTTCAAAATGATAAACTCAACCCCCTGCGATTTCAAGGGAAATCATATACTTATCAGTAATACCGAAAAACACCGCTAACTCTACTCTGCAGGGCAACAAAGTCTACTTTTTTTGGAAGTGCTATATAGAAATTTTATTTCCGTCCTTAAGGCGTGGAGACCCCAGTTCAATGTTACTAAATCGTACTTGCGTTCACCTCTACGCATATTTGCCTTTGGTAACGAGCTATATTAACATTGATTAAAAAGGAGAGAAATATTTATAAAAAGACATATATATATCGTCTTTTTCAATTAAATTTTTAGAATTCTGTGAATCACTGTTACATCTTTTTTTTATTAAATTTTTAGATTTTTTATTGTATATAGTTTTTTTCGCTCGAAGTTGTCCGTCCTCGTTTTTTATACTACAGTTAAAACAGTCAAAGGACGGACAACTCTTGGAAGCTGAAAAATAAAAATGTATTTAAAAGCGTTTTGGTCTTACACCTTCATCAGTTTACAGCAAAACTACTAATTATGGTTTATCTTTGGAGTCTACGCGAGTTATGCAGTTCGGTCGCCGAGATGGTAGGATTGACAAAGAACACAGTTGGAAACATGTTCGCGATCCAAGCTGTAAACTGATGAAGGTCTAAGACCGAAACTAAGGCGGATAACAAGGAACTGTTGCATGGTTTAGCTGACTTTCCATTGAGTTATGTTTGAACTGGCTCTTGTCGCACTTTACAACATACAAATTGCTGCCAAATGGAATAATGGGCCTGTCTTCGAGGTCCCTTTTGCAGTAATGTCTAAGGACAGCGAACACATTTCTAACTGTGTTCTTTATCAATCCTACCATCTCGGCGACCGAAACTGCGTAACTCGCGTAGACTCCGAAGATAAACCATAATTAGTAGCTTTCCTAAAGGAATTGTTAGGAATTCCGCAAAAAAACAACCTTCTCTCAATGACTGTTTGCCGCAACACGTTGAACACCTTCTTTAAAAAGAAAGTTGGAAAGCTTTATGATTAGTACCCATGATTTTATAACCGAAAAATGCTCATACGAGTTTCTTATTGAGATCTCAATCCTCCTTTAGAAAAGAAGAGGACTGCGATCTCAGCTGTAACCGAGGCGTTCAGCGCGAAACTCAGCCCAAAATTCATAACCCAGTCACCGTAAAAGTAACAAATAAGATATTCAATTCGAAAAGCGACTGATTAATATTCAGCAAGAATTTATTCATGATTCTCACCGTACTTGTAAAGCCAGTGCTTAACAATGATTCAGGGCCCATCATCAAAGAGATCTCAATAAGAAACCATTATGCAGTGAAAGCGACTATGACCAACTGAATATGGCTACAATGCCAAATGCCATATAACAAAATACCCAAATGCCATGGCATTTTTTCCATATTTCAGGTCTTATTCGGCTATTTCTGTGACAACATTACATTAGTACAGGCACCACAGATATCCTTCGACGTGGTCTTGATTTCTTTTGATCAATCCCATTCCTTGGTTGCAAGACCGATATCGCAGAGGATTGGCCAACCAGCCTTGAACCTGTAGCCATCTTATTAATGCTATGATGGGACCATCAGAAAGGCTTGTAACATCCATAAGATTCATAATGAAAGGTCAAGGTTTTCCGTACGAGTTCACGTGGACTACCTTTATTAGGCCTCGTTTCTGCTAACTTGAAATGTGATAGCATTTACCATTAATAATCCCTTCCATCCACGTTTCAATTTTTTGCTGCTTCACCGCAGTCATCGAGGAACTGATGACTGAAAGAAATCTTTGAACAAAGGACAGAAAAGCCAACTTGATAGATAAAATGGACACAGTAGGGTTATTTATTCAGGAGTTAGCGATTTTTCTATCTGCACAGGATTGTAACTGACACATGAGAATTTTTTAAGACCGAACGTGAACTCCTCATACTACATCGTGACAATTTCACAACACATGCCCGTTTGAGATGTGGCCAGGCGGCTTTTCTATGTAAAGCTTCTCCCCAAAAACTCATTAAAAGGGAATAACAAAATTCAGATCCTTGTACTTAAGGTTACCGTTTACCTTCAGGGGTGGCATCAGTTTAACGGATGTAGCAACTCTCAGTTTAATACATCACAGATAACCTAACCCTATATCATATTAAAGCTTATAGAACTGGGTATTCAAATATTTCAGTGCTTTACCAAGAAAATAAATTCCCAAGTTTCCGTAAAGTCGAAACTTGAAGGTCCAGATCGTTGTTCAAGAGTTCCAACTCAATGCGAGTTTTATATTTTGGGAGTTTGTTTTTTTTACTCAAGGTCAGGATCGCAAAAGCTTAACTGTGTCGGGGTTTTACTTAATTCGGTTGCGTTCAAAAGTTACAGTACATTAACAAGCAGAGTGAACACACGGAAATGGCTTTCAAGGAAAGAATTTTTAAAATTATCGAATTCCCCGACACATTTTTGTTGATTATAAATTTTTCTAGCAGCTGGCCAGCTTCGACAGAAATCGACCAAATCGTTGTTGAGTTGTAACTCTTGAAAATGTCCCCTCCAAGTGAAAACTAAAGTTTGAGAAAACAGTGTTTGAAAAGAATTCTTGCTACTTGCGCTACACAAACAAGTACCGCCTCCTAACGCCTTTATGGAAAATTAGCCAATCATTTTGCAAGCTACTTTTTCTTCCGGTCACCACCTGTGAAATCTTCTTGCAGTTTTGCACGTACTCTCGTTCCAGAGAAGTAATCGACTCCTTCACCATTTTGTTGGGTATCTGCGGTGTTTGTTGTACGTCGATTTTGTGCAATCCTTATGGGAAAAATTAAACGGTGACTGAAGCCGACCTCATCTAGCAAAGCTGTTAGACCAAAGCAGAAGCGGCAGAGGCGAACAAAATTATCAGCACAAAGCGCTACAGAATTATCGGGGAACCACCGTTACCGCATACATTGTCTCCGTCAAAACGAATCTCCATACTCTTTGAAAAGCCAGCGAATACATCTATTTGAGCGAAATATTGTTGAGAATAGCGAAGTTTTGAGATTGCTATCGAATGTTCGGGTGAAAATTAGCCGTTAAATGAACGTTCCAAAACGTTTATAATGCTGCAAATCGGAAACAAGTATCTGTTTGACGCTTCAAAGAAAACGTTTAAACAGAACCGCTTATAAGAGTTGACTAGACTAGACTCTGTTCAACGCTTTGGAAGTTACACTAATACTGACAGTAAGTCTTTGTGAAAACACTTCAAGCGAAAGCGGCGACTTTTTCTTTACTAGTTACATATTATCTTGTCGCGACGGCCGACATTGAGAAAAGTTTAACACAAAAGAATTATTATGCCTCTTCATTCTTAGCGTTATTAGTCAATTGTTTTGTTGTTGTTGTTGTTGTTGTTGTTTCCGCTTGCCGAGACTTAAGTAAGTAAGGTTTACTCACCCGAACACAGGATTCAGTGATCTGACAACGTTCAGCCACAAATAATAATATAATAACAGTAAAAGAAAGGCAGCTCATGAAGCGCGATTCACGGATGCACAAATTGAAACAAGCGCGTCTCCAAATATGCGCTTGGCTGGAAGATTTTAATATCTTTACCTACTTTAAAGTGTAGATTAAAACTATAGTGTTCTTTTATCTTAGTTTCTTACTTGAACAAACGCAAATCCTTCCACTAAATACAGGATATTCGAAGTAAGGGAACGTAAGGGGTTCAAGACTAAAGACAGACACATGAAAGACCGTTTGCGCGATTATCGCAACTGGTAGTTATATCGGCAGTAATATGCTGTCATTTGATCTGGTTTTTTAATATGCTGTCAATCAAAGTCAAATTTCACTTCCAGTGGAAATCGCCCATATCCCAATTTCTCGGCAAATACTCATCTCTTTTCCTAATTTTTGTTTTGAAAGATCTTCCTGGAAAGTTTACTTTTATCTAAAATAAAAAATTAAAATCCAAAAAATGTTTGTCCTCTGAACGTACACATTGATTTCAACGTTATATCGTCACACTTAGTAAAAATTCCCAGGTGTCGTTCTTTTCTTTCGTTATGCAAATTCAGCAAAATTTTAATCACTGAATAGAACAGTATCAGTTTTATCTCCAGATCTCCTCGTGGCCTGGTATTATCCGGTACAGGAAAGAACCAACAGCTAAAGACACGATGTCTGAGACTAATGGTGAAACAACAACGCGAACAAGAAACATGAAACATCTACTCATTCTATTGAGGTTTTGCGACCTATTGAGAGCTCCTCGCCAGAATATTTACAGGGCCCTCGAAAGCAGTGGGTGCGTACAAGAGTTGGAATTCTCCAACAACACTACCACTGTTAGTTAGGTGGGTTTTTTTTTTTTAACAGATCCTGAATGAGATAAAAACCGAAGGACTTGATACCTGCCAACTCTCACGCATATTAAATGTGTGCGAGTCTCACGCCTGCAGTAAAGACATTGATATCGCGCATCGAGGACAATTTCTCATGCCGGACTCACCAATCCGGACGAGTTGTTATAGAATAATTTCATTTCATTTACGATTCGTTACGTATTGTTTATTTGCTCTTTCTGTTTGCCCTTTCAAATGTCTACCATACATTCAAATGGTGTTCAAAGGTTGTTGGAATATCTCCAGAACTTCGGCAACGTTCGAAAGTCTTCGTAAAATCGTCGGAAATCTTCGGAATTGGCTCGGACGTTTTCTGAAATCCCCGTCCTGACGGGACAACAATATCACGCATGTTGGCATCGTAGTGAGCTACAAAGGTACAGCTTTCAAGCATTTTCAGTCGTCAACATTTTCAATATTATTGAATATTAAATATTTGATAATCCTGGAGATAAATGCAATGACAAGAGATCTAATAAGATAGGTATTCGGGTGTGTAACTTGTTACCGTTGGAAAAATGGTCAGTATTCACTAAAACCCATTGAATTTCTCTTTCAGAACCAACACAAACGAGTGGAAACAGTGAAGCTAGTTTGACTCAAGAAAACGAGGATTCAGAAGGAGCACAGTCTGGTCTGTACCTCTCCCTTTCTTTCTAGAATTTTCAAAATGGATCTCAATTTGCATCTTGCCTAGCGTACATTATTGGTGCCAGTTTGAGCACAGGCAGACCACCCACTGTTTGTGTGGTGTCATTACCGTTTGTACCCACTTCAAACCAGAATTGTCACAAAATTAAAAAATTCTTGGCTTTCTTTCAATGGCTTCTGATTAACTATATATTTCGCTATGTCGTGGCCGAGTTTGGGCTTCATTAATTGTCACATTTCCTCCGAGAAAAGTGGGCTCAAGTCCTCCAGGTTGGTTTCAAACTATGATCTGTGGCAAAGTCACGACCAAAGGAATTCTAAGCATGCGATTCATTTTAAATCGGCCTATCAACGCTTGGGTTGGGTATTTGAAGCCTAATGATCGCGAAGCGTTGCCGACTCAAAATGAATCGCACGTCATCAATTTTTGAACAAAAACTTGAATTATATATATATCTCTGGAACAAGAGACTTTAAATGCCATTCTTGTACTTTTTGAAAGGCCTTTCAAATGAGGATTTATAAGTTATTTTTTACTCGATAGGCAATTTGAAAGGTATGGGGCAGACAAGTCTGGAGGTAGCCTGTTCCCACTTCTTTCCACACTCCTTAACAGTCTCTCTCCAGATCTCGCTCAACAATGTTGACGGAGTAGAGCTGAACTTACAACTGAAAATTTTTGTTTATGTCACATTTCCATTGCAGTAGCAGTGCAAGATGACCAAGCAGGACATGTCAATCCTCCAAGTTTACCCGCAGGTAATGATACCATGCAGCTCACACTGACGATACATTTGTTCATAGTCGACTTCTAAAACAAATCAGATACCGCATCACTCTTAAGACAATTACCCAGGGCTGTCAACCTTGCACGTCTTCAAACATGGAGAATATTTACTTCCCAGCCAGCAACAACAAAGCGCCTTACATGAGTGTGGCATCAAGGCTAAGTTCACGGCTTCTGTTTCAGGGGAAGGGGCAGGACTCTTTCAAGTCTATAAAATAGTACCTGAAACAACGCTAAGTTTCAGTTTATATTTTTTTCAGTTTCAGTTTAGTTTCCATTATTTTACACAAGATAACAAGATAAATATAAATTACAATAGTAGGATAAATGAATAACAAAAGAGAGAAACATATGGCGAGGATGCCCATAGAAAAACCACTAGGCTTGTATGAGTTACAGGTATGTATAATTATGTATGTGTCATGTGTTCTATAGATTCCAGATGCTGTTTTCTCAAATTGTTTTTTTTCCTCAATACATTACTGATAGGGAGAACTGTTTTGGGATAAGAAAAGAACTTGTAATTTGTCATTACAATGTTTTTTTTCCTCTTCTGGCTTCGGCAAGTTTCGACTAAAGTGATGGGGTCTTCATTTCCACAGTGGAAATACAAAATATACACATAGAAGCTGGGAAACAACCAACGGAAATACTTAACAAGCTTCGGGGATATTTTTTCGATCTCAAGACCCTGGCATCCCAAAGAAACAACCTAAATGACACAATAGTGCATGCATGTACCGGTACGTCACTTTCATTTTTAAGTCTTCCTTTCTTTTCTTCACTGGTCGGATTTTAAGACCAGATTGTTTTTATTTTTATTTTTTATAAGGATGCTGGTTAGGAGCACTTGGATGAAACCAGTAATTCTCAGGGCTAAAAACCTCACAAAAGCGGTTCTGAACATATTCCAGTTAGTATATTTGGAAATAGTATGTTTTTGAACGCCTTGCATGAACCCGCCAAACAACAACGAAACAATCAGCGACCGCCTGTACAGATCAAATTATATCACATTAGAGATTAGTTGGGATATGTGAAGCTGCGTTTCCACCCTACAGACATTAAAAAAAACAATGGCAAAACTTTTATTTTACTCAGTTCAATTGTTATGCAACATTTTAGGGTGATCTGCAAATGAGCATAAGAACCAATTGCACTTTTTCTTTCCTAGCATAATTTATCTTCGTCCACGTCGTGTAATTTATCTATCTGATCGATTTAATTAATACCTATTTTATCCTTTTTTATGTTTTCAGCATATGCAAAACGCTGTGCAACCGTGTGGAAAATCACGGATTGGATTGACTACACCAAAACGATCCGCAACAAGAGGGGCTCCGCAAAAAGAAAATTGGACAGACAATTGCCAGCTAAGAAGGAAAACGTGTCTGATAAGTAGCCTTTCATAATGCTAGCATCATTAGATACTAGTGAGGCAAAAGTGCGTAATGGAATTTTTTTAACTGAACCTCATAAAAGTAGGAAAGGATTGACAGCTTGAGTTATAATATTTTAATATTTACTGTTTCCAGACAGTACATTGTTTCAGTTAGAGAAAAATGTATTGGTGACCTTCAGGGGCAGAAATAGCGGGCACAAAAACCCATGAAAAATGGGGAGTATTGACCAAAGTACTTTAGTACAGAAATAGAATACTATTCATACCAAAGCTTTGTTTTGATTTTCAAGCTTTGAATCACAGCCTCCATTGAAATACCAATTTTTGTTTCGGGTTCTAGTAAATGCCCTTGTAATCGAATCACGCTGTGAACGACTGGTCACACGATCACTCATTCATTCACTGGTCAGTGAAATGTTGCGCTGCTGTCAAATCGCCGTTTAAAGCTGTTAAACGACTGCTCGTGGTAGCGTTTAGCAGCCAAAATTTGCGACTGCTGCAGCCATGCAGCCACTTCACAGCGGTTTTGCAGCGCTTCTTCAAGCCGTTCTGCAGCGCTGAACGGGTTAACAATCCGTTTGAAACAATATATAAATAATTATTGCTAAAACACGAGCCACTCTACAGTTAATGGTTATCCGTTAGTTCCATTCGCAGCCAGTCCTGACAATCCCTTCTCCTGTGCATGATCATCCGTTTGAAATTTTACTCGTGCCGTTCAGCCGTTTAGGTCTACTGTTCGAAATTTCTTTTAGCTGTTCAGCCGTGATTACCATCCGTTTGAAATTTTTGACGAGCCGTTCAGCTGTTCAGGTCTACCGTTCAGACGCGATTACCATCCGTTCGAAATTTTTCGCTAGCTGTTCAGCCGTCATACCAATCCGTTCGGAAAAAATTATCAGCCGTTCAGTTTCATCCGTTTCAAACGGCTTTGTGGGCCGTTTCTTACCCGTTCGACAGCCGTGCGTTTCACCCATTTAACAGAAAGCTGTTAGTGTACGTTTTCGCATGAGAGGTCACATGTTTTTCTTCTTTTCTCGAACTGCGGCAAGTTGTTGCAAAAGGAACCCTTGTCATTGTACCAGATTCTTCACCAGGCCCTTGTAATGGGCAGACTAACCCCTTATTTCTAAGCCCCTCCCGTAATCAGCCTCAAAATCAAGCACCTGTACAACCAAACTCATTAATTAACTTTTCGCCAGCTACGTGTATGAGTCAAGCTAATCCAACTCAAGTTTCTCCTTACTTTTCGCAACCTGCGTCTCAACCACAGTTGTTTAATACATTATCTCCTAGCTCACTCACAACAACAAATGGCTAATTCGCCGCAGCATCAGTACTTCCTACTGGAAATGGTTCTGTTTTATTCCAAAACAATTTCCCGCCTTTACAAGGTTCTTCTGGAGGATCTTTAGATAACAGCCAAACTACAGGAAACTTCGGCCAAAACATCACTTTCTTCAATCCAACTTTGTCAGTGCCAGGGTCTTAATTCTCTGTAGCAGTTACCTCTACAACTGCAACATCAACAACTGCAGCAACAGCCACACATTCAAAGGCAGCAACCAGGACAAACACACGAGCCCCCACAGTTGCAACTCCAACAGCAACAACATCAACAACAACACGTTGACGCTCAAGTGCAGCAGCCAACACAAACACAGCAACAGCTGCAGCACCAACAACCACGCTTATAGCAATTACAGTTTCAACAACAAAATCAACATCAAAATCAGCTGCAACAACAACAACAGCCACAATATCAAGTGCAGCAGCCAGGTCAAACACAACAACAACAACAGAAGCAGCAGCAACGACAAATGCAGCAGCCACAGCAACAACTAGAGAAACAAGGGCAGGCACAGCCTCAACAACCTCAGGATCAGCAACCGGAGGCAGCAGAGGCATGTACAACAACACCGGTTGAAGGTGCAACATCTGCAAGACCTGCTGAATTAAGAGGAACAGAAGCGTCGACAACACAAGAAATAACAACAATAACAACAACAGATACAGCTACTGCACCACCAACAATGGCGACCGCAAATGAAGCCATTGCACAAGAGGCTATAGAACCAACAGCAATTGCAGATGCAGCAGTTCCTGAGACAGCCACAACTGAACTTCCTGAGCCGCTCACACCAACAGTAACTGCATTTTCCGCTTTGGAATCATTACTATCAAGGCAGGCAGAAATGCAGGCGCAACGTCATGTTCAATTTATGGACGTCCTGGCAGAGCATCAACAACTGATGGCAGAATTTAGGGAACATCTCCCTTCAAACAACATGCCGGTATGCAGTTTATGCAAACACAATACTGACATTTCTAACATCTTTATTTTGGTGTGCAAGCTCATTCTGTGAACATGAAGTACAGCCTGTGGTCTTGATGTGAAAAGTTCTTTTTATTCTAGACTGATGCTCCTCCCGAGTCACCTGGCAGAAGTTCAGCTCATGAAAGTACACCAGAAAGAACCAGCACACAGACGGTAATATTCCAGGTGATCGTTTCTCAACTATTTACCGATTATGACCAAATTTCCTAGCCTCATAGATCTGGTACGTTAGGGTTGATGGTGTAACTGGCAGGGAACACGCTGCTTTCCATAAAGAATATATTCTGCATGTTAATTTTAGTGCCCATTCTAGGGAGATTCGTTTTCATTTTCTTTACCTTCAAATTTCATTCTTGGAGTCATACAGAAAAAGTTTCCCACGCAGTGAAGTAAGGAAAATACTTGGTTAAATTAAAGCGACATGTTACCGGGCGTAGCAAAACTATTTTCATTCCCCCACCGTACATGACACACTAACAAATCACTATAACAACACCATGATAAAGTTTACAGTTGCTAGTGTATTTAACGTGTTAAAGTTTCACCATGAAGCTACTGTCAAGAGGGCCACTAATTAAACAACGTTTCAGTAGATTCATTTATTTATAAAGTGAAATATTTCAGATAAAAATGCATCATTACTAATACGAAAACGGAGTTTAGAAATGGGAGTCAATCATTGTTGTTGAGGTATGCACTGTTGTGTTATCACAGTTTTTAAAAAAGCATTGTCTTGGAAAATTTTCCTTACTTGTCAGGAACCAAGTAGAAGTGGAAATGAAAATGGAAATGGGAGTCAGGATACTGAGGTTGGTATGATTAACTGTCAAATGCAAAACAAGCAATACATTATTGATAGCCGTCCTTTGTATTGCAGATTCCAGTTTTGTATTTGTCTATGACCAGTTCCCTTTCCATTACACAGTTATTTCTCAAAGGCTATCTACAAACGGCTCTTTCTTAAGAACTAGCAGTTTACAAGACACAGCACATAATACAGGATATTGGGACCTGCCCCAAACGAGAGCCTTTGATATTTTGTCATTACCACTATTTAAATCATTATTATTTTCTTTTTTTAGTATTTAAGTTTTATTATGTTTCTAACAACAATTGAAAGGGTATTATTTTTCGCCAGAAACAAGATTCACATGTCGATCCATTGTTACAGCCACATGAAGAGTCGGATCAGGGGGTTTGTAAAATATTTTATATGCCAAATGCTCACCGACTTACATATAAGGAGGTCTGCTAGATCATTACACATTCCCAACCTAATTTGGACCTGTTACTTTTAACAACGGCATGCTTAAAAACGATCAAGTTAATATCAGAAAATTATTTTATTCTATACAGGAACAGAAAAAGTAGACATTTGGAATGCAGTCATGTCTTTAAAAATTTGGGTTTCATGCCAACAGCACGTTATGTACTTCATCTTATTACTTACATTCCATTTCAAATTGTCATCTGTTTACTGTTAAATAACAAAAATGTTGGCTTTCGCTTTCATATACTAAAAAAGATAATGGTGAAAGTCTGGTCTGAAAAGAGTTGTTATAATAGCACAAAGGAAGCAGCTTAAATGATTTTCACACTTCAAAATGGAATTCTTGACCACATTTTACTTCTTTTTACTAGCTTGAAATTAACAGTTTCTGATTGTCACAGGTATCTGTAACGCGTCGTCATCCCGGGCCTGTGAACTTTTATGCCAGTTTCTGACTAATCAGGTATATATACAGCTCGACCTCTGTTCACCTTCTGTCGACATTCCCCATTTTAATGCATGGATTTTTATTTCAATATATCTCACTAGAATCTTAGTAGTCCCTCCAGGTCTGAAGAAAATGAAACAATCAGAGACTATACAATGCGTCGTTTGGCTGAGTTAACATCAACTGGTAAGTGGGAAAATGCAACCTTGTTTAACGATCAAACTTCCGTTTACTTTAAGTTGTATGGTACCTTAAGAAGGACCAAAAATTTTGTTTACATTTGGTGCATACATACAATTATTCACTTTTCCCCTCATGTAAATCTAAATCGACTGACCAGACAGGAAAAAATAGGACTTGTCATATAGAATAGACAGGGCTTGTGTGCAAGCGATTTGTAATGTCACAAAGCCAAGCCAGTGGAGATACATTGACAGTGCAAACAACCCTGCTGATGTTGCAACACACGGCGTTCCCCCAAACAAATTGATGGAGTTGAGGTGGATCTCTGGGCCTGAATTTCTATGGAAGTCCTTACCTTAACCTCAGATGCTTGAAGAGATTGCACTCGATGAAAGTGACCCAGGAGTAAAACAAGAAGTGACCACATAAACAATAAGGTTACAGAAACCCCAAGGTCTTGACTGAGCAAAGTTTGGTCACTTTTCCAGCTGGGCATCACTAAGATGTGCGATAGCCAATCTAGTCCTCATCCACGAGACAATTCAAGAAGAAAAATGGAGAGAGTTCCAAGAACGAAACCAAGCCTCGACCTCCCCCCTCAGCAGTGGAGTTTGAGCAAGCTAGCAAAGTTATAGTTGGAGCAGTACAAAGGACGGTGTTTGCTACCGAGCTTAAGGCCCTATCCTCAGACGGAGAGAACAGAACAGTACCAAAGGATTCAAATCTTCTCCATCTAGACTCGTTCGTAGATCTGCATGGACAACTTTGCATTGGAGGTCGCCTTAGAAATTCCACACTCGCATATCAAGAGAAACACTCCGTGCTTCTTCCAAAAGGACATCATGTATCACTGTTAATCATCCATCATTTCCATGAGAAGATCCATCATCAAGGCCGGCAAATCACACATGGAGCCATTCCTGAAGCTGGTTATTGGGTTATCGGAAGAATATTGCATGATAGCTGCACTCGTAGAATCCTGTGTAATATGCAAACGATTGAGGGGAGTGATGATGAAGGGCAAATTGTTTAAACAAATGTATGTCAAGGATTTTGCCCTGTTTCAACTGTTCTTATGTGCACAGTATTTTGAACTGGACCTATCAAAAATCCTTCTAGCAACTGTACCTACATTCTGACTGTACAGTCCATGATTTAACCTACCAGGGGCCATTTGAGATTTTCTATCCAGTCTGGCAAATTACCCCACTAACCATAGCTGTTTATTTCTTTGTTCATAGCATGCCATTGGAGAGAGCAAAATGTTTCTGTAAGTCCAGGGATGCCTTGGAGGCATTGCTAGAGAAACTCTTCGCAGAGATGGAGCTTGCCTCCAGTTCCATTTAAGGGACGAACTGCAACCTGTAAAAGGGGAAGGAGAGAGGTGCCCTGAACCAAGAAAGTGTTGCCATTATCTACTGTAAGTAACCCATTAATCTCAAACCATCAATAACTTATTAATTATCCAAAGATGTAATTCTTTATTCATCAGCTGTATACGGATAAAGGAACTCAGACAGCTGCTGATTAAATAACATAAGATCGTTAGACATTTGAAAATGCATTTTTGCTGAAAAAATGTTTACTCTGTAGGCATCATGAAAGAGCAGTTCCAGGCTGACCAAGATGCAGTTAACCTTATGATCAGAGGACAGCAGAAGCAATTCAGGAAAAAGCTGCTGTAATCAACTCAATCAGAAAATAAATTATTTTGCTTTCCAGTAAAACATTTTTACAATCACGTATATGCCGATTTTACAAACAGGCATAATCAAAATATGATATGTCATATTTTCATTTTTTAATTAGGTATCCCTTCATAAGCGTCTCTATTGTACATATAAAACTGAGAGATATAATATTAAAATGATTTCTGATATTATTACTACTTTCAGTTTATTTTGTAGTAATCATGGAAGAGGAGAATGTGGAATGCACGTATACTGATAATGAAGTACCATAAATACAAGGGAAACAGCAAGACTTGTTTGAGGGAAATTTGATTTCATTAATTGACGCCATGACTGGGATCTTAATGTCACTCCTGCGAATTGATGATCGACTTCCGATAAAGCTTTTCTGGGAATTCCTTGCATTTCGTAAGAGATTTGGACAATTCTCAAGAATTTGTGTAAACTCCCAAGAAATCTCCAGAATTTGCTAGAACTCTTGTGAATTCTCAAGAATTCGTGACATTTTTTCAGTGCCCGCATTGCTTAATTTGGTTCTCGCGAATTTACGGGAAATCAAGTAAATTTCAAAGGATTTTTCTACCTCTTGCAGGCTCCCGAGAAATCTTTGGACTTCCCGTGAATATATTGTGCAAAGTAACGCCAAAGAATGCAACGTTTTCCCAGGAATTCTCAGGATAAAATTTTCTGGAAATCTCAGTTTTTCTAGGGAAATCCCGAGACTTCTCTTCACTTTTTTGAACAGGTACTGAAACCTTCCAGTATACACATTATGCCTGGAGCCATACACTGGGTGTGAAAAGAGGGTTTATTAAAGGAAAAGCACTCAGACAATTGAGAACAAACTCTTCTGAAACAACGTTCAAAGAAAGTATCTCCAATTTTAAATCGGGCCTCATAAGACGCGGATACCCCCACAAGATGATACAGACAACGTTATCAGTAGTCAACTTTGCCGAAAGACAGTCGGCTCTACAACAAAAGAAGAAACTCGTAAACAAATCTTGGTTTTTTGTTACAACATACCACGCATAGGTGCGTAACCTTAAAAATATATTGATGCAAAGCTGGAACTTAATACAAAATCAGCCTTTGCTGAAAAGCATGTTCAAATATCTGCCAATTATATCCTACAAGAGAGGACAATCTCCTAAGGACAAGCTTGTTAGGGCAAAAATATAAGGCAGTGTTCAAAAAAATTTACACAACATTAATGTAATCCCCGTTTTTTTTGTTTTTTACCTTTTTGTGTCGCAACTGTGGATGTTGAGGCATGTTGCCTACAATACATGACCATTCACTGAGTAAGCGGCTTCTGTGCTGATTAAGAGCGGCAATCCAGAAATTTCGCTTGGAGGTGTGCAAAATGAAAAAAATCGAAAATTCCCAAACTTTGCCAGGACATAGGTCTAGATGAAGTATTACTAGAAAAAATACTTTGAGTTCGATTAGATTTTTATTTTTGGCGAACGGCGACAAAGTCGGTTTGGCCGCTCCCACATCGGTTTTCACGGCGTCCACACCATACGTTACTTGAAAGTCGCCTAAAAATAAACATAACAGTAAATCCGACCATTAAACATCTTAATCAAAAGAATGCATATTTAGGAACAGTCTGAAGTGTTAGTTGTTCAATTCCATCGCGAACTAAATATTTTTTGAATTTTGAATTTTTTTCCATATTTCGCCGATTTTGGCGGAGCAAAACATGGCAACATTGGGAGGGTAAAATCGCTTCTTGGTACATGGCGTGGTTTCATATCAAGTACATCAAGCGAAAGAGCAAGGTTTCATCTTCAAATAACTGCAATAAAATTTTTGGGCTACGTTAAATATAAAATTTTAGAGCGCGAAACAAAAGTGACCCAACAGTCAAATTACGCAGTTCGTTGTCACGCATTCAAAAGCGTAAAATCAACAAAGTGCTCTGAAAAAATAGTGGGCCAACGTTTCGCCAAAAAACATTACTGTTGCAAAGATAATGCTTATTTTGAACATTATTTTTCACTTTAACTTCTTCGTTTGTGTGAACTTTTTGAAGTTCAAGCGGTTAATTTTTGTTGCGAGCCAAATTCAAATCGCTATTCACCGTGGTTATAAAGTTTGCGAACGGTTACATGTAAGCCGTAAAGGATAATGATTTTCTATCATTCCTAAATCACAATAGACAGCATAAAGGTAAATTTTTTCTGGTGGGAGAAAAAGATATATGTGTAAAATATAAATACCTGGAAACTGAAGAGAAACGGCTTCCAGTCGTGAGCCGGAGCGTCATCGGATGCACTGGAATGCGTTAAACAAC
This sequence comes from Pavona decussata, assembly GCF_977016875.1. Taxonomy (NCBI): domain Eukaryota; kingdom Metazoa; phylum Cnidaria; class Anthozoa; order Scleractinia; family Agariciidae; genus Pavona; species Pavona decussata. The sequence goes on from NW_028145568.1 coordinate 15,520, forward strand.
AGACAGACAAAGGATTGTGGGGGTGGGGTAGGGAAATAGTTTGCACGGACAGGATTGTCGGGGGTTACGCCAACTTTAAAACATTGATATGAAAAGTTCATGAAAAAAAAAAAAGATGAAAGAACAGAAAAACAGGATTATCCCTTTCTCCCTTTGCATCTGTTGACATTCTATTTGTTTCCGGTATGAAACTTGACAAATAACAAAAGAAGTCCGCATTTTTTTCTTAAACACTACTCTATTTATTTATTTATTGGTTAATTTATTTGTTATCCTGGCCTTGTGTTCAGAAACACTGCGAGTCACCACTTTTAACACTTTAACTATAACTGTATTCCTAGTTTTAACTGATCCCCCCTCCCCCACCTACACACTGAATCGCATTATCTGTGTGCGTGCGCCGTTACAATCACTGTATGGCAACCTTTACCTGTACGTGGTTACTCCGCGTTTGTTGGAGGGCCATGTGGACTTTCCATGAGGACGTTGAACAAGAAACAAAAGGTTTTTCATCACAACTGGAATCAGCAGAAAGTGATTCAGTAAGGCTAAGCGTTATCAAATGTAAGTACTGAGCAGTCCGAACAGATCACTGTTTATGATCCATGCCTCGTTGCCCACACACGTGCGAAGGCTTGTAAAGTATTATTTGAAGATTCCAAACAAGCTCCACAAACTTCTAGAGAAAGCGTAACGACTGAAATGCCTTTTCTTTGTAATTTGGACGTGTGGCCGCGTGAACGCCTGGGTACATGTTACGCAATCTTTTCCTTTGCTTCGAATGCGTCGGCCGTTGGCCGTCTGCAACTTGTGAGGCAAAAAGTAGATACCTATCTTTATGCTAAGTGCTCACAGTTTGGTATGTACATATCTGCAAATAGTAGTCTTCCAATAGAAGTGTAAATATGGCTAATATCCTGTTTTACGGTTTGTTTCAAGACCAGGTAATTTATAACTATATCGGTTATCGGACGTTCGGAACAAGAAGAATTTGAATTCAATATTTCGAAGTAGCCGCTTAAGGTTGAAATTTCAAACAGCCTAGGCCGTAATTAAGGGAAATGTTACTTAAAATTAGTATTATCTTCGCAACAGTAGTGATTTTTGGCGAAAATTGACCCATTATTTCTTTTACCGAGCATATTATTCATTTACGGTTCTAAATGCGTGACAGGGAACTGCGTAATTTGACCGTTGGGTCACTTTTGTTTGGCGCTCTAAATTTTTATATTTAACGTAGCCCAAAAATTTTATTGCAGTTATTTGAAGATGAAACCTTGCTCTTTCGCTTGATGTACTTGATATGAAACCACGCCATGTACCAAGAAGCGATTTTACCCTCCCAATGTTGCCATGTTTTGCTCCGCCAAAATCGGCGAAATATGGAAAAAAATTCAAAATTCAAAAAATATTTAGTTCGCGATGGAATTGAACAACTAACACTTCAGACTGTTCCTAAATATGCATTCTTTTGATTAAGATGTTTAATGGTCGGATTTACTGTTATGTTTATTTTTAGGCGACTTTCAAGTAACGTATGGTGTGGACGCCGTGAAAACCGATGTGGGAGCGGCCAAACCGACTTTGTCGCCGTTCGCCAAAAATAAAAATCTAATCGAACTCAAAGTATTTTTTCTAGTAATACTTCATCTAGACCTATGTCCTGGCAAAGTTTGGGAATTTTCGATTTTTTTCATTTTGCACACCTCCAAGCGAAATTTCTGGATTGCCGCTCTTAAATGGCAGATGGAAAGATGTGATCCCTCTAGTTGTTCATTGTTGCTATCAAAATATAGGACACGAACATGATATCGAAATGTTTTGATCCTTGTTCTAGTTGTTAAATGTTCTGCCCAGAAGAACACTCAATGACTACACCTGTCATCAATCAACTGCATTCGGACCAAAACTGCAGGAATAAAGGCTAATATGACCCTTCTGTATCTAGTAGATTTTTTCAGGAAACATTCCCTGGAGATGGCTGGAAATGGCTTTCAGAGCATCTAAATCAAATAATGATATCATCGACAATTTAGTATCAGTATTATGGAGACTCTTTACCAGCAAGTTTTGCTGAAAAAAACAAAGCAATCAAGTATAAAACTTGCCAACGTGTACAGGTAAATAGTATTGTGCAGTGTATTTGGTCACTGGATAGAGGACACTCTGTGGCAAACAACTGAAATGTCTATAAGTATCTAACGTGAGCGTATTTAACAGTGATAGTTATCAATGACTTGTTTTCAGACTTTATTGTTGTTCACATGCGATCACTTAGCAGCCATCAGCAATGACATCTCTTTTATTTGGAGGGTTTTGGATCTCTATACCTGGCTTCCATTGTTTCATCATCAGGTTATCAGTATTTTGGATGCAGCTTAATTTGTTCAATTTTATGTGACTCATCTCCCGTTTTTGTTTTTCCAGAGAACAGCTTCACTTGATGATGACCTCAATATTTGTGCAGCCACAAACTGTCGCTACTGGAGAAGGTTTTGACTTGGACAAACTCTATGTTGTGTGCGAAAGGATGGTATTGTGAAGAACTCCACATCAGAACATTGTGGATAGTGTCGTGGCATTGTAGTCATTTTATATATTCAACATGGTATATGAGGACAGCAAGGCAAATTGTCTTTTTTAGGGCAGGCTTGGATGGGAATTGGCAGAGGCCACACTTTGCTGAGTGTCAAAACCCTCTTTAACGACATTTCTTATTTGTAACCAATATGGTATTTTACTGCATTAGGCAAGTTGAATATCATTTATATAATTATAACTAAATATTTTATATTTTGATTATAATTATTATTGGAACTTTAGTGTATAATTGTAAAATTGCAACTTTTACAAAGAATGTACATTACAACTTCACGCCGATTTAAGTGTGTCATTCAGAAATGGGTAAAGGCGGTGGATTTTGTAGCTTAAAGGCTCGTTTTTAGTCCTTTGGGCATTTACTTCGGGAGCCACCGAAAACGTGTTGAATAAGTTCGGTTTCATTCGTTTGGAAAAAGGTGAGATCTTTTGGATGAGGACCTAAAGTGACCACGAGCGGCAGAGTTTATTATCGCATCCTTTTGTACTTGATGTGAGAATAAACTGCATTGAATGACTTGGGACTTTACATGCATTTAGTTATTTTCGCAAAACATTTCCAAGTTCGATATGTATTTATGAAGGCGAAGCGACCGTCTTAAATTTGTCAGTCAATGACCCGGTTATCTCTGATCACTTCGCTGTTCACTGCAACTTGGCTATCAAGAGACCACCTAAGGTTAAGCTCACCCTCACATCACGTAAACTGCGCACCATTGATCCAGACAATCTACGGTGTGACATTCGTTCCTCCGCCTTATACAACTCACCGTCGCACGAAATTACGGACCTCTGCGATCAGTACGACTCGGTTCTATCTTCAATCCTGGATAAACATGCACCTCTGCGCACAAGGATCATCACCTTACGACCTAATGCTCCTTGGTATAGTGAGGAAATCAGAAAACAAAAATCAACCTGCCGCAAGCTTGAAAGGCGCTGGCGACGCTCCAAACTTGAATCAGACTATCGACACTATGCAAATCAACGCGCTGTTATTCGGAATATCATTTTCGAGTCAAAAATGGGTTACTACTCTAATCTCATTTCGGAGGCTGGCAAAGATAACAAAGCCCTGTTTCGTTCAATTGACCGTTTCCTCCACAGGAAAGCAGAGAAAAGCTTCCCAACCAGCTCCTCGGCTGAAGATCTCGCTAACACATTTGTCACCTTTTTTGAAAATAAAATAACCCGCATCAGAAACATACCTACTCCTCCAGAAATTCCTGAATTCTTTTCCTCCTTGGACATTTCCACCATTGATTGTGAGCTTAGCAATTTTTCACCCACCTCGAATTCCGAACTATCGAAAATTGCTTGTTCTGTTGTACAGAAATCATGCTGTCTAGACCCTTTACCTGCCACTTTACTGAAAGAACACTTCGACTTGCTATTACCATCTATTTGTAGGATTGTAAACTTGTCGCTGGAATCTGGTCATTTGCCTTCGTCTCTTAAAAACGCCGTTTTAACACCTCTACTAAAGAAACCAAATCTGGATCATGAAGTTCTTGGTAATTTTAGGCCTATCTCGAACCTCAAGGTTATCTCCAAAGTTATTGAGAAGGTTGTCGCTGTGCGTCTTCAAGCTTACCTTGATTTTAACCAACTAACAGAGCCGCTACAATCAGACTACAAACTCTTTCACAGCTGCGAAACTGCCCTCGTTCGCGTTGATAATGATATTTTGCATGCTATTGATAATCGCCACTGTGTCATGCTCCTGCTACTTGATCTCTCCGCTGCATTTGACACTGTCCACCACGAAATATTGCTCAAAAGATTGAACTCCAAATTCTCTATATGTGGCACTGCACTCGATTGGCTCCGCTCCTACCTCACTAACCGCACGCAGGTTGTCTTAATTGACGGGAGGAAGTCACAGTCTCTTGAGCTCAAATGTGGAGTACCTCAAGGCTCCGTTCTTGGGCCCATTCTCTACCTCCTTTACACTGCTCCACTTGCAGACATTCTACGTCTCCACGACATGCAATTTCATTTCTACACCGATGATACTCAGTTGTATATTTCCTTTTCTACTAATGACGATCTGGAACTAACCAACAGCATCGCTAAAATTGAGAAATGTTTATCTGACCTTGATCAGTGGATGTCCTTAAACAAGCTGAAACTAAACAAAGACAAAACCGAACTTCTCTACCTCTATTCAAAGTATTGCCCTCAACAGTCTCTACCTCCACTTCGTTTTGGATCTGATACAATTCAGCCGTCTCTATGTTCCAGAAACATTGGTGTCGTTTTTGATAGTACTATGTCAATGGATCCCTCATGTTAATTCTGTTTGTAAATCTGCCTTCTATCATCTTCGAAACATCTCTCGTATAAGAAAATTGCTATCCACTACAACCACTGAGACTCTAGTCCACGCTTTTATAACCTCCAAGTTGGATCACTGTAACTCTCTCTTATACAATGTTCCGAAATATGTCATTAAAAAGCTTCAGTCAGTACAGAATGCCGCGGCTCGACTGATCACAGGCTCTCACAAGTATGACCACATAACCCCTATTTTATTTGAACTCCACTGGCTTCCAGTTTCCGAGCGAATCAAATTCAAAATAATTCTGCTCACCCACAAAGCTCTTCACCAACAGTCCCCCATCTACATACAAGACCTGATACGCCGCTATACAACTTCAAGAACGCTCCGATCGTCGTCTGACGCATTTCGCCTATGTCATGTCAACCACAATCTAAAGTCGTATGGCTCCAGAGCTTTCGCTGTTTCGGCCCCAGAACTCTGGAACAAACTACCTATCGACATCCGTAAATGTGACAATTTAAATGTTTTTAAACGTAAACTTAAGACTCATCTTTTTTCGAATTATTTTAAACAAATATGATTTTTACTTTGTAAAGCGCTTAGAACAGAACTGGATAAGCGCTATATAAGTAGTTATTATTATTATTATTATTATTATTATTATTATGAAAATAGAGCATTCTGAGAGCTTCAAATACAGATCTTGAACGAGGCTTTTTGGTCAATGTAGGCCGAAGTTCTATGTTTGTTTGTTGATCAGTAGTTCAAACTGCAAAGTTAATTTATGCGAAGCCGTCTTCTTCCGACGCGTGTGTAAATTCCCGAAGGTATTATGGCAGAGAGTCCTGGATGAAATTTTAGTTCATCCCGAGAACGTTGCTCTTTTACTTGTACTTTTTTTTAACGAGAAGGTCGATTTGATGGCTGTAAAATGTGGTCTGAAGAGTTTCTGTGGTCGAGATTTCTCAACGACGCGCCGTCTGACAGTTCTGCAGCCGACTGCTCCTTCTCGTTTAGATTTCGAATTATTGAAGTTATTCCCTACAAAGTAAAAAAGTTGTTTGATGAATTTCACTTTCTTCTTTAAATAAATCAAATGGAGCCTGGATTTTTTATATTACTACAAACGCTGAGCATCACGAGTTCTTGATATTAACAGCCGTGTTTACGTTTGATATTCGAGATTGTTCCGAAAAGCGCGTGCTTGATCATAAGCATAAAATAAACTTTAAAGGTTAAAAAATTATCAAAGAAAAGTTGCAGTCCGACAGCTTTAAAAAGTTTTTTTGTGAATCGCACTGAGCTATTGTTCGTTCTCAGATGATAAAAAAAAGGAAATTGTCACACATTTTCTCAAAGGGCCTTCCGATTTTTATAGTTGTCTTACATTCCTGAGTGACATCCGTCGTGAACACCGATGAATCGGCAATGAGTCTAAACAATAGCATGAATGCATGAATACTTAACGACCCACTAAACGTGGGTACACACTTAAATCAACATAGAGTTGTCATGTATGACGTTTTATCAGTGAGCAAACCTTTTTGAAAGTCTTTTTGTAATCCACGGTCATTTTGTGTTTCTGTTTGGTTTGCCAAAAACGTTAGCAAGAGAATAAAACACTTTTGTGTTTACATAACGTGTCCCCTGTGAATTTATTTATTACCAATGCCTCTCTGTGGTTCTTAGTTAAATGAAAGCTTTCTCGCGAATTACGGTAGTATAACAAGTGTAAATCAAACACAAAATTAGAACCATTCTAAGGTAACTGTTTCAGACACTCTTCAATCTAAAACAGATCTAAATTGAAGTGTACTTTTGATTACATTGGCGTTGATTCATCTCTGGAAGTGCAGTCGATTTGGTATTATACGGGCTAAATCAGTCACCACTTGTGGCCATTGTTTCCCCATTAAACAGGTTCGAAATGGCTCAAATGGGGCCATTTACAAGCATACCGAGAACCATTTTAGTTCTTTTAAGAGAGCTATTTTACATTATTAAGGACTACAACAGCTCTCATAAAGACTGTCGTTCCAGACATACCGGTGCTAATTTAGTCATGTAGAGAAGATTTGTTTTGAGTATAAATTGGGCCAAATTGGCTACAAAATATAGATCAATTTTCTCCCTCTCTGAGGGCATGAAGTAACTGAGGTATGGCTAATTTTCCCATCCAAACGCACCATTTCAACCCTTTTAGAAACCAAATCTACCCCCCATTTTTTCCAAAAAAGAATCCCTATGTGTCTTCATTTTGACAACCTTATACAGGGCTATTCCTGCCCTGTTTACTGGAGCAAAACAACTCTATTGCAAATCTTTTCGATGGACAGTCCATCAGGTCCAAAAGGAATCTGACAATAATAATAATAATAATAGTAATAATAGCGATAGCAATGTTTTATGAAAATTATTTGACATCGGATTTCCATACACTGTTAAATTTTGTTTGCCTACTCGTCAAAATGGTGCAGTCGAAAAATGTGATAAAAAATAAATTTTTAGTGCAAAACTTTATTTTGGGCATCTAACAGTGAAAATATCCGTCGATAGTTCATTGCATATTGATAGTCTTTTATGGAATTTGTTTTTTGCTAATTTAATATGCTCCTCAGTTTCGGGAGCCAAAGCACTAAAAAGAAAAGATGTCTGCGTTTTGCCATATTCAATTGCAGTTAAAAGTTACAGAGCATTTCCGAAAAAAGAGTAAAAGATGTGGGGTGATCCTGCAAAAATCGCTCTTAGAGAAAAAAATATTTCGAAACAGACATTTGCAGAACTGTTTTTGTTGTTTATATGTTAAACTAGCTACTGTCCAAATTTGAAGGCAAACGAACAAATTCCCTGTGAGTTTTAGTTAAAGCCGCTGTTACACTAGGTATTTTTTCTTGCAACTCTTTGTCGCCTAGTGTAACATGCCCTTAAATTAACTTGTCACGCAATTTTTTTGTTGCCGCAATCATTGTGAGAAGTAGAAGTCAGTTCTACTTCCTGCAACGGTGACTGCAACAAAAACGTGGCGAGACATGTTCACTTCAGGGCACGTTACACTAGGCAACAATCCGTGCAACTTGTGTCACAACTGCGCAACAAAATTGCAAGAGAAGTTGCAAGTAAAATTGCCTGGTGCTCGCGAAGCTAGGGCTAGGTGGAAAGCCATCTTTACTCGCATTGTAGCATCAAATGTAAAGATTAAAAGGTTTCTGAACATAGCAACTATTTTGATGAGCATGGTCTTTTCGTAGCTCCACAGGCTAGTTTGCAGTTGAAATCTATTTGTACAACAGGGCTTGCAGTGCTGTCGTGTTACTTCCCATGGAAAATTATTTTACGCTGCCACAAAACGTGTAATTTCTTCAATGCAATCTTTTACTAAATAGATTTTTGGAAGAAAGGGGAAAGATTCTTTAGAGATACCTCCATCCAGTGAATATTGATAAACACAAAACTGAACACAAACCTTTCCCGATTTATGCAAATTTTGTTCCAGCAAACTACATCTTGATAACAGTCTGCGTTCCAACCCGTTCCTGCCTACAACCTTCCTTTTGTCTTACGCCATTCATACTTTGTTTTTTTACCGTTACTAAGCAACATTGTGGATACCTTCAACGATAAATATATTTTTCGCCCGAATTTGCGTCGCTTAGCTTAGCTTAGCTCAGGCCTTTGGCTCGGCGTGACAAATTTATTAACCTCGCCTTGCAATTGATTTTATTGCATTCACGCTTTTGTGGGAGTTCGATTCCATCGGTTCAAAAACTGAACTTCCGATGCATGTGTTAGCATGGTATTCTCTATCAGCTAGCAAAAGATTGTCCTTGTGTATTCTGGTACGTAAGATTCTGTCGGTAGGTATCCTCGCAATGAAGGTGTTCTAAAGTTTTCCAAATATCGCGCTATAGTTTAATGATATTACGAAATCGCGCCCAGTGAAACACGTCGCTCATAAAATGCAAATGAGCTTCATTTTGGACGTCAATCACAACAGTCTTTTGTGTATGGTATTGTTAAAGTGACAATTCGCGGAACACATCTATTCATTGAAACACAATAGAAAAATAACGCAACACAAAAGAAAGAAAGAAAGGCGAAGTTTATCAGCAGAATTTGCGTGACTAAACTAAAACAAATAAAAAATTGCCTTGCTCTTCAAAGGAAGCGATGATTTTTAGGTTATTCGATGACAAACGACAGTTCCCAATAAGAATGGGCATTATGCATGCTATTATTGCGATAAAAAGGGAGGAAAACAGATAATCACTGTCTCCAGTGAATTGAAAGTAATTTGCATAATCGAGCGGCACGGCGGAATCAAGCAAATGTAATTTTCAATGAACGAAACGTGTTTTTACGGCAACATACTGCGATGCCAAGCAAAAATTTTGATTTAAAGGATCCCAAATCAACCACATTCGATGTTAGAACTTTAATACGTTCCTTTCAAAGGGCGCTGCTACCGTTTCCTTACGTAAACTCCTTCTTCTTTTGCATACAAATAAACGAACACTCTTGAGGATTCATGCTGCGAGACAAAAGATACCGCCACCAGCGGCACGCTTTGTAATGCTCGCAAAGCATCATGGTACACCACTTTTATCGGGCGACGTGTTTCAATAGGCGCAATTTCGTAATGTCACTTCAGTTTTTTTGTTCAAAGGTGTTGTCTTTACTTTCCCTATCAAAGCTTTTCGGCCATGAAAAAAGTCTTTACGATAGATACTTGAATAAAAAGTAAAAATTACTTTTACTGCTGACGCCATGGGATTGTTGGACGAAAAACAATGGATGAAAAAAGTCACACTCCCCATTCAGCTGTAAGTGAGCCGAAGAGTGCATTGACGAGCACCTTCGTAACTGTTTACCTGTAAAACACTTTCTTCATGGCGAGATCTGTAGGAATTATATTTCGGAATCCTAACATGAGGGGTTTCATTAAATATCCCGAAAAAGACACTTCTTGAGTTATTTCCACCTCACTGACTATGAATAATAAACAACAAAGGTACGTTTCTTTGCTAATTGTCCCCTATTGTAAAACATTTTAAGATAGGCAATGCGGTAAACCTTTCAAAAATCTTCCAGGGAAGCGAAAAAAAATTGCGATCTCGCGCCTATGGCAAATGCTCAAAGTTTAAAATTATGGCACAAACGCCATCTTACTATGTGAACACAAAGATTTTTTTTCTGCAAGAAAAGAAAGCGCGCTGCCAAGGAAAGGACAAAAGCATTGTTGACCGCCACAGACAATGAAAATCTTTTCATCGTAATTCACTTCACTTATTCACTGATACGTCGATACAAATCAAAAACACCAAAAATCTTAACTTTGTGTCAGCAACGTTACAAGTTTTAGGCCCTCTCTTTGAAAATAAAACTGTTTACAGATGATGTGGCAAGCGTAGTGTTCACTCCTCTAGGGATGTCATCGTGAAAATACCAATCCCGTAGACCAATATACACTCCTGCCCTTTGTTCTAAAAAAGTAAGATTGCAGATTGTGTTGAAAAAAAGTATGAATAGACTGCCGTGGAATAACAGGTGATAGAGACGCGGCAAACACAACAAATATGACCCAAGACAATACGTGTTATGATGCTTTGTTTACGCGCCTGATGGCAAGCACATCGACTAATGGATTAGCCAAACTAAAATTCACGAAATACAAAAGGTAGGTGACTCTAAGAATCAGCTACACGGCAATCATGGCGAGCGATCCCTATGAGTTCATCAAAGAAGTTTATCAAGAAACTGGCATACCAGAATTAAGTTTTTCATTTATGGAGACGTTTAATGATACAAGCTCGGAGGAGGAGTTTGAGGGGTTTTAAGAAGATGTCCATTTTGGTGTATAGAGCAGAGTAAAAAACTTTCACGATCGGAGAGATAATAAGCAAGAGGTAAGAGGTTGACTTTTACCATCCAGTTGTGTTTGTTTGATTTTTATAACCTTAGGTGGGTTTTCTCTAAGATAGAACCTGGGAAACTAATCTTTTTTGCTCTCATTAACTGCTTTGATCCCTGAAAGCAGACTTTCATTTTCTTTTATTATGTTTTCCATTTGGAAAAACTAACTAGGATATGTGTAAGAAAAGTGTGATATTCTTCATTGGTTAAACAAACCACTTTTTCGCCATTGTAGGCAAGTAATGAAATCGGTGAAAACCGCTCTTAGTAACATTGTTGCCCTTATACTAATATTTTGCCTGATATTGTTCTAGACTTGACGTTACTGAAAAAGAAAATGTGGATCCAGCCCTCCAAGGATCATGGAAAAGGACGAGACAACCAGAGAGGTTAGAAACATCTTCTTGTAGACAATATTTCTTGTGAGTCAAAAGTACATTGCCAAAAATATTGCCAGCGTGAAACCTTTTTCACCAAAGGTTGCTGTTAATTTTTTTTCTGGGTAATTTGATGCACAAATGAAATGACTTCCTCATAATGACTTTCCATAAGTTTGTCCTAAGACTGTTGTATGCATGGGGTCGCATTTGTTACAAAATGCCCAGCTTAGCCAATCGAAAGAATCCAAGCGAAAAATCAATCAAACGAACGCAAATCAACTCGAACAGGACCTTTTGGCAGAGTTCCATTTCCGAACTCAATCAAACTTAATCAATGCGATAAGTATCTATGATAGCCTTTGACAACCACTTCGAAAATTGTAAGTTTCACTAGTGACATTTCATTTGTCCTCAACGCACTGCTTAAAACAAAATGAAGCCAGTTTTGAATGACAAAGTGAAGGCCAAGGACAAAGCTCTATCAGTCTAGAGTACGAGTCTATTCGATTAAAGAAGCGTTCCATTAACAAACGTTCGTTTGTGTACGATTGGAAAACGTCTGAGTAAGTTCGATTGTGTTTGATTGCCGAACCTAATTCAAATCAATCGAGCAATGGAAGTTTGATTGAGTTCTATGACGGAACGTTTGATTGGCTACTCTGGAAAAAATGGTATTACCTGGGAAAATAGGTACTCGATGGAATGTACGATAGTGAAGTTTTCAAGAAGGGCATGAGTTGCTATACTTTTACCCGAATAAACATGCAGTCGAATGGGAAAATGGTTACAAGTTAAACGTTTAGTCCTAACAGTGGTCGGCAGTTAGATGATATAGGAAAGGAATTTAGCAAAATTTTCGTTAAATTGCTCCTTAGAAATTTATTTTTTTATCATAGAATGGTAATAAGGAGGAATCGTTATACAGAAAAATGCTACAAAGCGAACACAACTCCTGTCTTGCCAAAAGTGCGCTCAGTAAAAAGTTCTTAATGTTGAGATTTTATATTTTTATTTGTACAATACAAATGCAATTAAAAAAATACATTGAAAATAAATGGCACCCCTACTGCCCTTTTCCGGTAACTTATCGTGCTCGGTAAATGTTTGTTGTCATAAAAGTTTTTAACAGAGCTCGATTTTAAATCCTATAACTCAATGAAAACATTGGCCAAGTGCCAAGCATGTAATAACTGTGTAATGCGCAGATCAACTCGAAACTTCACGATCCTCCACCGGGCATTTGAACTCTTGAAGATTGGATCGTTCAAATTTTGCCCCCCTCGGGCCAAATTAAAATAAAAGTTAAAATATATTTATCGTGCCTGATAAGTTACCAGGTCTTCCAGAAACTAGTGCTTTACTCAGTTTTTAAACGGAAAATATTGTTAGATATGTCACTGCTGTTGCATTGTACTTCAGTACCTGTAGAGTGGAAAATAAAAACAGTTCTAAAGAAACGTACACACCATTCTGTATTTATAAGCGACGAAGAGAAAAGCCATGATTATTTACTTCAAATTTACTGTAAATTCTGAATTGAAATAAAATTGCCTGAAATTGTTTCTAGAAAAACTGAATGAAGTTCGCGGTGTTCCGCCTGTGAGTGATCGTCTATTTTAAGTCACGTCGAGTTCTGAAGAATTGTTTGAGCTCAATTTGTGGTTATGAGCTAATAAAATCTGAAAATAGTGCAGTATGTTTGTTCTTAGGCCTTATTTCCACCATTCCACGCAATAAAACGCTAACACGCTTTGTTTTGGTTTTCAATTTTTTCAATCACCAATGCCACAAATCCACATCCAGAACATAACTGCAATTTAAAGATTGCGGATTGCGGATTTGCGGAATTTCGCACGAAACACCAGGAGGATTAAGATTCGCTTCACGTCGCAAAACAAATTTCTAGTACAACACTTACCGCAGATTTGGGTCCTCGATGGATGTAACTTCCTGAAAACTTCCCTTTTCTTGTATTCTTACAGTTTTTATAACCCTCCAGTAACAAAGTAGACATATTTTCCCATAACCTGGTACGAAATTTGGCCAAATTTTCCACTGATTTTATGGAAAAGATCGCGGTTTTCGATCGCTGTCGAATGGAAGCATTCTTGATCCGCCATATTCACTCGTGGGATGATGAAATTTCTGTCAAAATGGGTGAATTTGATTGGTTTAAACACAAAGGCCCTTCGCTTCATGAATCGTAAACAAAGGCTTTGGCTTTGGTTGCTACGGAGTTGCTAGGCTAATAAAGAAGTGCGCTGCCTCGCATTACTGCGGGCGTCATAGTACTAAATTTCCGCTCCGAAAGCTACATAGCGTCTATTTTTCCCGCGAAACCAATCAGCGTTCATCTTATCGATATCACCTTCACCAAGCATTTTTTCACCTTGGAAAACGAGCAAAGTACCCTTTTGGGGGAGGGGGTGTACTTTGGTTAGTTTTGCTTGGGCTTGGTACATGGTATGTGTGGCTTGTCCAATTTTCCCTTTCATAAACAAGTATACTGTTTACATTCCCCCTATTTTTCCGTGGGATTCTCGTAACCAGTACGGTAAGCTTCTATGTAACCGCCGCCATCTTGGTTTATAAAAGCGAGCGCTATCTGGGGATAGTGTCTAAACAACCGAGGGGATTAGGAATGGTTGTTAGTATAGTCTGTTTTCCCGCCGCCCCATAACTCCGCTCCCCTCCCCTCTGTAGTTTAGACACTCTCCCCAGTTCGCGCTCGATTTTACAAACCAAGATGGCGGCAGCTACATCGAAGCCTGACGGTTCATGGACAAAGGGTGGATGGTAGTACATGTTTTAAAGTTCCAGGTGCAAACGAGTGCAGTATGCTCCTTTCTACAGTGGAGAAATTCAGCAACAATATGTCCAAAGTTGGGAGCTTATCACAAAGCAATGAAAGGTAACTCTACAATCACTACAGATGGTGATTTTCCCTCAAATTTATCTGGGGAAATTTAGATTTATGGTACTTTCTCTTAGCATGCCTTATTAGAAAAAGGAAAGCATTTGGGGGAGATTTCAGCTCACTTAAACACTTTGAAACCCTTTTCATCACAAATCCCTTTGGAAAGCGTTTTAAAACTTGCATTCAAGGGGTTTGAAACCCTACTTAAACCCGTTGCAAATGCTTTTGAAACATTAGCTTTGCTCTCTTGCATGTACTTAGTTATGCACACAATTTTGCTGCATAGATTGAAAAGAACCCCTTGGAGGCAACAAAATCCTGTTTTCTGTAGTACACTTGTATTGATGAGTTGTGAATTCCCTGTGTGAATGAGACAAATCCAAAAATAACTTAAATAGCTTTAGTCATAAAAATCAGTTGAATAGTTTCTGTAATAGCAGTCCCTTAAACGTACACTGGCACCTCCCGCTGTTTATCTCTCGAGGCTAAATTCCCTAAGAGGTACCAAAACTGCAACCAATCAAGGATTGGTTTCACCTCTGTAAAACTTTTATAACACCACCTAACAGCCTAAGCATATGTATAAACATCTATTTTTTTTTCAGTTATACTGTTGACATGACAGTTGGAATGTGCAGTGGTGAAGTTTGGAATATGGGAGTCCTTGCAAGCACCAGTTTGGCTTGGATTGCAATTGGAGAATCATTGCCTCTTTCTCACCATGAGCCTCTTCGAAATCAAGCGAGCAAAGAAAATCCAAACCTTATGTACTTTAATAATGGATAACGTTAAATGATTCCAAAAACATGTAAAACTATCAGAAAGGGTAACTTATCAGCAGAGTTCACTTGTGTGTTTTCTCATGTCTTTCAAGATTGCGTCTTCCTGCAAAGACCTTGTTGCACATTTCACACTTGTACGTGCTTAATTTTGTTTGCGTGCCTTTTCAATTTAGACTAGTTGTAAAAGGTTTTGTTGCAATCTTGACAAACACATTTTTTGCATCCTTTTACGTTTTTTTGTACAGTATTTGTCCATGGCGAAGGACTTTCTGCAGAGTATAGCTCTGGCCCTGAGGAAGACTAATTCTATTAGTCGAAATATTGGCCATTAATAAATCTGCTCTTTGCCGTAGTGCCAGCCTTGCATTCAGTTTTGTTTTTTCACTTTCTGCATGTCGTATACTCCATCATGTCACGCAATCCAATGTCCCCTAAGTCCTCTCTATATTAATCTGCTTTCTGCTTCCAGTCCTGTTTAATATACAAAAGTTATGTCTTAATTAAATATCAACATAATAACTGACACTAAAATACTTTTAATTGTTAATGAGAGCTTTCTCTCAGGCAACAACTAACAATGCATTTACATAATGATGTCAGGTAACATGTGTATATACTCTTATAGCATTGCAACCAGCAAGGGTGATGGTCTTCATAACAATTTAATTATAACTTCTGTGCACTCATTTATTATGCATTAAAATTTTTGAACTCTTAAGCACATTGGCTGAATGTCATAACCAGACAATAGATTCACACTACAGAAACCACTGTGAGAGTTAACCTTGGGCAAAGTACGTATGTACCATTAGTTGCGAAATCCCATTAAAAGAGCGATTAAATTTATATGAAGTGAGCATTTTACCAGAATAAAAAAGGTTTTGAAGGTGACAAAAATTGTGGGATAAAAATATTTGCATCTCTAAGGGGTGTGGGGTTTGGCAGTAGATAACAACTGGACTGACCATATCTTTCCATATAAGTTGGTACCTAAAAGGTACCACAATCTCACTTGTGGGCTTGGCTTAAAAATTATACCCCTGCAAAGAAACCAATTATTTGCAATTTTAATAAAAGTTCCTGTCACAAATTCACCCTAAGCGGGACCACTCCTACACAATAAAAGGTACGATGACCACCTCTGTAATTTTTATATGGGTATCTCTCCCTAAGCAAATCACATTTCAATTGTATAAAGCAAAACAATGGAAAGAGAAATCAGAATGATCTGGAATTTTTAGAGGAGTGGTTGTCAATATGAAAACCCTTCTGTGGTGGAGGGACAACTCAATGCATTATTATGTAATTTCACAACATTTTCATAACATTGTGAAGTGTGATTCGTTGCACCGCATTTTTGATCAGCTTGTATGCTTTATTTGAAAAAGAGAATCATGGCTTCGATCTCTGAAATTTGGCGTACAGGTATTGACAGATCTGTCAACATCATACTCTTTAGGGAAATTTACACAAAGAGGAAAGGATTTTTGCAGTATGCACTCCGTGTTTTCCCCTCGAAAGACCAAGCAGAAACTAAACTTCTCTCGCTCATTACTCGATCGCGAACGCTTCAGTCCTGATCTCTTAAATTTTGCGTGGTTATCAAAAGAGCAGAGGATTAAAACTAGATGAAGCAGTAAACGCGATGAGCTTACGATCGTTTTAAATACTGCACTTAGACGAACGTTTTAAATACTGCAATCTCCATTCTAGTATATGATGAACGAAAAAAGTTTGGGCGAAAAGTGGTAAGGGAACTTTCTGAGTTACTTGAATTGACACGATTCTCTTCATCGAAAAAGGCAAGCGATTCCGCTACTCAGCCTTTTAACCTTGCAACCGAATCTTTGAAAAATCATATCTCTCTACATATTATAAAGTATAAAAATGAGAAAACTTTTTTTATAAAGATTAAGTAACGCAATTATGTCATGTACATCGCCTAACCTCACTAATATTATAAAGTTTATTTATACCACTAATCTAAAATTTTAGAGTAAATTCGAGGGCGTCTATGTCCCATTTGAAGTAATCCAGCACATGTGGTTATAAAAAGTGCAGAGGATTAAAAGTAAGCTTTAAACGCGACGAACTTGTGTATCGTGTTGAA
>NW_028145568.1:37500-350000 GCF_977016875.1 Pavona decussata
AACTGTTGAGTATTCCTTAGCAGTTCTTCTTTCGATTTACCATTTCGAAAAGGTGTGTTTTCCTTCGGAAAATGCGAAAATCGGCGACTAAAAATTTAGCCGCGCGGCCCACGAGGCAACAAAAATTGAAATCGGACACCAATTCCTAAAGATAAAAAGCTCTTTTGTCTGGGCCCCCTAAGACCTAAAAATATATGCGCAGTAAGTGGATTCTGATTGGTCAGTCCTTTCTGAAGACAATGAGAACAATAGGGGACAAAAAATTCCCTTCTAGGGGAGGTAGGCTCAAATCGTGGAGTGCGCACAGATGAGGCCAAAATCACGGCCGGTTTTGGCCGGCACGGTGCGTTATGGGTTAAATAATACGGTAAATTTATACGACGATTTTTTTCACAATAATAGGTAGTGGGATGTGAAAGTTTATTGCTTAAAGTTTTTACTTAAAGAATAATTTTTCCTTTTTGTATACGCGTTTGAAAGAATAATTTTTCATGTTAATGATGCGGTTTCATGAAAAAAAAAATAAACAAATGAATGAAAGTAAAGAAGTTACATTTCCAGAGTTGTTTCCATGGCAACAAAATGTAAACTTAAATGAGCAATGTATAGAAGGAAAAAGAGAGAGAAATTAGAGGGAGTAATGTACCTGTACAGCAGTACAAACTATAAGCAAACTTCTACGCTTATATGAGTGGCCAAAAATGGGCCACATTTGGAAAAAGACGCATTAACTGACAAAAAAAAGGATTCAAAATACTTGGGAGACAATTATTATTCTTGAAATACTTGTGTTGTAATGTAAAGAAAAACTTATGGTTTTATACCGTCAATGAACTAGGGAAATTTCTGCGGGAACTCTGAAATCTCATTGGCGACGTCAAAGCTGACATGTAAATTTCAAAACTCCGTTCAAATTTCAAAAATATCGTTCTCGCGGCGAAGCCGCTTCAACGAAGCCGCGACTGTCGCGGTTCTCTCCCCATTTCCCCCCGTAGTTGCACCACTCGTTTTGGCCCGGCTTTCCCGCCCGCCAAAACCGCCAGCTACGGAGACTACGCTCGGGCCTTCAGCCCTGGCTTTGCCCTTAAAACCTATTTCTTTACACCTTGGTTGTGTTTGCACAGAATGTGCCTGTTCAAGTTTCCATGCTGGGTATATGTTTTGAAACAAAGTGGACACTGAAAAGGTTTATCTCCTGTATGGGTTCTTTCCTGCGTCTTCAGCGTCGTTGGACTGACGAAGCTCTTCCCGCAACCATGTTCACATTTGAAAGGCTTTTCACCCGTATGTAATCGTTTATGATACCTGGCAGTATTGTAATGCGCGAAACGTCGATCACAGATATCGCACTTGAATGGTTTTTCTCCCGTGTGCAAACGGGTGTGAGTTTTCAGACCTCCCGCTTGGTTGAACGACCGTTTGCAAACTGTGCACGAGTATGGCCGTTCCCCTGTATGGATTCGCATGTGAATCTTAAGGGCTGACTGGCGGGAGTATATCTTTTGACAGAAATTACACCTATGAGATTTTGGTGATTTTTTCTGCTGCCTGACTGCATCTTTAAATTCCCTCGCTTCTTTTTGGTCTTGATAAGGTGCCTTCTCTTGGACACTAGGAACATGATTTATTTTTCTCGGTACTTCCTCGTAAACAGGGTTTTCCTATTGAGGCACGTGTTTTGGCATCACTAACAGGTTAGCTGCGCGAGAAATGTACTGAACATCTGGATACTGTGGGGTTGTTTCCCTGGTAACAGATGGAATAGGCGCCTGGCAGCCCATTCCTCGAGGAAGCTGTACGTTAGACACGTAATCTAACGTGTACTCCACAGGGTTAGTCTCATGACGCATGGCTGTTTGAAGAAACGAATTGAACATCCCTGATTCGCTTGAAGGGCTCTGGCGCGGTGGACACTGCCAGTTCATCATGGGTGCAAATTCAGGCTCGAGAAACGGGGCAAACTGCGCCGCCACGTCGAGTGTAGATACAGGAAAGTAGGGAAAGAGATTAGGGTCTATTGCTCCAGCAGGCAATGGCGAAGAAAACCTGTCTTGTCTTCTTTGACCTACGGAGCTGAGAGTTTCGTTGTAATTTACACCATAGGTCGAAGTTGATCCATTGTGTGTTTCAAATTCAGGTAGCCCCAAAGCTTCATTGGGAGGCATTAGCAAGTCTCCGTGAGAAGCACTGTTCCAAATATCACAGTTTGGCAAGGTGTAATGGTTAAAGTCACAGGACATAGAAGCCGACGTTGTCTCTACTTGGTATTCCATTGGAGGACTTGGAGAAGGCCGGGAGTAATCTGTGAAAATTACAGTGGGATACTGCTTTGAAAAAACCTATTAAGAAAAGGTAAGAATTAAGAAACAAGCTAATAAACAAAAAGGTTTCGCTATGGACGTTACTTCCACAATACCTGGAACTATAAATGTCGTCGCGAGGCACGAAAAGACTTTAATTTATTTCTGCTTTCGCTGATTTGCGCTCCGTTTTAATTTTGAAGCGGAGAGGGTGTTGGAATCTGTCGGTTACACAATTAACAGTGTAAGCGTTGCAGCGCCACCAGTTTCGACGGTCTCATATTACAAACACGATTTCGTCCAAATTACTTTAAAAATGGAGTTTCAAGAGTTTGACATGTGGAGGGATTACTTCAGTCTAATCAACGTGATTCAAGACCATTCTAATCAACCTAACCGATCTAACCCACCGGCAACTAACCAATCTAACGAACTAACGAACGAACAGCGTACCCAGGCAAGACAGTTCCAAATGATGCTGTGGGAGTTCATTCAGGGCTCCCGCCGCAAGAATTGAAAGGTAAGCGCGTTCTGTGAAAACAGTTATTACATATTGCTTACATGTTGACCACTTTTTTCGACAAACACGTAATGACATTTTAGTGATAATATTTATTAAATGGTGCAAAATAATTCAGAAACCAAACTGTGCATTTAGTTCGGCTCTTTTGGGTCTAGTTCATGCTCTTCGCCCGAGTTGTTATCCACGTGTACTTGCAGAGATCTTTTCAAGTTACTTTAACGGGGAGGGTGATTAGGTTCGCAGATCAACGGATTTGGCTCGAAAAACTGCTCGGATTTCGATATATTTTACGGATTGGCAGATTTTGAACATTAAGCGGATCACGGATTTCTTCAATATCTCAACAAGTCAAGTGTCCGTTTTGTTATAATTGGTTCTGGATGACAATATAAGTTTATAATAATCTTAAGAGTCAAGTTAGAGCTGAGTGTTGGTTTTTGTGTTTAATGAATGATCGAGCTATCTTTCCAATTAAATCTTTCGCGGTCCTTTATCGACTCGAGTACTTTGTGAGACGAGTGGATCTGAATGTCACTGAGAAGGGAAAATTTTAGTTGGGCTACCCACGAAAATGTAGTGACAAAGCATTTTTTATTGTTGTCGATTGTGATGTTATTCAGTTCAAAGTGGCTACTTCATAGTTTTCCTAGTGGGCTGAAAATGCCTACAGATGTGATAAGGAGATCGTTCACAAGTTGTGCCTTGAACGTTCCAGTTGACGGTTCACTCATATCACAAACTAATTCCTGCTATTTCTTTTGTTGTTATTATTTAGCTGCGAATGGATGTCTTGCAAGTGGTGTGCTTGTGTTTGGTTTTCCTTTGTTTTTTTGGCGTTTGCGCCCTTATTTTTCTTCCTTATTGGATGTATAGTAAAGTAGTTGTTTTGAAGAGGCAGCTTCGGGAAGCGTTAGGAGAGAGGGACACGCTGTCTCGGCACCGGGACAGTCTGATACGGCAAAGGGATCGTGCGTATCGGCTGCGAGACTTTGCCGCATCGCGACTGAACCGTGCCGAGCAGCGGTACCGCACACTGGTGTGGGTTCTAAATGTGGAGCCTGCTCCAGTAGAGAAGGAGGGTGGGGAAGATGAAGGGTTCGCTTCGTTTGAGGAATAGGCTTGCCTTACCTCTAGCAGGCATTTTATTCTAAGTGTCAGCCGTAGTGGCAGATCCAAAATGCCGTATAAGGCAAATTATAAAAAAATATATATATACGTATATCAGAATAAAGAATTAATTTCTGATAAAATTCATCCCCTCAGCTTCATGACTGACACTTAGACTAAAGGATGCCCGAATGTCCAAATTTATTTATTTCTAAACATTTTTTGACAGTTTCCTAACCAAAAACCAAAAAGAGATTAAAATCTACAAAAAATAAAAGGTGTTTGGGCACTTCATCTTCCTCTCCCTCCCTTAATCCCCCTCCCTTTCTTTTCTCCCTTCCCTTTTTTTTTTTCGATTATTTTGACTTAATTCTTTGCTAGTTGCTCATTTTGTTTGTTTATTTATTTATTTATTTATTTATATCTCTCTATTTTCTTATTTACTTACGTACGTATTTATTTATTTTCTATGTCTTTCTTTCTTTCCCTCCTTTAATTTACTTTGTTTTATAAATTCAATTATTTTTATTTGTTCGTTTCTACATTACTACACTCACTAGCTTGTTCACATCATCTATTATTCTTTATTATTTATTTCTCTGCTTCTTCTGTTTGTTTCTTCCTGTCTTCCACTTCAAAACACTACTTTGCCTCTCCTTCAAAGAAACATTTATCTTTTTGCCGTTTCATTTAGGTTCATGAAAAATCAAAGAGATGGTAAAATGAAAAACAAAATGGTGAAAATTTTAAAGATAAAAACATGAAAAGTAAAACGAGAAACTAGAAAAGAAAAGAAAACTCTGTTGGATAACGATTTTAGCCATAGATTGTCTTTTAACTAAAACTGTATGGATAAGCAAAACGAGAACGAAACAAAGCACTTCCACTGCAGTACCATATGCAGACTTGACCTGAGAGGACACCCTACAAACAGACAAAGGGACAAAATATGCAGAAAGGTCGCCCTGAAGGACTCTGTCAATACAGTATAGAGGTACCATTGAATTGTGGACCAAGAAGCATCTATAAGGAATGGAGTGACAAGGTGATGAGAAAAGAAAGAGAAAGGAAAGAAAGCGAAGAAAGAGAACACTGAAAGAAAAGAAAAGAGATGGAGAGAAAAGAAAACTCTGATAAAACTATTTTAGCCATAAAAATTGAATTTTGAACCAACAAGCATATGTGAGGATTGGAGTTGGCGAAGGGAAGAACCATGGCGTATCTTACTTCTTCGCGACTGTATTTACTGGAACATCATCGTCAAGCTTGCCTCTACCTCTATGAAGGGAAAAATCCCCAAAACACGAACTTTTTTCAAAAATATTTTGTACCTGCTGTAAATATTTCAAATTTTATTTGTCAAGATATTTTTAATTATTGAAAAAGTGTTTTTTCAGTTGTTTAATTTATTGTAAATATGAAAATTTTTTCCTGAGTCTAGATATTTTTTATTCATTACAGACATTTCATGTTCTTTTCCAGTTCTTTTTGTTGTCAATACTTCGTTCTTTTTGTTGTAAATATTAACTTTTTCGGTTCGGATTTTTTCAAGACCATTGTAAATACCATTTTCAATAAATTATTATTGGCGAAAAACCCAGTGTCTTGCTTCTTGGTGCGGTTGTGTCTTGTCTTAATGCTGCAAAGATGTTCTCGATCTGTTACCATGGTAACATGTTTTTTGTGTAACTTTATTTTTACCTCCTATTAGACCACACACCAGACCACGTTCACATTTGAAAGGCTTTTCACCTGTATGTAATCGTTTATGATACCTGGCAGTATTGCAATGCGCGAAACGTCGATCACAGATATCGCACTTGAATGGTTTTTCTCCCGTGTGCAAACGGGTGTGAGTTTTCAGACCTCCCGCTTGGTTGAACGACCGTTTGCAAACTGTGCACGAGTATGGCCGTTCCCCTGTATGGATTCGCATGTGAATCTTAAGGGCTGACTGGCGGGAGTATATCTTTTGACAGAAATTACACCTATGAGATTTTGGTGATTTTTTCTGCTGCCTGACTGCATCTTTAAATTCCCTCGCTTCTTTTTGGTCTTGATAAGGTGCCTTCTCTTGGACACTAGGAACATGATTTATTTTTCTCGGTACTTCCTCGTAAACAGGGTTTTCCTCTTGAGGCACGTGTTTTGGCATCACTAACAGGTTAGCTGCGCGAGACATGTACTGAACATCTGGATACTGTGGGGTTGTTTCCCTGGTAACAGATGGAATAGGCGCCTGGCAGCCCATTCCTCGAGGAAGCTGTACGTTAGACACGTAATCTAACGTGTACTCCACAGGGTTAGTCTCAGGACGCATGGCTGTTTGAAGAAACGAATTGAACATCCCTGATTCGCTTGAAGGGCTCTGGCGCGGTGGACACTGCCAGTTCATCATGGGTGCAAATTCAGGCTCGAGAAACGGGGCAAACTGCGCCGCCACGTCGAGTGTAGATACAGGAAAGTAGGGAAAGAGATTAGGGTCTATTGCTCCAGCAGGCAATGGCGAAGAAAACCTGTCTTGTCTTCTTTGACCTACGGAGCTGAGAGTTTCGTTGTAATTTACACCATAGGTCGAAGTTGATCCATTGTGTGTTTCAAATTCAGGTAGCCCCAAAGCTTCATTGGGAGGCATTAGCAAGTCTCCGTGAGAAGCACTGTTCCAAATATCACAGTTTGGCAAGGTGTAATGGTTAAAGTCACAGGACATAGAAGCCGACGTTGTCTCTACTTGGTATTCCATTGGAGGACTTGGAGAAGGCCGGGAGTAATCTGTGAAAATTACAGTGGGATACTGCTTTGAAAAAACCTATTAAGAAAAGGTAAGAATTAAGAAACAAGCTAATAAACAAAAAGGTTTCGCTATGGACGTTACTTCCACAATACCTGGAACTATAAATGTCGTCGCGAGGCACGAAAAGACTTTAATTTATTTCTGCTTTCGCTGATTTGCGCTCCGTTTTAATTTTGAAGCGGAGAGGGTGTTGGAATCTGTCGGTTACACAATTAACAGTGTAAGCGTTGCAGCGCCACCAGTTTCGACGGTCTCATATTACAAACACGATTTCGTCCAAATTACTTTAAAAATGGAGTTTCAAGAGTTTGACATGTGGAGGGATTACTTCAGTCTAATCAACGTGATTCAAGACCATTCTAATCAACCTAACCGATCTAACCCACCGGCAACTAACCAATCTAACGAACTAACGAACGAACAGCGTACCCAGGCAAGACAGTTCCAAATGATGCTGTGGGAGTTCATTCAGGGCTCCCGCCGCAAGAATTGAAAGGTAAGCGCGTTCTGTGAAAACAGTTATTACATATTGCTTACATGTTGACCACTTTTTTCGACAAACACGTAATCACATTTTAGTGATAATATTTATTAAATGGTGCAAAATAATTCAGAAACCAAACTGTGCATTTAGTTCGGCTCTTTTGGGTCTAGTTCATGCTCTTCGCCCGAGTTGTTATCCACGTGTACTTGCAGAGATCTTTTCAAGTTACTTTAACGGGGAGGGTGATTAGGTTCGCAGATCAACGGATTTGGCTCGAAAAACTGCTCGGATTTCGATATATTTTACGGATTGGCAGATTTTGAACATTAAGCGGATCACGGATTTCTTCAATATCTCAACAAGTCAAGTGTCCGTTTTGTTATAATTGGTTCTGGATGACAATATAAGTTTATAATAATCTTAAGAGTCAAGTTAGAGCTGAGTGTTGGTTTTTGTGTTTAATGAATGATCGAGCTATCTTTCCAATTAAATCTTTCGCGGTCCTTTATCGACTCGAGTACTTTGTGAGACGAGTGGATCTGAATGTCACTGAGAAGGGAAAATTTTAGTTGGGCTACCCACGAAAATGTAGTGACAAAGCATTTTTTATTGTTGTCGATTGTGATGTTATTCAGTTCAAAGTGGCTACTTCATAGTTTTCCTAGTGGGCTGAAAATGCCTACAGATGTGATAAGGAGATCGTTCACAAGTTGTGCCTTGAACGTTCCAGTTGACGGTTCACTCATATCACAAACTAATTCCTGCTATTTCTTTTGTTGTTATTATTTAGCTGCGAATGGATGTCTTGCAAGTGGTGTGCTTGTGTTTGGTTTTCCTTTGTTTTTTTGGCGTTTGCGCCCTTATTTTTCTTCCTTATTGGATGTATAGTAAAGTAGTTGTTTTGAAGAGGCAGCTTCGGGAAGCGTTAGGAGAGAGGGACACGCTGTCTCGGCACCGGGACAGTCTGATACGGCAAAGGGATCGTGCGTATCGGCTGCGAGACTTTGCCGCATCGCGACTGAACCGTGCCGAGCAGCGGTACCGCACACTGGTGTGGGTTCTAAATGTGGAGCCTGCTCCAGTAGAGAAGGAGGGTGGGGAAGATGAAGGGTTCGCTTCGTTTGAGGAATAGGCTTGCCTTACCTCTAGCAGGCATTTTATTCTAAGTGTCAGCCGTAGTGGCAGATCCAAAATGCCGTATAAGGCAAATTATAAAAAAATATATATATACGTATATCAGAATAAAGAATTAATTTCTGATAAAATTCATCCCCTCAGCTTCATGACTGACACTTAGACTAAAGGATGCCCGAATGTCCAAATTTATTTATTTCTAAACATTTTTTGACAGTTTCCTAACCAAAAACCAAAAAGAGATTAAAATCTACAAAAAATAAAAGGTGTTTGGGCACTTCATCTTCCTCTCCCTCCCTTAATCCCCCTCCCTTTCTTTTCTCCCTTCCCTTTTTTTTTTTCGATTATTTTGACTTAATTCTTTGCTAGTTGCTCATTTTGTTTGTTTATTTATTTATTTATTTATTTATATCTCTCTATTTTCTTATTTACTTACGTACGTATTTATTTATTTTCTATGTCTTTCTTTCTTTCCCTCCTTTAATTTACTTTGTTTTATAAATTCAATTATTTTTATTTGTTCGTTTCTACATTACTACACTCACTAGCTTGTTCACATCATCTATTATTCTTTATTATTTATTTCTCTGCTTCTTCTGTTTGTTTCTTCCTGTCTTCCACTTCAAAACACTACTTTGCCTCTCCTTCAAAGAAACATTTATCTTTTTGCCGTTTCATTTAGGTTCATGAAAAATCAAAGAGATGGTAAAATGAAAAACAAAATGGTGAAAATTTTAAAGATAAAAACATGAAAAGTAAAACGAGAAACTAGAAAAGAAAAGAAAACTCTGTTGGATAACGATTTTAGCCATAGATTGTCTTTTAACTAAAACTGTATGGATAAGCAAAACGAGAACGAAACAAAGCACTTCCACTGCAGTACCATATGCAGACTTGACCTGAGAGGACACCCTACAAACAGACAAAGGGACAAAATATGCAGAAAGGTCGCCCTGAAGGACTCTGTCAATACAGTATAGAGGTACCATTGAATTGTGGACCAAGAAGCATCTATAAGGAATGGAGTGACAAGGTGATGAGAAAAGAAAGAGAAAGGAAAGAAAGCGAAGAAAGAGAACACTGAAAGAAAAGAAAAGAGATGGAGAGAAAAGAAAACTCTGATAAAACTATTTTAGCCATAAAAATTGAATTTTGAACCAACAAGCATATGTGAGGATTGGAGTTGGCGAAGGGAAGAACCATGGCGTATCTTACTTCTTCGCGACTGTATTTACTGGAACATCATCGTCAAGCTTGCCTCTACCTCTATGAAGGGAAAAATCCCCAAAACACGAACTTTTTTCAAAAATATTTTGTACCTGCTGTAAATATTTCAAATTTTATTTGTCAAGATATTTTTAATTATTGAAAAAGTGTTTTTTCAGTTGTTTAATTTATTGTAAATATGAAAATTTTTTCCTGAGTCTAGATATTTTTTATTCATTACAGACATTTCATGTTCTTTTCCAGTTCTTTTTGTTGTCAATACTTCGTTCTTTTTGTTGTAAATATTAACTTTTTCGGTTCGGATTTTTTCAAGACCATTGTAAATACCATTTTCAATAAATTATTATTGGCGAAAAACCCAGTGTCTTGCTTCTTGGTGCGGTTGTGTCTTGTCTTAATGCTGCAAAGATGTTCTCGATCTGTTACCATGGTAACATGTTTTTTGTGTAACTTTATTTTTACCTCCTATTAGACCACACACCAGACCACGTTCACATTTGAAAGGCTTTTCACCTGTATGTAATCGTTTATGATACCTGGCAGTATTGCAATGCGCGAAACGTCGATCACAGATATCGCACTTGAATGGTTTTTCTCCCGTGTGCAAACGGGTGTGAGTTTTCAGACCTCCCGCTTGGTTGAACGACCGTTTGCAAACTGTGCACGAGTATGGCCGTTCCCCTGTATGGATTCGCATGTGAATCTTAAGGGCTGACTGGCGGGAGTATATCTTTTGACAGAAATTACACCTATGAGATTTTGGTGATTTTTTCTGCTGCCTGACTGCATCTTTAAATTCCCTCGCTTCTTTTTGGTCTTGATAAGGTGCCTTCTCTTGGACACTAGGAACATGATTTATTTTTCTCGGTACTTCCTCGTAAACAGGGTTTTCCTCTTGAGGCACGTGTTTTGGCATCACTAACAGGTTAGCTGCGCGAGACATGTACTGAACATCTGGATACTGTGGGGTTGTTTCCCTGGTAACAGATGGAATAGGCGCCTGGCAGCCCATTCCTCGAGGAAGCTGTACGTTAGACACGTAATCTGACGTGTACTCCACAGGGTTAGTCTCAGGACGCATGGCTGTTTGAAGAAACGAATTGAACATCCCTGATTCGCTTGAAGGGCTCTGGCGCGGTGGACACTGCCAGTTCATCATGGGTGCAAATTCAGGCTCGAGAAACGGGGCAAACTGCGCGGCCACGTCGAGTGTAGATACAGGAAAGTAGGGAAAGAGATTAGGGTCTATTGCTCCAGCAGGCAATGGCGAAGAAAACCTGTCTTGTCTTCTTTGACCTACGGAGCTGAGAGTTTCGTTGTAATTTACACCATAGGTCGAAGTTGATCCATTGTGTGTTTCAAATTCAGGTAGCCCCAAAGCTTCATTGGGAGGCATTAGCAAGTCTCCGTGAGAAGCACTGTTCCAAATATCACAGTTTGGCAAGGTGTAATGGTTAAAGTCACAGGACATAGAAGCCGACGTTGTCTCTACTTGGTATTCCATTGGAGGACTTGGAGAAGGCCGGGAGTAATCTGTGAAAATTACAGTGGGATACTGCTTTGAACAAACCTATTAAGAAAAGGTAAGAATTAAGAAACAAGCAAATAAACAAAAAGGTTTCGCTATGGACGTTATTTCCACAATACCTGGAACTATAAATGTCGTCGCGAGGCACGAAAAGACTTTAATTTATTTCTGCTTTCGCTGATTTGCGCTCCGTTTTAATTTTGAAGCGGAGAGGGTGTTGGAATCTGTCGGTTACACAATTAACAGTGTAAGCGTTGCAGCGCCACCAGTTTCGACGGTCTCATATTACAAACACGATTTCGTCCAAATTACTTTAAAAATGGAGTTTCAAGAGTTTGACATGTGGAGGGATTACCTCAGTCTAATCAACGTGATTCAAGACCATTCTAATCAACCTAACCGATCTAACCCACCGGCAACTAACCAATCTAACGAACTAACGAACGAACAGCGTACCCAGGCAAGACAGTTCCAAATGATGCTGTGGGAGTTCATTCAGGGCTCCCGCCGCAAGAATTGAAAGGTAAGCGCGTTCTGTGAAAACAGTTATTACATATTGCTTACATGTTGACCACTTTTTTCGACAAACACGTAATCACATTTTAGTGATAATATTTATTAAATGGTGCAAAATAATTCAGAAACCAAACTGTGCATTTAGTTCGGCTCTTTTGGGTCTAGTTCATGCTCTTCGCCCGAGTTGTTATCCACGTGTACTTGCAGAGATCTTTTCAAGTTACTTTAACGGGGAGGGTGATTAGGTTCGCAGATCAACGGATTTGGCTCGAAAAACTGCTCGGATTTCGATATATTTTACGGATTGGCAGATTTTGAACATTAAGCGGATCACGGATTTCTTCAATATCTCAACAAGTCAAGTGTCCGTTTTGTTATAATTGGTTCTGGATGACAATATAAGTTTATAATAATCTTAAGAGTCAAGTTAGAGCTGAGTGTTGGTTTTTGTGTTTAATGAATGATCGAGCTATCTTTCCAATTAAATCTTTCGCGGTCCTTTATCGACTCGAGTACTTTGTGAGACTAGTGGATCTGAATGTCACTGAGAAGGGAAAATTTTAGTTGGGTTACCCACGAAAATGTAGTGACAAGGCATTTTTTATTGTTCTCGATTGTGATGTTATTCAGTTCAAAGTGGCTACTTCATAGTTTTCCTAGTGGGCTGAAAATGCCTACAGATGTGATTAGGAGATCGTTCACAAGTTGTGCCTTGAACGTTCCAGTTGACGGTTCACTCATATCACAAACTAATTACTGCTATTTCTTTTGTTGTTATTATTTAGCTGCGAATGGATGTCTTGCAAGTGGTGTGCTTGTGTTTGGTTTTCCTTTGTTTTTTTGGCGTTTGCGCCCTTATTTTTTTTCTTTATCGGATGTATAGTAAAGTAGTTGTTTTGAAGAGGCAGCTTCGGGAAGCGTTAGGGGAGAGGGACACGCTGTCTCGGCACCGCGACAGTCTGATACGGCAAAGGGATCGCGCGTATCGGCTGCGAGACTTTGCCGTATCGCGACTGAACCGTGCCGAGCAGCGGTACCGCACACTGGTGTGGGTTCTAAATGTGGAGCCTACTCCAGTAGAGAAGGAGGGTGGGGAAGATGAAGGGTTCGCTTCGTTGGAGGAATAGGCTTGCCTTACCTCTAGCGGGCATTTTATTCTAAGTGTCAACCGTAGTGGCGGATCCAAAATGCCGTATAAAGCAAATTATAAAAAAATATATATATACGTATATCAGAATAAAGAATTAATTTCTGATAAAATTCATCCCCTCAGCTTCATGACTGACACTTAGACTAAAGGATGCCCGAATGTCCAAATTTATTTATTTCTAAACATTTTTTGACAGTTTCCTAACCAAAAACCAAAAAGAGATTAAAATCTACAAAAAATAAAAGGGGTTTGGGCACTTCATCTTCCTCTCCCTCCCTTAATCCCCCTCCCTTTCTTTTCTCCCTTCCTTTTTTTTTTTCGATTATTTTGACTTAATTCTTTGCTACTTGCTCATTTTGTTTGTTTATTTATTTATTTATTTATTTATATCTCTCTATTTTCTTATTTACTTACGTACGTATTTATTTATTTTCTATGTCTTTCTTTCTTTCCCTCCTTTAATTTACTTTGTTTTATAAATTCAATTATTTTTATTTGTTCGTTTCTACATTACTACACTCACTAGCTTGTTCACATCATCTATTATTCTTTATTATTTATTTCTCTTCTTCTTCTGTTTGTTTCTTCCTGTCTTCCACTTCAAAACACTACTTTGCCTCTCCTTCAAAGAAACATTTATCTTTTTGCCGTTTCATTTAGGTTCATGAAAAATCAAAGAGACGGTAAAATGAAAAACAAAATGGTGAAAATTTTAAAGATAAAAACATGAAAAGTAAAACGAGAAACTAGAAAAGAAAAGAAAACTCTGTTGGATAACGATTTTAGCCATAGATTGTCTTTTAACTAAAACTGTATGGATAAGCAAAACGAGAACGAAACAAAGCACTTCCACTGCAGTACCATATGCAGACTTGACCTGAGAGGACACCCTACAAACAGACAAAGGGACAAAATATGCAGAAAGGTCGCCCTGAAGGACTCTGTCAATACAGTATAGAGGTACCATTGAATTGTGGACCAAGAAGCATCTATAAGGAATGGAGTGACAAGGTGATGAGAAAAGAAAGAGAAAGGAAAGAAAGCGAAGAAAGAGAACACTGAAAGAAAAGAAAAGAGATGGAGAGAAAAGAAAACTCTGATAAAACTATTTCAGCCATAAAAATTGAATTTTGAACCAACAAGCATATGTGAGGATTGGAGTTGGCGAAGGGAAGAACCATGGCGTATCTTACTTCTTCGCGACCGTATTTACTGGAACATCATCGTCAAGCTTGCCTCTACCTCTATGAAGGGAAAAATCCCCAAAACACGAACTTTTTTCAAAAATATTTTGTACCTGCTGTAAATATTTCAAATTTTATTTGTCAAGATATTTTTAATTATTGAAAAAGTGTTTTTTCAGTTGTTTAATTTATTGTAAATATGAAAATTTTTTCCCGAGTCTAGATATTTTTTATTCATTACAGACATTTCATGTTCTTTTCCAGTTCTTTTTGTTGTCAATACTTCGTTCTTTTTGTTGTAAATATTAACTTTTTCGGTTCGGATTTTTTCAAGACCATTGTAAATACCATTTTCAATAAATTATTATTGGCGAAAAACCCAGTGTCTTGCTTTTTGGTGCGGTTGTGTCTTGTCTTAATGCTGCAAAGATGTTCTCGATCTGTTACCATGGTAACATGTTTTTTGTGTAGCTTTATTTTTACCTCCTATTAGACCACACACCAGACCATGTTCACATTTGAAAGGCTTTTCACCCGTATGTAATCGTTTATGATACCTGGCAGTATTGTAATGCGCGAAACGTCGATCACAGATATCGCACTTGAATGGTTTTTCTCCCGTGTGCAAACGGGTGTGAGTTTTCAGACCTCCCGCTTGGTTGAACGACCGTTTGCAAACTGTGCACGAGTATGGCCGTTCCCCTGTATGGATTCGCATGTGAATCTTAAGGGCTGACTGGCGGGAGTATATCTTTTGACAGAAATTACACCTATGAGATTTTGGTGATTTTTTCTGCTGCCTGACTGCATCTTTAAATTCCCTCGCTTCTTTTTGGTCTTGATAAGGTGCCTTCTCTTGGACACTAGGAACATGATTTATTTTTCTCGGTACTTCCTCGTAAACAGGGTTTTCCTCTTGAGGCACGTGTTTTGGCATCACTAACAGGTTAGCTGCGCGAGACATGTACTGAACATCTGGATACTGTGGGGTTGTTTCCCTGGTAACAGATGGAATAGGCGCCTGGCAGCCCATTCCTCGAGGAAGCTGTACGTTAGACACGTAATCTGACGTGTACTCCACAGGGTTAGTCTCAGGACGCATGGCTGTTTGAAGAAACGAATTGAACATCCCTGATTCGCTTGAAGGGCTCTGGCGCGGTGGACACTGCCAGTTCATCATGGGTGCAAATTCAGGCTCGAGAAACGGGGCAAACTGCGCGGCCACGTCGAGTGTAGATACAGGAAAGTAGGGAAAGAGATTAGGGTCTATTGCTCCAGCAGGCAATGGCGAAGAAAACCTGTCTTGTCTTCTTTGACCTACGGAGCTGAGAGTTTCGTTGTAATTTACACCATAGGTCGAAGTTGATCCATTGTGTGTTTCAAATTCAGGTAGCCCCAAGGCTTCATTGGGAGGCATTAGCAAGTCTCTGTGAGAAGCACTGTTCCAAATATCACAGTTTGGCAAGGTGTAATGGTTAAAGTCACAGGACATAGAAGCCGACGTTGTCTCTACTTGGTATTCCATTGGAGGACTTGGAGAAGGCCGGGAGTAATCTGTGAAAATTACAGTGGGATACTGCTTTGAACAAACCTATTAAAAAAAGGTAAGAATTAAGAAACAAGCAAATAAACAAAAAGGTTTCGCTATGGACGTTATTTCCACAATACCTGGAACTATAAATGTCGTCGCGAGGCACGAAAAGACTTTAATTTATTTCTGCTTTCGCTGATTTGCGCTCCGTTTTAATTTTGAAGCGGAGAGGGTGTTGGAATCTGTCGGTTACACAATTAACAGTGTAAGCGTTGCAGCGCCACCAGTTTCGACGGTCTCATATTACAAACACGATTTCGTCCAAATTACTTTAAAAATGGAGTTTCAAGAGTTTGACATGTGGAGGGATTACCTCAGTCTAATCAACGTGATTCAAGACCATTCTAATCAACCTAACCGATCTAACCCACCGGCAACTAACCAATCTAACGAACTAACGAACGAACAGCGTACCCAGGCAAGACAGTTCCAAATGATGCTGTGGGAGTTCATTCAGGGCTCCCGCCGCAAGAATTGAAAGGTAAGCGCGTTCTGTGAAAACAGTTATTACATATTGCTTACATGTTGACCACTTTTTTCGACAAACACGTAATCACATTTTAGTGATAATATTTATTAAATGGTGCAAAATAATTCAGAAACCAAACTGTGCATTTAGTTCGGCTCTTTTGGGTCTAGTTCATGCTCTTCGCCCGAGTTGTTATCCACGTGTACTTGCAGAGATCTTTTCAAGTTACTTTAACGGGGAGGGTGATTAGGTTCGCAGATCAACGGATTTGGCTCGAAAAACTGCTCGGATTTCGATATATTTTACGGATTGGCAGATTTTGAACATTAAGCGGATCACGGATTTCTTCAATATCTCAACAAGTCAAGTGTCCGTTTTGTTATAATTGGTTCTGGATGACAATATAAGTTTATAATAATCTTAAGAGTCAAGTTAGAGCTGAGTGTTGGTTTTTGTGTTTAATGAATGATCGAGCTATCTTTCCAATTAAATCTTTCGCGGTCCTTTATCGACTCGAGTACTTTGTGAGACTAGTGGATCTGAATGTCACTGAGAAGGGAAAATTTTAGTTGGGTTACCCACGAAAATGTAGTGACAAGGCATTTTTTATTGTTCTCGATTGTGATGTTATTCAGTTCAAAGTGGCTACTTCATAGTTTTCCTAGTGGGCTGAAAATGCCTACAGATGTGATTAGGAGATCGTTCACAAGTTGTGCCTTGAACGTTCCAGTTGACGGTTCACTCATATCACAAACTAATTACTGCTATTTCTTTTGTTGTTATTATTTAGCTGCGAATGGATGTCTTGCAAGTGGTGTGCTTGTGTTTGGTTTTCCTTTGTTTTTTTGGCGTTTGCGCCCTTATTTTTTTTCTTTATCGGATGTATAGTAAAGTAGTTGTTTTGAAGAGGCAGCTTCGGGAAGCGTTAGGGGAGAGGGACACGCTGTCTCGGCACCGCGACAGTCTGATACGGCAAAGGGATCGCGCGTATCGGCTGCGAGACTTTGCCGTATCGCGACTGAACCGTGCCGAGCAGCGGTACCGCACACTGGTGTGGGTTCTAAATGTGGAGCCTACTCCAGTAGAGAAGGAGGGTGGGGAAGATGAAGGGTTCGCTTCGTTGGAGGAATAGGCTTGCCTTACCTCTAGCGGGCATTTTATTCTAAGTGTCAACCGTAGTGGCGGATCCAAAATGCCGTATAAAGCAAATTATAAAAAAATATATATATACGTATATCAGAATAAAGAATTAATTTCTGATAAAATTCATCCCCTCAGCTTCATGACTGACACTTAGACTAAAGGATGCCCGAATGTCCAAATTTATTTATTTCTAAACATTTTTTGACAGTTTCCTAACCAAAAACCAAAAAGAGATTAAAATCTACAAAAAATAAAAGGGGTTTGGGCACTTCATCTTCCTCTCCCTCCCTTAATCCCCCTCCCTTTCTTTTCTCCCTTCCTTTTTTTTTTTCGATTATTTTGACTTAATTCTTTGCTACTTGCTCATTTTGTTTGTTTATTTATTTATTTATTTATTTATATCTCTCTATTTTCTTATTTACTTACGTACGTATTTATTTATTTTCTATGTCTTTCTTTCTTTCCCTCCTTTAATTTACTTTGTTTTATAAATTCAATTATTTTTATTTGTTCGTTTCTACATTACTACACTCACTAGCTTGTTCACATCATCTATTATTCTTTATTATTTATTTCTCTTCTTCTTCTGTTTGTTTCTTCCTGTCTTCCACTTCAAAACACTACTTTGCCTCTCCTTCAAAGAAACATTTATCTTTTTGCCGTTTCATTTAGGTTCATGAAAAATCAAAGAGACGGTAAAATGAAAAACAAAATGGTGAAAATTTTAAAGATAAAAACATGAAAAGTAAAACGAGAAACTAGAAAAGAAAAGAAAACTCTGTTGGATAACGATTTTAGCCATAGATTGTCTTTTAACTAAAACTGTATGGATAAGCAAAACGAGAACGAAACAAAGCACTTCCACTGCAGTACCATATGCAGACTTGACCTGAGAGGACACCCTACAAACAGACAAAGGGACAAAATATGCAGAAAGGTCGCCCTGAAGGACTCTGTCAATACAGTATAGAGGTACCATTGAATTGTGGACCAAGAAGCATCTATAAGGAATGGAGTGACAAGGTGATGAGAAAAGAAAGAGAAAGGAAAGAAAGCGAAGAAAGAGAACACTGAAAGAAAAGAAAAGAGATGGAGAGAAAAGAAAACTCTGATAAAACTATTTCAGCCATAAAAATTGAATTTTGAACCAACAAGCATATGTGAGGATTGGAGTTGGCGAAGGGAAGAACCATGGCGTATCTTACTTCTTCGCGACCGTATTTACTGGAACATCATCGTCAAGCTTGCCTCTACCTCTATGAAGGGAAAAATCCCCAAAACACGAACTTTTTTCAAAAATATTTTGTACCTGCTGTAAATATTTCAAATTTTATTTGTCAAGATATTTTTAATTATTGAAAAAGTGTTTTTTCAGTTGTTTAATTTATTGTAAATATGAAAATTTTTTCCCGAGTCTAGATATTTTTTATTCATTACAGACATTTCATGTTCTTTTCCAGTTCTTTTTGTTGTCAATACTTCGTTCTTTTTGTTGTAAATATTAACTTTTTCGGTTCGGATTTTTTCAAGACCATTGTAAATACCATTTTCAATAAATTATTATTGGCGAAAAACCCAGTGTCTTGCTTTTTGGTGCGGTTGTGTCTTGTCTTAATGCTGCAAAGATGTTCTCGATCTGTTACCATGGTAACATGTTTTTTGTGTAGCTTTATTTTTACCTCCTATTAGACCACACACCAGACCATGTTCACATTTGAAAGGCTTTTCACCCGTATGTAATCGTTTATGATACCTGGCAGTATTGTAATGCGCGAAACGTCGATCACAGATATCGCACTCGAATGGTTTTTCTCCCGTGTGCAAACGGGTGTGAGTTTTCAGACCTCCCGCTTGGTTGAACGACCGTTTGCAAACTGTGCACGAGTATGGCCGTTCCCCTGTATGGATTCGCATGTGAATCTTTAGCGCTGACTGGCGGGAGTATATCTTTTGACAGAAACTACACCTATGAGATTTTGGTGATTTTTTCTGGTGCCTGACTGCATCTTTAAATTCCCTCGCTTCTTTTTGGTCTTGATAAGGTGCCTTCTCTTGGACACTAGGAACATGATTTATTTTTCTCGGTACTTCCTCGTAAACAGGGTTTTCCTCTTGAGGCACGTGTTTTGGCATCACTAACAGGTTAGCTGCGCGAGACATGTACTGAACATCTGGATACTGTGGGGTTGTTTCCCTGGTAACAGATGGAATAGGCGCCTGGCAGCCCATTCCTCGAGGAAGCTGTACGTTAGACACGTAATCTGACGTGTACTCCACAGGGTTAGTCTCAGGACGCATGGCTGTTTGAAGAAACGAATTGAACATCCCTGATTCGCTTGAAGGGCTCTGGCGCGGTGGACACTGCCAGTTCATCATGGGTGCAAATTCAGGCTCGAGAAACGGGGCAAACTGCGCGGCCACGTCGAGTGTAGATACAGGAAAGTAGGGAAAGAGATTAGGGTCTATTGCTCCAGCAGGCAATGGCGAAGAAAACCTGTCTTGTCTTCTTTGACCTACGGAGCTGAGAGTTTCGTTGTAATTTACACCATAGGTCGAAGTTGATCCATTGTGTGTTTCAAATTCAGGTAGCCCCAAAGCTTCATTGGGAGGCATTAGCAAGTCTCTGTGAGAAGCACTGTTCCAAATATCACAGTTTGGCAAGGTGTAATGGTTAAAGTCACAGGACATAGAAGCCGACGTTGTCTCTACTTGGTATTCCATTGGAGGACTTGGAGAAGGCCGGGAGTAATCTGTGAAAATTACAGTGGGATACTGCTTTGAACAAACCTATTAAAAAAAGGTAAGAATTAAGAAACAAGCAAATAAACAAAAAGGTTTCGCTATGGACGTTATTTCCACAATACCTGGAACTATAAATGTCGTCGCGAGGCACGAAAAGACTTTAATTTATTTCTGCTTTCGCTGATTTGCGCTCCGTTTTAATTTTGAAGCGGAGAGGGTGTTGGAATCTGTCAGTTACACAATTAACAGTGTAAGCGTTGCAGCGCCACCAGTTTCGACGGTCTCATATTACAAACACGATTTCGTCCAAATTACTTTAAAAATGGAGTTTCAAGAGTTTGACATGTGGAGGGATTACCTCAGTCTAATCAACGTGATTCAAGACCATTCTAATCAACCTAACCGATCTAACCCACCGGCAACTAACCAATCTAACGAACTAACGAACGAACAGCGTACCCAGGCAAGACAGTTCCAAATGATGCTGTGGGAGTTCATTCAGGGCTCCCGCCGCAAGAATTGAAAGGTAAGCGCGTTCTGTGAAAACAGTTATTACATATTGCTTACATGTTGACCACTTTTTTCGACAAACACGTAATAACATTTTAGTGATAATATTTATTAAATGGTGCAAAATAATTCAGAAACCAAACTGTGCATTTAGTTCGGCTCTTTTGGGTCTAGTTCATGCTCTTCGCCCGAATTGTTATCCACGTGTACTTGCAGAGATCTTTTCAAGTTACTTTAACGGGGAGGGTGATTAGGTTCGCAGATCAACGGATTTGGCTCGAAAAACTGCTCGGATTTCGATATATTTTACGGATTGGCAGATTTTGAACATTAAGCGGATCACGGATTTCTTCAATATCTCAACAAGTCAAGTGTCCGTTTTGTTATAATTGGTTCTGGATGACAATATAAGTTTATAATAATCTTAAGAGTCAAGTTAGAGCTGAGTGTTGGTTTTTGTGTTTAATGAATGATCGAGCTATCTTTCCAATTAAATCTTTCGCGGTCCTTTATCGACTCGAGTACTTTGTGAGACTAGTGGATCTGAATGTCACTGAGAAGGGAAAATTTTAGTTGGGTTACCCACGAAAATGTAGTGACAAGGCATTTTTTATTGTTCTCGATTGTGATGTTATTCAGTTCAAAGTGGCTACTTCATAGTTTTCCTAGTGGGCTGAAAATGCCTACAGATGTGATTAGGAGATCGTTCACAAGTTGTGCCTTGAACGTTCCAGTTGACGGTTCACTCATATCACAAACTAATTACTGCTATTTCTTTTGTTGTTATTATTTAGCTGCGAATGGATGTCTTGCAAGTGGTGTGCTTGTGTTTGGTTTTCCTTTGTTTTTTTGGCGTTTGCGCCCTTATTTTTTTTCTTTATCGGATGTATAGTAAAGTAGTTGTTTTGAAGAGGCAGCTTCGGGAAGCGTTAGGGGAGAGGGACACGCTGTCTCGGCACCGGGACAGTCTGATACGGCAAAGGGATCGCGCGTATCGGCTGCGAGACTTTGCCGTATCGCGACTGAACCGTGCCGAGCAGCGGTACCGCACACTGGTGTGGGTTCTAAATGTGGAGCCTACTCCAGTAGAGAAGGAGGGTGGGGAAGATGAAGGGTTCGCTTCGTTGGAGGAATAGGCTTGCCTTACCTCTAGCGGGCATTTTATTCTAAGTGTCAACCGTAGTGGGGGATCCAAAATGCCGTATAAAGCAAATTATAAAAAAATATATATATACGTATATCAGAATAAAGAATTAATTTCTGATAAAATTCATCCCCTCAGCTTCATGACTGACACTTAGACTAAAGGATGCCCGAATGTCCAAATTTACTTATTTCTAAACATTTTTTGACAGTTTCCTAACCAAAAACCAAAAAGAGATTAAAATCTACAAAAAATAAAAGGCGTTTGGGCACTTCATCTTCCTCTCCCTCCCTTAATCCCCCTCCCTTTCTTTTCTCCCTTCCTTTTTTTTTTCGATTATTTTGACTTAATTCTTTGCTACTTGCTCATTTTGTTTGTTTATTTATTTATTTATTTATATCTCTCTATTTTCTTATTTACTTACGTACGTATTTATTTATTTTCTATGTCTTTCTTTCTTTCCCTCCTTTAATTTACTTTGTTTTATAAATTCAATTATTTTTATTTGTTCGTTTCTACATTACTACACTCACTAGCTTGTTCACATCATCTATTATTCTCTATTATTTATTTCTCTTCTTCTTCTGTTTGTTTCTTCCTGTCTTCCACTTCAAAACACTACTTTGCCTCTCCTTCAAAGAAACATTTATCTTTTTGCCGTTTCATTTAGGTTCATGAAAAATCAAAGAGACGGTAAAATGAAAAACAAAATGGTGAAAATTTTAAAGATAAAAACATGAAAAGTAAAACGAGAAACTAGAAAAGAAAAGAAAACTCTGTTGGATAACGATTTTAGCCATAGATTGTCTTTTAACTAAAACTGTATGGATAAGCAAAACGAGAACGAAACAAAGCACTTCCACTGCAGTACCATATGCAGACTTGACCTGAGAGGACACCCTACAAACAGACAAAGGGACAAAATATGCAGAAAGGTCGCCCTGAAGGACTCTGTCAATACAGTATAGAGGTACCATTGAATTGTGGACCAAGAAGCATCTATAAGGAATGGAGTGACAAGGTGATGAGAAAAGAAAGAGAAAGGAAAGAAAGCGAAGAAAGAGAACACTGAAAGAAAAGAAAAGAGATGGAGAGAAAAGAAAACTCTGATAAAACTATTTCAGCCATAAAAATTGAATTTTGAACCAACAAGCATATGTGAGGATTGGAGTTGGCGAAGGGAAGAACCATGGCGTATCTTACTTCTTCGCGACCGTATTTACTGGAACATCAT
This sequence comes from Pavona decussata, assembly GCF_977016875.1. Taxonomy (NCBI): domain Eukaryota; kingdom Metazoa; phylum Cnidaria; class Anthozoa; order Scleractinia; family Agariciidae; genus Pavona; species Pavona decussata. The sequence continues at coordinate 60,281 of NW_028145568.1, forward strand.
CGTCAAGCTTGCCTCTACCTCTATGAAGGGAAAAATCCCCAAAACACGAACTTTTTTCAAAAATATTTTGTACCTGCTGTAAATATTTCAAATTTTATTTGTCAAGATATTTTTAATTATTGAAAAAGTGTTTTTTCAGTTGTTTAATTTATTGTAAATATGAAAATTTTTTCCCGAGTCTAGATATTTTTTATTCATTACAGACATTTCATGTTCTTTTCCAGTTCTTTTTGTTGTCAATACTTCGTTCTTTTTGTTGTAAATATTAACTTTTTCGGTTCGGATTTTTTCAAGACCATTGTAAATACCATTTTCAATAAATTATTATTGGCGAAAAACCCAGTGTCTTGCTTTTTGGTGCGGTTGTGTCTTGTCTTAATGCTGCAAAGATGTTCTCGATCTGTTACCATGGTAACATGTTTTTTGTGTAGCTTTATTTTTACCTCCTATTAGACCACACACCAGACCATGTTCACATTTGAAAGGCTTTTCACCCGTATGTAATCGTTTATGATACCTGGCAGTATTGTAATGCGCGAAACGTCGATCACAGATATCGCACTCGAATGGTTTTTCTCCCGTGTGCAAACGGGTGTGAGTTTTCAGACCTCCCGCTTGGTTGAACGACCGTTTGCAAACTGTGCACGAGTATGGCCGTTCCCCTGTATGGATTCGCATGTGAATCTTTAGCGCTGACTGGCGGGAGTATATCTTTTGACAGAAACTACACCTATGAGATTTTGGTGATTTTTTCTGGTGCCTGACTGCATCTTTAAATTCCCTCGCTTCTTTTTGGTCTTGATAAGGTGCCTTCTCTTGGACACTAGGAACATGATTTATTTTTCTCGGTACTTCCTCGTAAACAGGGTTTTCCTCTTGAGGCACGTGTTTTGGCATCACTAACAGGTTAGCTGCGCGAGACATGTACTGAACATCTGGATACTGTGGGGTTGTTTCCCTGGTAACAGATGGAATAGGCGCCTGGCAGCCCATTCCTCGAGGAAGCTGTACGTTAGACACGTAATCTGACGTGTACTCCACAGGGTTAGTCTCAGGACGCATGGCTGTTTGAAGAAACGAATTGAACATCCCTGATTCGCTTGAAGGGCTCTGGCGCGGTGGACACTGCCAGTTCATCATGGGTGCAAATTCAGGCTCGAGAAACGGGGCAAACTGCGCGGCCACGTCGAGTGTAGATACAGGAAAGTAGGGAAAGAGATTAGGGTCTATTGCTCCAGCAGGCAATGGCGAAGAAAACCTGTCTTGTCTTCTTTGACCTACGGAGCTGAGAGTTTCGTTGTAATTTACACCATAGGTCGAAGTTGATCCATTGTGTGTTTCAAATTCAGGTAGCCCCAAAGCTTCATTGGGAGGCATTAGCAAGTCTCTGTGAGAAGCACTGTTCCAAATATCACAGTTTGGCAAGGTGTAATGGTTAAAGTCACAGGACATAGAAGCCGACGTTGTCTCTACTTGGTATTCCATTGGAGGACTTGGAGAAGGCCGGGAGTAATCTGTGAAAATTACAGTGGGATACTGCTTTGAACAAACCTATTAAAAAAAGGTAAGAATTAAGAAACAAGCAAATAAACAAAAAGGTTTCGCTATGGACGTTATTTCCACAATACCTGGAACTATAAATGTCGTCGCGAGGCACGAAAAGACTTTAATTTATTTCTGCTTTCGCTGATTTGCGCTCCGTTTTAATTTTGAAGCGGAGAGGGTGTTGGAATCTGTCAGTTACACAATTAACAGTGTAAGCGTTGCAGCGCCACCAGTTTCGACGGTCTCATATTACAAACACGATTTCGTCCAAATTACTTTAAAAATGGAGTTTCAAGAGTTTGACATGTGGAGGGATTACCTCAGTCTAATCAACGTGATTCAAGACCATTCTAATCAACCTAACCGATCTAACCCACCGGCAACTAACCAATCTAACGAACTAACGAACGAACAGCGTACCCAGGCAAGACAGTTCCAAATGATGCTGTGGGAGTTCATTCAGGGCTCCCGCCGCAAGAATTGAAAGGTAAGCGCGTTCTGTGAAAACAGTTATTACATATTGCTTACATGTTGACCACTTTTTTCGACAAACACGTAATAACATTTTAGTGATAATATTTATTAAATGGTGCAAAATAATTCAGAAACCAAACTGTGCATTTAGTTCGGCTCTTTTGGGTCTAGTTCATGCTCTTCGCCCGAATTGTTATCCACGTGTACTTGCAGAGATCTTTTCAAGTTACTTTAACGGGGAGGGTGATTAGGTTCGCAGATCAACGGATTTGGCTCGAAAAACTGCTCGGATTTCGATATATTTTACGGATTGGCAGATTTTGAACATTAAGCGGATCACGGATTTCTTCAATATCTCAACAAGTCAAGTGTCCGTTTTGTTATAATTGGTTCTGGATGACAATATAAGTTTATAATAATCTTAAGAGTCAAGTTAGAGCTGAGTGTTGGTTTTTGTGTTTAATGAATGATCGAGCTATCTTTCCAATTAAATCTTTCGCGGTCCTTTATCGACTCGAGTACTTTGTGAGACTAGTGGATCTGAATGTCACTGAGAAGGGAAAATTTTAGTTGGGTTACCCACGAAAATGTAGTGACAAGGCATTTTTTATTGTTCTCGATTGTGATGTTATTCAGTTCAAAGTGGCTACTTCATAGTTTTCCTAGTGGGCTGAAAATGCCTACAGATGTGATTAGGAGATCGTTCACAAGTTGTGCCTTGAACGTTCCAGTTGACGGTTCACTCATATCACAAACTAATTACTGCTATTTCTTTTGTTGTTATTATTTAGCTGCGAATGGATGTCTTGCAAGTGGTGTGCTTGTGTTTGGTTTTCCTTTGTTTTTTTGGCGTTTGCGCCCTTATTTTTTTTCTTTATCGGATGTATAGTAAAGTAGTTGTTTTGAAGAGGCAGCTTCGGGAAGCGTTAGGGGAGAGGGACACGCTGTCTCGGCACCGGGACAGTCTGATACGGCAAAGGGATCGCGCGTATCGGCTGCGAGACTTTGCCGTATCGCGACTGAACCGTGCCGAGCAGCGGTACCGCACACTGGTGTGGGTTCTAAATGTGGAGCCTACTCCAGTAGAGAAGGAGGGTGGGGAAGATGAAGGGTTCGCTTCGTTGGAGGAATAGGCTTGCCTTACCTCTAGCGGGCATTTTATTCTAAGTGTCAACCGTAGTGGGGGATCCAAAATGCCGTATAAAGCAAATTATAAAAAAATATATATATACGTATATCAGAATAAAGAATTAATTTCTGATAAAATTCATCCCCTCAGCTTCATGACTGACACTTAGACTAAAGGATGCCCGAATGTCCAAATTTACTTATTTCTAAACATTTTTTGACAGTTTCCTAACCAAAAACCAAAAAGAGATTAAAATCTACAAAAAATAAAAGGCGTTTGGGCACTTCATCTTCCTCTCCCTCCCTTAATCCCCCTCCCTTTCTTTTCTCCCTTCCTTTTTTTTTTCGATTATTTTGACTTAATTCTTTGCTACTTGCTCATTTTGTTTGTTTATTTATTTATTTATTTATATCTCTCTATTTTCTTATTTACTTACGTACGTATTTATTTATTTTCTATGTCTTTCTTTCTTTCCCTCCTTTAATTTACTTTGTTTTATAAATTCAATTATTTTTATTTGTTCGTTTCTACATTACTACACTCACTAGCTTGTTCACATCATCTATTATTCTCTATTATTTATTTCTCTTCTTCTTCTGTTTGTTTCTTCCTGTCTTCCACTTCAAAACACTACTTTGCCTCTCCTTCAAAGAAACATTTATCTTTTTGCCGTTTCATTTAGGTTCATGAAAAATCAAAGAGACGGTAAAATGAAAAACAAAATGGTGAAAATTTTAAAGATAAAAACATGAAAAGTAAAACGAGAAACTAGAAAAGAAAAGAAAACTCTGTTGGATAACGATTTTAGCCATAGATTGTCTTTTAACTAAAACTGTATGGATAAGCAAAACGAGAACGAAACAAAGCACTTCCACTGCAGTACCATATGCAGACTTGACCTGACAGGACACCCTACAAACAGACAAAGAGACAAAATATGCAGAAAGGTCGCCCTGAAGGACTCTGTCAATACAGTATAGAGGTACCATTGAATTGTGGACCAAGAAGCATCTATAAGGAATGGAGTGACAAGGTGATGAGAAAAGAAAGAGAAAGGAAAGAAAGCGAAGAAAGAGAACACTGAAAGAAAAGAAAAGAGATGGAGAGAAAAGAAAACTCTGATAAAACTATTTCAGCCATAAAAATTGAATTTTGAACCAACAAGCATATGTGAGGATTGGAGTTGGCGAAGGGAAGAACCATGGCGTATCTTACTTCTTCGCGACCGTATTTACTGGAACATCATCGTCAAGCTTGCCTCTACCTCTATGAAGGGAAAAATCCCCAAAACACGAACTTTTTTCAAAAATATTTTGTACCTGCTGTAAATATTTCAAATTTTATTTGTCAAGATATTTTTAATTATTGAAAAAGTGTTTTTTCAGTTGTTTAATTTATTGTAAATATGAAAATTTTTTCCCGAGTCTAGATATTTTTTATTCATTACAGACATTTCATGTTCTTTTCCAGTTCTTTTTGTTGTCAATACTTCGTTCTTTTTGTTGTAAATATTAACTTTTTCGGTTCGGATTTTTTCAAGACCATTGTAAATACCATTTTCAATAAATTATTATTGGCGAAAAACCCAGTGTCTTGCTTTTTGGTGCGGTTGTGTCTTGTCTTAATGCTGCAAAGATGTTCTCGATCTGTTACCATGGTAACATGTTTTTTGTGTAGCTTTATTTTTACCTCCTATTAGACCACACACCAGACCATGTTCACATTTGAAAGGCTTTTCACCCGTATGTAATCGTTTATGATACCTGGCAGTATTGTAATGCGCGAAACGTCGATCACAGATATCGCACTCGAATGGTTTTTCTCCCGTGTGCAAACGGGTGTGAGTTTTCAGACCTCCCGCTTGGTTGAACGACCGTTTGCAAACTGTGCACGAGTATGGCCGTTCCCCTGTATGGATTCGCATGTGAATCTTTAGCGCTGACTGGCGGGAGTATATCTTTTGACAGAAACTACACCTATGAGATTTTGGTGATTTTTTCTGGTGCCTGACTGCATCTTTAAATTCCCTCGCTTCTTTTTGGTCTTGATAAGGTGCCTTCTCTTGGACACTAGGAACATGATTTATCTTTCTCGGTACTTCCTCGTAAACAGGGTTTTCCTCTTGAGGCACGTGTTTTGGCATCACTAACAGGTTAGCTGCGCGAGACATGTACTGAACATCTGGATACTGTGGGGTTGTTTCCCTGGTAACAGATGGAATAGGCGCCTGGCAGCCCATTCCTCGAGGAAGCTGTACGTTAGACACGTAATCTGACGTGTACTCCACAGGGTTAGTCTCAGGACGCATGGCTGTTTGAAGAAACGAATTGAACATCCCTGATTCGCTTGAAGGGCTCTGGCGCGGTGGACACTGCCAGTTCATCATGGGTGCAAATTCAGGCTCGAGAAACGGGGCAAACTGCGCGGCCACGTCGAGTGTAGATACAGGAAAGTAGGGAAAGAGATTAGGGTCTATTGCTCCAGCAGGCAATGGCGAAGAAAACCTGTCTTGTCTTCTTTGACCTACGGAGCTGAGAGTTTCGTTGTAATTTACACCATAGGTCGAAGTTGATCCATTGTGTGTTTCAAATTCAGGTAGCCCCAAAGCTTCATTGGGAGGCATTAGCAAGTCTCTGTGAGAAGCACTGTTCCAAATATCACAGTTTGGCAAGGTGTAATGGTTAAAGTCACAGGACATAGAAGCCGACGTTGTCTCTACTTGGTATTCCATTGGAGGACTTGGAGAAGGCCGGGAGTAATCTGTGAAAATTACAGTGGGATACTGCTTTGAACAAACCTATTAAAAAAAGGTAAGAATTAAGAAACAAGCAAATAAACAAAAAGGTTTCGCTATGGACGTTATTTCCACAATACCTGGAACTATAAATGTCGTCGCGAGGCACGAAAAGACTTTAATTTATTTCTGCTTTCGCTGATTTGCGCTCCGTTTTAATTTTGAAGCGGAGAGGGTGTTGGAATCTGTCAGTTACACAATTAACAGTGTAAGCGTTGCAGCGCCACCAGTTTCGACGGTCTCATATTACAAACACGATTTCGTCCAAATTACTTTAAAAATGGAGTTTCAAGAGTTTGACATGTGGAGGGATTACCTCAGTCTAATCAACGTGATTCAAGACCATTCTAATCAACCTAACCGATCTAACCCACCGGCAACTAACCAATCTAACGAACTAACGAACGAACAGCGTACCCAGGCAAGACAGTTCCAAATGATGCTGTGGGAGTTCATTCAGGGCTCCCGCCGCAAGAATTGAAAGGTAAGCGCGTTCTGTGAAAACAGTTATTACATATTGCTTACATGTTGACCACTTTTTTCGACAAACACGTAATAACATTTTAGTGATAATATTTATTAAATGGTGCAAAATAATTCAGAAACCAAACTGTGCATTTAGTTCGGCTCTTTTGGGTCTAGTTCATGCTCTTCGCCCGAATTGTTATCCACGTGTACTTGCAGAGATCTTTTCAAGTTACTTTAACGGGGAGGGTGATTAGGTTCGCAGATCAACGGATTTGGCTCGAAAAACTGCTCGGATTTCGATATATTTTACAGATTGGCAGATTTTGAACATTAAGCGGATCACGGATTTCTTCAATATCTCAACAAGTCAAGTGTCCGTTTTGTTATAATTGGTTCTGGATGACAATATAAGTTTATAATAATCTTAAGAGTCAAGTTAGAGCTGAGTGTTGGTTTTTGTGTTTAATGAATGATCGAGCTATCTTTCCAATTAAATCTTTCGCGGTCCTTTATCGACTCGAGTACTTTGTGAGACTAGTGGATCTGAATGTCACTGAGAAGGGAAAATTTTAGTTGGGTTACCCACGAAAATGTAGTGACAAGGCATTTTTTATTGTTCTCGATTGTGATGTTATTCAGTTCAAAGTGGCTACTTCATAGTTTTCCTAGTGGGCTGAAAATGCCTACAGATGTGATTAGGAGATCGTTCACAAGTTGTGCCTTGAACGTTCCAGTTGACGGTTCACTCATATCACAAACTAATTACTGCTATTTCTTTTGTTGTTATTATTTAGCTGCGAATGGATGTCTTGCAAGTGGTGTGCTTGTGTTTGGTTTTCCTTTGTTTTTTTGGCGTTTGCGCCCTTATTTTTTTTCTTTATCGGATGTATAGTAAAGTAGTTGTTTTGAAGAGGCAGCTTCGGGAAGCGTTAGGGGAGAGGGACACGCTGTCTCGGCACCGGGACAGTCTGATACGGCAAAGGGATCGCGCGTATCGGCTGCGAGACTTTGCCGTATCGCGACTGAACCGTGCCGAGCAGCGGTACCGCACACTGGTGTGGGTTCTAAATGTGGAGCCTACTCCAGTAGAGAAGGAGGGTGGGGAAGATGAAGGGTTCGCTTCGTTGGAGGAATAGGCTTGCCTTACCTCTAGCGGGCATTTTATTCTAAGTGTCAACCGTAGTGGGGGATCCAAAATGCCGTATAAAGCAAATTATAAAAAAATATATATATACGTATATCAGAATAAAGAATTAATTTCTGATAAAATTCATCCCCTCAGCTTCATGACTGACACTTAGACTAAAGGATGCCCGAATGTCCAAATTTACTTATTTCTAAACATTTTTTGACAGTTTCCTAACCAAAAACCAAAAAGAGATTAAAATCTACAAAAAATAAAAGGCGTTTGGGCACTTCATCTTCCTCTCCCTCCCTTAATCCCCCTCCTTTTCTTTTCTCCCTTCCTTTTTTTTTTCGATTATTTTGACTTAATTCTTTGCTACTTGCTCATTTTGTTTGTTTATTTATTTATTTATTTATATCTCTCTATTTTCTTATTTACTTACGTACGTATTTATTTATTTTCTATGTCTTTCTTTCTTTCCCTCCTTTAATTTACTTTGTTTTATAAATTCAATTATTTTTATTTGTTCGTTTCTACATTACTACACTCACTAGCTTGTTCACATCATCTATTATTCTTTATTATTTATTTCTCTTCTTCTTCTGTTTGTTTCTTCCTGTCTTCCACTTCAAAACACTACTTTGCCTCTCCTTCAAAGAAACATTTATCTTTTTGCCGTTTCATTTAGGTTCATGAAAAATCAAAGAGACGGTAAAATGAAAAACAAAATGGTGAAAATTTTAAAGATAAAAACATGAAAAGTAAAACGAGAAACTAGAAAAGAAAAGAAAACTCTGTTGGATAACGATTTTAGCCATAGATTGTCTTTTAACTAAAACTGTATGGATAAGCAAAACGAGAACGAAACAAAGCACTTCCACTGCAGTACCATATGCAGACTTGACCTGACAGGACACCCTACAAACAGACAAAGGGACAAAATATGCAGAAAGGTCGCCCTGAAGGACTCTGTCAATACAGTATAGAGGTACCATTGAATTGTGGACCAAGAAGCATCTATAAGGAATGGAGTGACAAGGTGATGAGAAAAGAAAGAGAAAGGAAAGAAAGCGAAGAAAGAGAACACTGAAAGAAAAGAAAAGAGATGGAGAGAAAAGAAAACTCTGATAAAACTATTTCAGCCATAAAAATTGAATTTTGAACCAACAAGCATATGTGAGGATTGGAGTTGGCGAAGGGAAGAACCATGGCGTATCTTACTTCTTCGCGACCGTATTTACTGGAACATCATCGTCAAGCTTGCCTCTACCTCTATGAAGGGAAAAATCCCCAAAACACGAACTTTTTTCAAAAATATTTTGTACCTGCTGTAAATATTTCAAATTTTATTTGTCAAGATATTTTTAATTATTGAAAAAGTGTTTTTTCAGTTGTTTAATTTATTGTAAATATGAAAATTTTTTCCCGAGTCTAGATATTTTTTATTCATTACAGACATTTCATGTTCTTTTCCAGTTCTTTTTGTTGTCAATACTTCGTTCTTTTTGTTGTAAATATTAACTTTTTCGGTTCGGATTTTTTCAAGACCATTGTAAATACCATTTTCAATAAATTATTATTGGCGAAAAACCCAGTGTCTTGCTTTTTGGTGCGGTTGTGTCTTGTCTTAATGCTGCAAAGATGTTCTCGATCTGTTACCATGGTAACATGTTTTTTGTGTAGCTTTATTTTTACCTCCTATTAGACCACACACCAGACCATGTTCACATTTGAAAGGCTTTTCACCCGTATGTAATCGTTTATGATACCTGGCAGTATTGTAATGCGCGAAACGTCGATCACAGATATCGCACTCGAATGGTTTTTCTCCCGTGTGCAAACGGGTGTGAGTTTTCAGACCTCCCGCTTGGTTGAACGACCGTTTGCAAACTGTGCACGAGTATGGCCGTTCCCCTGTATGGATTCGCATGTGAATCTTTAGCGCTGACTGGCGGGAGTATATCTTTTGACAGAAACTACACCTATGAGATTTTGGTGATTTTTTCTGGTGCCTGACTGCATCTTTAAATTCCCTCGCTTCTTTTTGGTCTTGATAAGGTGCCTTCTCTTGGACACTAGGAACATGATTTATCTTTCTCGGTACTTCCTCGTAAACAGGGTTTTCCTCTTGAGGCACGTGTTTTGGCATCACTAACAGGTTAGCTGCGCGAGACATGTACTGAACATCTGGATACTGTGGGGTTGTTTCCCTGGTAACAGATGGAATAGGCGCCTGGCAGCCCATTCCTCGAGGAAGCTGTACGTTAGACACGTAATCTGACGTGTACTCCACAGGGTTAGTCTCAGGACGCATGGCTGTTTGAAGAAACGAATTGAACATCCCTGATTCGCTTGAAGGGCTCTGGCGCGGTGGACACTGCCAGTTCATCATGGGTGCAAATTCAGGCTCGAGAAACGGGGCAAACTGCGCGGCCACGTCGAGTGTAGATACAGGAAAGTAGGGAAAGAGATTAGGGTCTATTGCTCCAGCAGGCAATGGCGAAGAAAACCTGTCTTGTCTTCTTTGACCTACGGAGCTGAGAGTTTCGTTGTAATTTACACCATAGGTCGAAGTTGATCCATTGTGTGTTTCAAATTCAGGTAGCCCCAAAGCTTCATTGGGAGGCATTAGCAAGTCTCTGTGAGAAGCACTGTTCCAAATATCACAGTTTGGCAAGGTGTAATGGTTAAAGTCACAGGACATAGAAGCCGACGTTGTCTCTACTTGGTATTCCATTGGAGGACTTGGAGAAGGCCGGGAGTAATCTGTGAAAATTACAGTGGGATACTGCTTTGAACAAACCTATTAAAAAAAGGTAAGAATTAAGAAACAAGCAAATAAACAAAAAGGTTTCGCTATGGACGTTATTTCCACAATACCTGGAACTATAAATGTCGTCGCGAGGCACGAAAAGACTTTAATTTATTTCTGCTTTCGCTGATTTGCGCTCCGTTTTAATTTTGAAGCGGAGAGGGTGTTGGAATCTGTCAGTTACACAATTAACAGTGTAAGCGTTGCAGCGCCACCAGTTTCGACGGTCTCATATTACAAACACGATTTCGTCCAAATTACTTTAAAAATGGAGTTTCAAGAGTTTGACATGTGGAGGGATTACCTCAGTCTAATCAACGTGATTCAAGACCATTCTAATCAACCTAACCGATCTAACCCACCGGCAACTAACCAATCTAACGAACTAACGAACGAACAGCGTACCCAGGCAAGACAGTTCCAAATGATGCTGTGGGAGTTCATTCAGGGCTCCCGCCGCAAGAATTGAAAGGTAAGCGCGTTCTGTGAAAACAGTTATTACATATTGCTTACATGTTGACCACTTTTTTCGACAAACACGTAATAACATTTTAGTGATAATATTTATTAAATGGTGCAAAATAATTCAGAAACCAAACTGTGCATTTAGTTCGGCTCTTTTGGGTCTAGTTCATGCTCTTCGCCCGAATTGTTATCCACGTGTACTTGCAGAGATCTTTTCAAGTTACTTTAACGGGGAGGGTGATTAGGTTCGCAGATCAACGGATTTGGCTCGAAAAACTGCTCGGATTTCGATATATTTTACGGATTGGCAGATTTTGAACATTAAGCGGATCACGGATTTCTTCAATATCTCAACAAGTCAAGTGTCCGTTTTGTTATAATTGGTTCTGGATGACAATATAAGTTTATAATAATCTTAAGAGTCAAGTTAGAGCTGAGTGTTGGTTTTTGTGTTTAATGAATGATCGAGCTATCTTTCCAATTAAATCTTTCGCGGTCCTTTATCGACTCGAGTACTTTGTGAGACTAGTGGATCTGAATGTCACTGAGAAGGGAAAATTTTAGTTGGGTTACCCACGAAAATGTAGTGACAAGGCATTTTTTATTGTTCTCGATTGTGATGTTATTCAGTTCAAAGTGGCTACTTCATAGTTTTCCTAGTGGGCTGAAAATGCCTACAGATGTGATTAGGAGATCGTTCACAAGTTGTGCCTTGAACGTTCCAGTTGACGGTTCACTCATATCACAAACTAATTACTGCTATTTCTTTTGTTGTTATTATTTAGCTGCGAATGGATGTCTTGCAAGTGGTGTGCTTGTGTTTGGTTTTCCTTTGTTTTTTTGGCGTTTGCGCCCTTATTTTTTTTCTTTATCGGATGTATAGTAAAGTAGTTGTTTTGAAGAGGCAGCTTCGGGAAGCGTTAGGGGAGAGGGACACGCTGTCTCGGCACCGGGACAGTCTGATACGGCAAAGGGATCGCGCGTATCGGCTGCGAGACTTTGCCGTATCGCGACTGAACCGTGCCGAGCAGCGGTACCGCACACTGGTGTGGGTTCTAAATGTGGAGCCTACTCCAGTAGAGAAGGAGGGTGGGGAAGATGAAGGGTTCGCTTCGTTGGAGGAATAGGCTTGCCTTACCTCTAGCGGGCATTTTATTCTAAGTGTCAACCGTAGTGGCGGATCCAAAATGCCGTATAAAGCAAATTATAAAAAAATATATATATACGTATATCAGAATAAAGAATTAATTTCTGATAAAATTCATCCCCTCAGCTTCATGACTGACACTTAGACTAAAGGATGCCCGAATGTCCAAATTTACTTATTTCTAAACATTTTTTGACAGTTTCCTAACCAAAAACCAAAAAGAGATTAAAATCTACAAAAAATAAAAGGCGTTTGGGCACTTCATCTTCCTCTCCCTCCCTTAATCCCCCTCCCTTTCTTTTCTCCCTTCCTTTTTTTTTTCGATTATTTTGACTTAATTCTTTGCTACTTGCTCATTTTGTTTGTTTATTTATTTATTTATTTATATCTCTCTATTTTCTTATTTACTTACGTACGTATTTATTTATTTTCTATGTCTTTCTTTCTTTCCCTCCTTTAATTTACTTTGTTTTATAAATTCAATTATTTTTATTTGTTCGTTTCTACATTACTACACTCACTAGCTTGTTCACATCATCTATTATTCTTTATTATTTATTTCTCTTCTTCTTCTGTTTGTTTCTTCCTGTCTTCCACTTCAAAACACTACTTTGCCTCTCCTTCAAAGAAACATTTATCTTTTTGCCGTTTCATTTAGGTTCATGAAAAATCAAAGAGACGGTAAAATGAAAAACAAAATGGTGAAAATTTTAAAGATAAAAACATGAAAAGTAAAACGAGAAACTAGAAAAGAAAAGAAAACTCTGTTGGATAACGATTTTAGCCATAGATTGTCTTTTAACTAAAACTGTATGGATAAGCAAAACGAGAACGAAACAAAGCACTTCCACTGCAGTACCATATGCAGACTTGACCTGAGAGGACACCCTACAAACAGACAAAGGGACAAAATATGCAGAAAGGTCGCCCTGAAGGACTCTGTCAATACAGTATAGAGGTACCATTGAATTGTGGACCAAGAAGCATCTATAAGGAATGGAGTGACAAGGTGATGAGAAAAGAAAGAGAAAGGAAAGAAAGCGAAGAAAGAGAACACTGAAAGAAAAGAAAAGAGATGGAGAGAAAAGAAAACTCTGATAAAACTATTTCAGCCATAAAAATTGAATTTTGAACCAACAAGCATATGTGAGGATTGGAGTTGGCGAAGGGAAGAACCATGGCGTATCTTACTTCTTCGCGACCGTATTTACTGGAACATCATCGTCAAGCTTGCCTCTACCTCTATGAAGGGAAAAATCCCCAAAACACGAACTTTTTTCAAAAATATTTTGTACCTGCTGTAAATATTTCAAATTTTATTTGTCAAGATATTTTTAATTATTGAAAAAGTGTTTTTTCAGTTGTTTAATTTATTGTAAATATGAAAATTTTTTCCCGAGTCTAGATATTTTTTATTCATTACAGACATTTCATGTTCTTTTCCAGTTCTTTTTGTTGTCAATACTTCGTTCTTTTTGTTGTAAATATTAACTTTTTCGGTTCGGATTTTTTCAAGACCATTGTAAATACCATTTTCAATAAATTATTATTGGCGAAAAACCCAGTGTCTTGCTTTTTGGTGCGGTTGTGTCTTGTCTTAATGCTGCAAAGATGTTCTCGATCTGTTACCATGGTAACATGTTTTTTGTGTAGCTTTATTTTTACCTCCTATTAGACCACACACCAGACCATGTTCACATTTGAAAGGCTTTTCACCCGTATGTAATCGTTTATGATACCTGGCAGTATTGTAATGCGCGAAACGTCGATCACAGATATCGCACTCGAATGGTTTTTCTCCCGTGTGCAAACGGGTGTGAGTTTTCAGACCTCCCGCTTGGTTGAACGACCGTTTGCAAACTGTGCACGAGTATGGCCGTTCCCCTGTATGGATTCGCATGTGAATCTTTAGCGCTGACTGGCGGGAGTATATCTTTTGACAGAAACTACACCTATGAGATTTTGGTGATTTTTTCTGGTGCCTGACTGCATCTTTAAATTCCCTCGCTTCTTTTTGGTCTTGATAAGGTGCCTTCTCTTGGACACTAGGAACATGATTTATTTTTCTCGGTACTTCCTCGTAAACAGGGTTTTCCTCTTGAGGCACGTGTTTTGGCATCACTAACAGGTTAGCTGCGCGAGACATGTACTGAACATCTGGATACTGTGGGGTTGTTTCCCTGGTAACAGATGGAATAGGCGCCTGGCAGCCCATTCCTCGAGGAAGCTGTACGTTAGACACGTAATCTGACGTGTACTCCACAGGGTTAGTCTCAGGACGCATGGCTGTTTGAAGAAACGAATTGAACATCCCTGATTCGCTTGAAGGGCTCTGGCGCGGTGGACACTGCCAGTTCATCATGGGTGCAAATTCAGGCTCGAGAAACGGGGCAAACTGCGCGGCCACGTCGAGTGTAGATACAGGAAAGTAGGGAAAGAGATTAGGGTCTATTGCTCCAGCAGGCAATGGCGAAGAAAACCTGTCTTGTCTTCTTTGACCTACGGAGCTGAGAGTTTCGTTGTAATTTACACCATAGGTCGAAGTTGATCCATTGTGTGTTTCAAATTCAGGTAGCCCCAAAGCTTCATTGGGAGGCATTAGCAAGTCTCCGTGAGAAGCACTGTTCCAAATATCACAGTTTGGCAAGGTGTAATGGTTAAAGTCACAGGACATAGAAGCCGACGTTGTCTCTACTTGGTATTCCATTGGAGGACTTGGAGAAGGCCGGGAGTAATCTGTGAAAATTACAGTGGGATACTGCTTTGAACAAACCTATTAAAAAAAGGTAAGAATTAAGAAACAAGCAAATAAACAAAAAGGTTTCGCTATGGACGTTATTTCCACAATACCTGGAACTATAAATGTCGTCGCGAGGCACGAAAAGACTTTAATTTATTTCTGCTTTCGCTGATTTGCGCTCCGTTTTAATTTTGAAGCGGAGAGGGTGTTGGAATCTGTCAGTTACACAATTAACAGTGTAAGCGTTGCAGCGCCACCAGTTTCGACGGTCTCATATTACAAACACGATTTCGTCCAAATTACTTTAAAAATGGAGTTTCAAGAGTTTGACATGTGGAGGGATTACCTCAGTCTAATCAACGTGATTCAAGACCATTCTAATCAACCTAACCGATCTAACCCACCGGCAACTAACCAATCTAACGAACTAACGAACGAACAGCGTACCCAGGCAAGACAGTTCCAAATGATGCTGTGGGAGTTCATTCAGGGCTCCCGCCGCAAGAATTGAAAGGTAAGCGCGTTCTGTGAAAACAGTTATTACATATTGCTTACATGTTGACCACTTTTTTCGACAAACACGTAATAACATTTTAGTGATAATATTTATTAAATGGTGCAAAATAATTCAGAAACCAAACTGTGCATTTAGTTCGGCTCTTTTGGGTCTAGTTCATGCTCTTCGCCCGAATTGTTATCCACGTGTACTTGCAGAGATCTTTTCAAGTTACTTTAACGGGGAGGGTGATTAGGTTCGCAGATCAACGGATTTGGCTCGAAAAACTGCTCGGATTTCGATATATTTTACGGATTGGCAGATTTTGAACATTAAGCGGATCACGGATTTCTTCAATATCTCAACAAGTCAAGTGTCCGTTTTGTTATAATTGGTTCTGGATGACAATATAAGTTTATAATAATCTTAAGAGTCAAGTTAGAGCTGAGTGTTGGTTTTTGTGTTTAATGAATGATCGAGCTATCTTTCCAATTAAATCTTTCGCGGTCCTTTATCGACTCGAGTACTTTGTGAGACTAGTGGATCTGAATGTCACTGAGAAGGGAAAATTTTAGTTGGGTTACCCACGAAAATGTAGTGACAAGGCATTTTTTATTGTTCTCGATTGTGATGTTATTCAGTTCAAAGTGGCTACTTCATAGTTTTCCTAGTGGGCTGAAAATGCCTACAGATGTGATTAGGAGATCGTTCACAAGTTGTGCCTTGAACGTTCCAGTTGACGGTTCACTCATATCACAAACTAATTACTGCTATTTCTTTTGTTGTTATTATTTAGCTGCGAATGGATGTCTTGCAAGTGGTGTGCTTGTGTTTGGTTTTCCTTTGTTTTTTTGGCGTTTGCGCCCTTATTTTTTTTCTTTATCGGATGTATAGTAAAGTAGTTGTTTTGAAGAGGCAGCTTCGGGAAGCGTTAGGGGAGAGGGACACGCTGTCTCGGCACCGGGACAGTCTGATACGGCAAAGGGATCGCGCGTATCGGCTGCGAGACTTTGCCGTATCGCGACTGAACCGTGCCGAGCAGCGGTACCGCACACTGGTGTGGGTTCTAAATGTGGAGCCTACTCCAGTAGAGAAGGAGGGTGGGGAAGATGAAGGGTTCGCTTCGTTGGAGGAATAGGCTTGCCTTACCTCTAGCGGGCATTTTATTCTAAGTGTCAACCGTAGTGGCGGATCCAAAATGCCGTATAAAGCAAATTATAAAAAAATATATATATACGTATATCAGAATAAAGAATTAATTTCTGATAAAATTCATCCCCTCAGCTTCATGACTGACACTTAGACTAAAGGATGCCCGAATGTCCAAATTTACTTATTTCTAAACATTTTTTGACAGTTTCCTAACCAAAAACCAAAAAGAGATTAAAATCTACAAAAAATAAAAGGCGTTTGGGCACTTCATCTTCCTCTCCCTCCCTTAATCCCCCTCCCTTTCTTTTCTCCCTTCCTTTTTTTTTTCGATTATTTTGACTTAATTCTTTGCTACTTGCTCATTTTGTTTGTTTATTTATTTATTTATATCTCTCTATTTTCTTATTTACTTACGTACGTATTTATTTATTTTCTATGTCTTTCTTTCTTTCCCTCCTTTAATTTACTTTGTTTTATAAATTCAATTATTTTTATTTGTTCGTTTCTACATTACTACACTCACTAGCTTGTTCACATCATCTATTATTCTTTATTATTTATTTCTCTTCTTCTTCTGTTTGTTTCTTCCTGTCTTCCACTTCAAAACACTACTTTGCCTCTCCTTCAAAGAAACATTTATCTTTTTGCCGTTTCATTTAGGTTCATGAAAAATCAAAGAGACGGTAAAATGAAAAACAAAATGGTGAAAATTTTAAAGATAAAAACATGAAAAGTAAAACGAGAAACTAGAAAAGAAAAGAAAACTCTGTTGGATAACGATTTTAGCCATAGATTGTCTTTTAACTAAAACTGTATGGATAAGCAAAACGAGAACGAAACAAAGCACTTCCACTGCAGTACCATATGCAGACTTGACCTGAGAGGACACCCTACAAACAGACAAAGGGACAAAATATGCAGAAAGGTCGCCCTGAAGGACTCTGTCAATACAGTATAGAGGTACCATTGAATTGTGGACCAAGAAGCATCTATAAGGAATGGAGTGACAAGGTGATGAGAAAAGAAAGAGAAAGGAAAGAAAGCGAAGAAAGAGAACACTGAAAGAAAAGAAAAGAGATGGAGAGAAAAGAAAACTCTGATAAAACTATTTCAGCCATAAAAATTGAATTTTGAACCAACAAGCATATGTGAGGATTGGAGTTGGCGAAGGGAAGAACCATGGCGTATCTTACTTCTTCGCGACCGTATTTACTGGAACATCATCGTCAAGCTTGCCTCTACCTCTATGAAGGGAAAAATCCCCAAAACACGAACTTTTTTCAAAAATATTTTGTACCTGCTGTAAATATTTCAAATTTTATTTGTCAAGATATTTTTAATTATTGAAAAAGTGTTTTTTCAGTTGTTTAATTTATTGTAAATATGAAAATTTTTTCCCGAGTCTAGATATTTTTTATTCATTACAGACATTTCATGTTCTTTTCCAGTTCTTTTTGTTGTCAATACTTCGTTCTTTTTGTTGTAAATATTAACTTTTTCGGTTCGGATTTTTTCAAGACCATTGTAAATACCATTTTCAATAAATTATTATTGGCGAAAAACCCAGTGTCTTGCTTTTTGGTGCGGTTGTGTCTTGTCTTAATGCTGCAAAGATGTTCTCGATCTGTTACCATGGTAACATGTTTTTTGTGTAGCTTTATTTTTACCTCCTATTAGACCACACACCAGACCATGTTCACATTTGAAAGGCTTTTCACCCGTATGTAATCGTTTATGATACCTGGCAGTATTGTAATGCGCGAAACGTCGATCACAGATATCGCACTCGAATGGTTTTTCTCCCGTGTGCAAACGGGTGTGAGTTTTCAGACCTCCCGCTTGGTTGAACGACCGTTTGCAAACTGTGCACGAGTATGGCCGTTCCCCTGTATGGATTCGCATGTGAATCTTTAGCGCTGACTGGCGGGAGTATATCTTTTGACAGAAACTACACCTATGAGATTTTGGTGATTTTTTCTGGTGCCTGACTGCATCTTTAAATTCCCTCGCTTCTTTTTGGTCTTGATAAGGTGCCTTCTCTTGGACACTAGGAACATGATTTATCTTTCTCGGTACTTCCTCGTAAACAGGGTTTTCCTCTTGAGGCACGTGTTTTGGCATCACTAACAGGTTAGCTGCGCGAGACATGTACTGAACATCTGGATACTGTGGGGTTGTTTCCCTGGTAACAGATGGAATAGGCGCCTGGCAGCCCATTCCTCGAGGAAGCTGTACGTTAGACACGTAATCTGACGTGTACTCCACAGGGTTAGTCTCAGGACGCATGGCTGTTTGAAGAAACGAATTGAACATCCCTGATTCGCTTGAAGGGCTCTGGCGCGGTGGACACTGCCAGTTCATCATGGGTGCAAATTCAGGCTCGAGAAACGGGGCAAACTGCGCGGCCACGTCGAGTGTAGATACAGGAAAGTAGGGAAAGAGATTAGGGTCTATTGCTCCAGCAGGCAATGGCGAAGAAAACCTGTCTTGTCTTCTTTGACCTACGGAGCTGAGAGTTTCGTTGTAATTTACACCATAGGTCGAAGTTGATCCATTGTGTGTTTCAAATTCAGGTAGCCCCAAAGCTTCATTGGGAGGCATTAGCAAGTCTCTGTGAGAAGCACTGTTCCAAATATCACAGTTTGGCAAGGTGTAATGGTTAAAGTCACAGGACATAGAAGCCGACGTTGTCTCTACTTGGTATTCCATTGGAGGACTTGGAGAAGGCCGGGAGTAATCTGTGAAAATTACAGTGGGATACTGCTTTGAACAAACCTATTAAAAAAAGGTAAGAATTAAGAAACAAGCAAATAAACAAAAAGGTTTCGCTATGGACGTTATTTCCACAATACCTGGAACTATAAATGTCGTCGCGAGGCACGAAAAGACTTTAATTTATTTCTGCTTTCGCTGATTTGCGCTCCGTTTTAATTTTGAAGCGGAGAGGGTGTTGGAATCTGTCAGTTACACAATTAACAGTGTAAGCGTTGCAGCGCCACCAGTTTCGACGGTCTCATATTACAAACACGATTTCGTCCAAATTACTTTAAAAATGGAGTTTCAAGAGTTTGACATGTGGAGGGATTACCTCAGTCTAATCAACGTGATTCAAGACCATTCTAATCAACCTAACCGATCTAACCCACCGGCAACTAACCAATCTAACGAACTAACGAACGAACAGCGTACCCAGGCAAGACAGTTCCAAATGATGCTGTGGGAGTTCATTCAGGGCTCCCGCCGCAAGAATTGAAAGGTAAGCGCGTTCTGTGAAAACAGTTATTACATATTGCTTACATGTTGACCACTTTTTTCGACAAACACGTAATAACATTTTAGTGATAATATTTATTAAATGGTGCAAAATAATTCAGAAACCAAACTGTGCATTTAGTTCGGCTCTTTTGGGTCTAGTTCATGCTCTTCGCCCGAATTGTTATCCACGTGTACTTGCAGAGATCTTTTCAAGTTACTTTAACGGGGAGGGTGATTAGGTTCGCAGATCAACGGATTTGGCTCGAAAAACTGCTCGGATTTCGATATATTTTACGGATTGGCAGATTTTGAACATTAAGCGGATCACGGATTTCTTCAATATCTCAACAAGTCAAGTGTCCGTTTTGTTATAATTGGTTCTGGATGACAATATAAGTTTATAATAATCTTAAGAGTCAAGTTAGAGCTGAGTGTTGGTTTTTGTGTTTAATGAATGATCGAGCTATCTTTCCAATTAAATCTTTCGCGGTCCTTTATCGACTCGAGTACTTTGTGAGACTAGTGGATCTGAATGTCACTGAGAAGGGAAAATTTTAGTTGGGTTACCCACGAAAATGTAGTGACAAGGCATTTTTTATTGTTCTCGATTGTGATGTTATTCAGTTCAAAGTGGCTACTTCATAGTTTTCCTAGTGGGCTGAAAATGCCTACAGATGTGATTAGGAGATCGTTCACAAGTTGTGCCTTGAACGTTCCAGTTGACGGTTCACTCATATCACAAACTAATTACTGCTATTTCTTTTGTTGTTATTATTTAGCTGCGAATGGATGTCTTGCAAGTGGTGTGCTTGTGTTTGGTTTTCCTTTGTTTTTTTGGCGTTTGCGCCCTTATTTTTTTTCTTTATCGGATGTATAGTAAAGTAGTTGTTTTGAAGAGGCAGCTTCGGGAAGCGTTAGGGGAGAGGGACACGCTGTCTCGGCACCGGGACAGTCTGATACGGCAAAGGGATCGCGCGTATCGGCTGTGAGACTTTGCCGTATCGCGACTGAACCGTGCCGAGCAGCGGTACCGCACACTGGTGTGGGTTCTAAATGTGGAGCCTACTCCAGTAGAGAAGGAGGGTGGGGAAGATGAAGGGTTCGCTTCGTTGGAGGAATAGGCTTGCCTTACCTCTAGCGGGCATTTTATTCTAAGTGTCAACCGTAGTGGCGGATCCAAAATGCCGTATAAAGCAAATTATAAAAAAATATATATATACGTATATCAGAATAAAGAATTAATTTCTGATAAAATTCATCCCCTCAGCTTCATGACTGACACTTAGACTAAAGGATGCCCGAATGTCCAAATTTACTTATTTCTAAACATTTTTTGACAGTTTCCTAACCAAAAACCAAAAAGAGATTAAAATCTACAAAAAATAAAAGGCGTTTGGGCACTTCATCTTCCTCTCCCTCCCTTAATCCCCCTCCCTTTCTTTTCTCCCTTCCTTTTTTTTTTCGATTATTTTGACTTAATTCTTTGCTACTTGCTCATTTTGTTTGTTTATTTATTTATTTATTTATATCTCTCTATTTTCTTATTTACTTACGTACGTATTTATTTATTTTCTATGTCTTTCTTTCTTTCCCTCCTTTAATTTACTTTGTTTTATAAATTCAATTATTTTTATTTGTTCGTTTCTACATTACTACACTCACTAGCTTGTTCACATCATCTATTATTCTTTATTATTTATTTCTCTTCTTCTTCTGTTTGTTTCTTCCTGTCTTCCACTTCAAAACACTACTTTGCCTCTCCTTCAAAGAAACATTTATCTTTTTGCCGTTTCATTTAGGTTCATGAAAAATCAAAGAGACGGTAAAATGAAAAACAAAATGGTGAAAATTTTAAAGATAAAAACATGAAAAGTAAAACGAGAAACTAGAAAAGAAAAGAAAACTCTGTTGGATAACGATTTTAGCCATAGATTGTCTTTTAACTAAAACTGTATGGATAAGCAAAACGAGAACGAAACAAAGCACTTCCACTGCAGTACCATATGCAGACTTGACCTGAGAGGACACCCTACAAACAGACAAAGGGACAAAATATGCAGAAAGGTCGCCCTGAAGGACTCTGTCAATACAGTATAGAGGTACCATTGAATTGTGGACCAAGAAGCATCTATAAGGAATGGAGTGACAAGGTGATGAGAAAAGAAAGAGAAAGGAAAGAAAGCGAAGAAAGAGAACACTGAAAGAAAAGAAAAGAGATGGAGAGAAAAGAAAACTCTGATAAAACTATTTCAGCCATAAAAATTGAATTTTGAACCAACAAGCATATGTGAGGATTGGAGTTGGCGAAGGGAAGAACCATGGCGTATCTTACTTCTTCGCGACCGTATTTACTGGAACATCATCGTCAAGCTTGCCTCTACCTCTATGAAGGGAAAAATCCCCAAAACACGAACTTTTTTCAAAAATATTTTGTACCTGCTGTAAATATTTCAAATTTTATTTGTCAAGATATTTTTAATTATTGAAAAAGTGTTTTTTCAGTTGTTTAATTTATTGTAAATATGAAAATTTTTTCCCGAGTCTAGATATTTTTTATTCATTACAGACATTTCATGTTCTTTTCCAGTTCTTTTTGTTGTCAATACTTCGTTCTTTTTGTTGTAAATATTAACTTTTTCGGTTCGGATTTTTTCAAGACCATTGTAAATACCATTTTCAATAAATTATTATTGGCGAAAAACCCAGTGTCTTGCTTTTTGGTGCGGTTGTGTCTTGTCTTAATGCTGCAAAGATGTTCTCGATCTGTTACCATGGTAACATGTTTTTTGTGTAGCTTTATTTTTACCTCCTATTAGACCACACACCAGACCATGTTCACATTTGAAAGGCTTTTCACCCGTATGTAATCGTTTATGATACCTGGCAGTATTGTAATGCGCGAAACGTCGATCACAGATATCGCACTCGAATGGTTTTTCTCCCGTGTGCAAACGGGTGTGAGTTTTCAGACCTCCCGCTTGGTTGAACGACCGTTTGCAAACTGTGCACGAGTATGGCCGTTCCCCTGTATGGATTCGCATGTGAATCTTTAGCGCTGACTGGCGGGAGTATATCTTTTGACAGAAACTACACCTATGAGATTTTGGTGATTTTTTCTGGTGCCTGACTGCATCTTTAAATTCCCTCGCTTCTTTTTGGTCTTGATAAGGTGCCTTCTCTTGGACACTAGGAACATGATTTATTTTTCTCGGTACTTCCTCGTAAACAGGGTTTTCCTCTTGAGGCACGTGTTTTGGCATCACTAACAGGTTAGCTGCGCGAGACATGTACTGAACATCTGGATACTGTGGGGTTGTTTCCCTGGTAACAGATGGAATAGGCGCCTGGCAGCCCATTCCTCGAGGAAGCTGTACGTTAGACACGTAATCTGACGTGTACTCCACAGGGTTAGTCTCAGGACGCATGGCTGTTTGAAGAAACGAATTGAACATCCCTGATTCGCTTGAAGGGCTCTGGCGCGGTGGACACTGCCAGTTCATCATGGGTGCAAATTCAGGCTCGAGAAACGGGGCAAACTGCGCGGCCACGTCGAGTGTAGATACAGGAAAGTAGGGAAAGAGATTAGGGTCTATTGCTCCAGCAGGCAATGGCGAAGAAAACCTGTCTTGTCTTCTTTGACCTACGGAGCTGAGAGTTTCGTTGTAATTTACACCATAGGTCGAAGTTGATCCATTGTGTGTTTCAAATTCAGGTAGCCCCAAAGCTTCATTGGGAGGCATTAGCAAGTCTCCGTGAGAAGCACTGTTCCAAATATCACAGTTTGGCAAGGTGTAATGGTTAAAGTCACAGGACATAGAAGCCGACGTTGTCTCTACTTGGTATTCCATTGGAGGACTTGGAGAAGGCCGGGAGTAATCTGTGAAAATTACAGTGGGATACTGCTTTGAACAAACCTATTAAAAAAAGGTAAGAATTAAGAAACAAGCAAATAAACAAAAAGGTTTCGCTATGGACGTTATTTCCACAATACCTGGAACTATAAATGTCGTCGCGAGGCACGAAAAGACTTTAATTTATTTCTGCTTTCGCTGATTTGCGCTCCGTTTTAATTTTGAAGCGGAGAGGGTGTTGGAATCTGTCAGTTACACAATTAACAGTGTAAGCGTTGCAGCGCCACCAGTTTCGACGGTCTCATATTACAAACACGATTTCGTCCAAATTACTTTAAAAATGGAGTTTCAAGAGTTTGACATGTGGAGGGATTACCTCAGTCTAATCAACGTGATTCAAGACCATTCTAATCAACCTAACCGATCTAACCCACCGGCAACTAACCAATCTAACGAACTAACGAACGAACAGCGTACCCAGGCAAGACAGTTCCAAATGATGCTGTGGGAGTTCATTCAGGGCTCCCGCCGCAAGAATTGAAAGGTAAGCGCGTTCTGTGAAAACAGTTATTACATATTGCTTACATGTTGACCACTTTTTTCGACAAACACGTAATAACATTTTAGTGATAATATTTATTAAATGGTGCAAAATAATTCAGAAACCAAACTGTGCATTTAGTTCGGCTCTTTTGGGTCTAGTTCATGCTCTTCGCCCGAATTGTTATCCACGTGTACTTGCAGAGATCTTTTCAAGTTACTTTAACGGGGAGGGTGATTAGGTTCGCAGATCAACGGATTTGGCTCGAAAAACTGCTCGGATTTCGATATATTTTACGGATTGGCAGATTTTGAACATTAAGCGGATCACGGATTTCTTCAATATCTCAACAAGTCAAGTGTCCGTTTTGTTATAATTGGTTCTGGATGACAATATAAGTTTATAATAATCTTAAGAGTCAAGTTAGAGCTGAGTGTTGGTTTTTGTGTTTAATGAATGATCGAGCTATCTTTCCAATTAAATCTTTCGCGGTCCTTTATCGACTCGAGTACTTTGTGAGACTAGTGGATCTGAATGTCACTGAGAAGGGAAAATTTTAGTTGGGTTACCCACGAAAATGTAGTGACAAGGCATTTTTTATTGTTCTCGATTGTGATGTTATTCAGTTCAAAGTGGCTACTTCATAGTTTTCCTAGTGGGCTGAAAATGCCTACAGATGTGATTAGGAGATCGTTCACAAGTTGTGCCTTGAACGTTCCAGTTGACGGTTCACTCATATCACAAACTAATTACTGCTATTTCTTTTGTTGTTATTATTTAGCTGCGAATGGATGTCTTGCAAGTGGTGTGCTTGTGTTTGGTTTTCCTTTGTTTTTTTGGCGTTTGCGCCCTTATTTTTTTTCTTTATCGGATGTATAGTAAAGTAGTTGTTTTGAAGAGGCAGCTTCGGGAAGCGTTAGGGGAGAGGGACACGCTGTCTCGGCACCGGGACAGTCTGATACGGCAAAGGGATCGCGCGTATCGGCTGCGAGACTTTGCCGTATCGCGACTGAACCGTGCCGAGCAGCGGTACCGCACACTGGTGTGGGTTCTAAATGTGGAGCCTACTCCAGTAGAGAAGGAGGGTGGGGAAGATGAAGGGTTCGCTTCGTTGGAGGAATAGGCTTGCCTTACCTCTAGCGGGCATTTTATTCTAAGTGTCAACCGTAGTGGCGGATCCAAAATGCCGTATAAAGCAAATTATAAAAAAATATATATATACGTATATCAGAATAAAGAATTAATTTCTGATAAAATTCATCCCCTCAGCTTCATGACTGACACTTAGACTAAAGGATGCCCGAATGTCCAAATTTACTTATTTCTAAACATTTTTTGACAGTTTCCTAACCAAAAACCAAAAAGAGATTAAAATCTACAAAAAATAAAAGGCGTTTGGGCACTTCATCTTCCTCTCCCTCCCTTAATCCCCCTCCCTTTCTTTTCTCCCTTCCTTTTTTTTTTCGATTATTTTGACTTAATTCTTTGCTACTTGCTCATTTTGTTTGTTTATTTATTTATTTATATCTCTCTATTTTCTTATTTACTTACGTACGTATTTATTTATTTTCTATGTCTTTCTTTCTTTCCCTCCTTTAATTTACTTTGTTTTATAAATTCAATTATTTTTATTTGTTCGTTTCTACATTACTACACTCACTAGCTTGTTCACATCATCTATTATTCTTTATTATTTATTTCTCTTCTTCTTCTGTTTGTTTCTTCCTGTCTTCCACTTCAAAACACTACTTTGCCTCTCCTTCAAAGAAACATTTATCTTTTTGCCGTTTCATTTAGGTTCATGAAAAATCAAAGAGACGGTAAAATGAAAAACAAAATGGTGAAAATTTTAAAGATAAAAACATGAAAAGTAAAACGAGAAACTAGAAAAGAAAAGAAAACTCTGTTGGATAACGATTTTAGCCATAGATTGTCTTTTAACTAAAACTGTATGGATAAGCAAAACGAGAACGAAACAAAGCACTTCCACTGCAGTACCATATGCAGACTTGACCTGAGAGGACACCCTACAAACAGACAAAGGGACAAAATATGCAGAAAGGTCGCCCTGAAGGACTCTGTCAATACAGTATAGAGGTACCATTGAATTGTGGACCAAGAAGCATCTATAAGGAATGGAGTGACAAGGTGATGAGAAAAGAAAGAGAAAGGAAAGAAAGCGAAGAAAGAGAACACTGAAAGAAAAGAAAAGAGATGGAGAGAAAAGAAAACTCTGATAAAACTATTTCAGCCATAAAAATTGAATTTTGAACCAACAAGCATATGTGAGGATTGGAGTTGGCGAAGGGAAGAACCATGGCGTATCTTACTTCTTCGCGACCGTATTTACTGGAACATCATCGTCAAGCTTGCCTCTACCTCTATGAAGGGAAAAATCCCCAAAACACGAACTTTTTTCAAAAATATTTTGTACCTGCTGTAAATATTTCAAATTTTATTTGTCAAGATATTTTTAATTATTGAAAAAGTGTTTTTTCAGTTGTTTAATTTATTGTAAATATGAAAATTTTTTCCCGAGTCTAGATATTTTTTATTCATTACAGACATTTCATGTTCTTTTCCAGTTCTTTTTGTTGTCAATACTTCGTTCTTTTTGTTGTAAATATTAACTTTTTCGGTTCGGATTTTTTCAAGACCATTGTAAATACCATTTTCAATAAATTATTATTGGCGAAAAACCCAGTGTCTTGCTTTTTGGTGCGGTTGTGTCTTGTCTTAATGCTGCAAAGATGTTCTCGATCTGTTACCATGGTAACATGTTTTTTGTGTAGCTTTATTTTTACCTCCTATTAGACCACACACCAGACCATGTTCACATTTGAAAGGCTTTTCACCCGTATGTAATCGTTTATGATACCTGGCAGTATTGTAATGCGCGAAACGTCGATCACAGATATCGCACTCGAATGGTTTTTCTCCCGTGTGCAAACGGGTGTGAGTTTTCAGACCTCCCGCTTGGTTGAACGACCGTTTGCAAACTGTGCACGAGTATGGCCGTTCCCCTGTATGGATTCGCATGTGAATCTTTAGCGCTGACTGGCGGGAGTATATCTTTTGACAGAAACTACACCTATGAGATTTTGGTGATTTTTTCTGGTGCCTGACTGCATCTTTAAATTCCCTCGCTTCTTTTTGGTCTTGATAAGGTGCCTTCTCTTGGACACTAGGAACATGATTTATTTTTCTCGGTACTTCCTCGTAAACAGGGTTTTCCTCTTGAGGCACGTGTTTTGGCATCACTAACAGGTTAGCTGCGCGAGACATGTACTGAACATCTGGATACTGTGGGGTTGTTTCCCTGGTAACAGATGGAATAGGCGCCTGGCAGCCCATTCCTCGAGGAAGCTGTACGTTAGACACGTAATCTGACGTGTACTCCACAGGGTTAGTCTCAGGACGCATGGCTGTTTGAAGAAACGAATTGAACATCCCTGATTCGCTTGAAGGGCTCTGGCGCGGTGGACACTGCCAGTTCATCATGGGTGCAAATTCAGGCTCGAGAAACGGGGCAAACTGCGCGGCCACGTCGAGTGTAGATACAGGAAAGTAGGGAAAGAGATTAGGGTCTATTGCTCCAGCAGGCAAT
Source organism: Pavona decussata (assembly GCF_977016875.1). NCBI lineage: Eukaryota > Metazoa > Cnidaria > Anthozoa > Scleractinia > Agariciidae > Pavona > Pavona decussata. Next base: position 87,883 of record NW_028145568.1, read on the forward strand.
GGCGAAGAAAACCTGTCTTGTCTTCTTTGACCTACGGAGCTGAGAGTTTCGTTGTAATTTACACCATAGGTCGAAGTTGATCCATTGTGTGTTTCAAATTCAGGTAGCCCCAAAGCTTCATTGGGAGGCATTAGCAAGTCTCTGTGAGAAGCACTGTTCCAAATATCACAGTTTGGCAAGGTGTAATGGTTAAAGTCACAGGACATAGAAGCCGACGTTGTCTCTACTTGGTATTCCATTGGAGGACTTGGAGAAGGCCGGGAGTAATCTGTGAAAATTACAGTGGGATACTGCTTTGAACAAACCTATTAAAAAAAGGTAAGAATTAAGAAACAAGCAAATAAACAAAAAGGTTTCGCTATGGACGTTATTTCCACAATACCTGGAACTATAAATGTCGTCGCGAGGCACGAAAAGACTTTAATTTATTTCTGCTTTCGCTGATTTGCGCTCCGTTTTAATTTTGAAGCGGAGAGGGTGTTGGAATCTGTCAGTTACACAATTAACAGTGTAAGCGTTGCAGCGCCACCAGTTTCGACGGTCTCATATTACAAACACGATTTCGTCCAAATTACTTTAAAAATGGAGTTTCAAGAGTTTGACATGTGGAGGGATTACCTCAGTCTAATCAACGTGATTCAAGACCATTCTAATCAACCTAACCGATCTAACCCACCGGCAACTAACCAATCTAACGAACTAACGAACGAACAGCGTACCCAGGCAAGACAGTTCCAAATGATGCTGTGGGAGTTCATTCAGGGCTCCCGCCGCAAGAATTGAAAGGTAAGCGCGTTCTGTGAAAACAGTTATTACATATTGCTTACATGTTGACCACTTTTTTCGACAAACACGTAATAACATTTTAGTGATAATATTTATTAAATGGTGCAAAATAATTCAGAAACCAAACTGTGCATTTAGTTCGGCTCTTTTGGGTCTAGTTCATGCTCTTCGCCCGAATTGTTATCCACGTGTACTTGCAGAGATCTTTTCAAGTTACTTTAACGGGGAGGGTGATTAGGTTCGCAGATCAACGGATTTGGCTCGAAAAACTGCTCGGATTTCGATATATTTTACGGATTGGCAGATTTTGAACATTAAGCGGATCACGGATTTCTTCAATATCTCAACAAGTCAAGTGTCCGTTTTGTTATAATTGGTTCTGGATGACAATATAAGTTTATAATAATCTTAAGAGTCAAGTTAGAGCTGAGTGTTGGTTTTTGTGTTTAATGAATGATCGAGCTATCTTTCCAATTAAATCTTTCGCGGTCCTTTATCGACTCGAGTACTTTGTGAGACTAGTGGATCTGAATGTCACTGAGAAGGGAAAATTTTAGTTGGGTTACCCACGAAAATGTAGTGACAAGGCATTTTTTATTGTTCTCGATTGTGATGTTATTCAGTTCAAAGTGGCTACTTCATAGTTTTCCTAGTGGGCTGAAAATGCCTACAGATGTGATTAGGAGATCGTTCACAAGTTGTGCCTTGAACGTTCCAGTTGACGGTTCACTCATATCACAAACTAATTACTGCTATTTCTTTTGTTGTTATTATTTAGCTGCGAATGGATGTCTTGCAAGTGGTGTGCTTGTGTTTGGTTTTCCTTTGTTTTTTTGGCGTTTGCGCCCTTATTTTTTTTCTTTATCGGATGTATAGTAAAGTAGTTGTTTTGAAGAGGCAGCTTCGGGAAGCGTTAGGGGAGAGGGACACGCTGTCTCGGCACCGGGACAGTCTGATACGGCAAAGGGATCGCGCGTATCGGCTGCGAGACTTTGCCGTATCGCGACTGAACCGTGCCGAGCAGCGGTACCGCACACTGGTGTGGGTTCTAAATGTGGAGCCTACTCCAGTAGAGAAGGAGGGTGGGGAAGATGAAGGGTTCGCTTCGTTGGAGGAATAGGCTTGCCTTACCTCTAGCGGGCATTTTATTCTAAGTGTCAACCGTAGTGGCGGATCCAAAATGCCGTATAAAGCAAATTATAAAAAAATATATATATACGTATATCAGAATAAAGAATTAATTTCTGATAAAATTCATCCCCTCAGCTTCATGACTGACACTTAGACTAAAGGATGCCCGAATGTCCAAATTTACTTATTTCTAAACATTTTTTGACAGTTTCCTAACCAAAAACCAAAAAGAGATTAAAATCTACAAAAAATAAAAGGCGTTTGGGCACTTCATCTTCCTCTCCCTCCCTTAATCCCCCTCCTTTTCTTTTCTCCCTTCCTTTTTTTTTTCGATTATTTTGACTTAATTCTTTGCTACTTGCTCATTTTGTTTGTTTATTTATTTATTTATTTATATCTCTCTATTTTCTTATTTACTTACGTACGTATTTATTTATTTTCTATGTCTTTCTTTCTTTCCCTCCTTTAATTTACTTTGTTTTATAAATTCAATTATTTTTATTTGTTCGTTTCTACATTACTACACTCACTAGCTTGTTCACATCATCTATTATTCTTTATTATTTATTTCTCTTCTTCTTCTGTTTGTTTCTTCCTGTCTTCCACTTCAAAACACTACTTTGCCTCTCCTTCAAAGAAACATTTATCTTTTTGCCGTTTCATTTAGGTTCATGAAAAATCAAAGAGACGGTAAAATGAAAAACAAAATGGTGAAAATTTTAAAGATAAAAACATGAAAAGTAAAACGAGAAACTAGAAAAGAAAAGAAAACTCTGTTGGATAACGATTTTAGCCATAGATTGTCTTTTAACTAAAACTGTATGGATAAGCAAAACGAGAACGAAACAAAGCACTTCCACTGCAGTACCATATGCAGACTTGACCTGAGAGGACACCCTACAAACAGACAAAGGGACAAAATATGCAGAAAGGTCGCCCTGAAGGACTCTGTCAATACAGTATAGAGGTACCATTGAATTGTGGACCAAGAAGCATCTATAAGGAATGGAGTGACAAGGTGATGAGAAAAGAAAGAGAAAGGAAAGAAAGCGAAGAAAGAGAACACTGAAAGAAAAGAAAAGAGATGGAGAGAAAAGAAAACTCTGATAAAACTATTTCAGCCATAAAAATTGAATTTTGAACCAACAAGCATATGTGAGGATTGGAGTTGGCGAAGGGAAGAACCATGGCGTATCTTACTTCTTCGCGACCGTATTTACTGGAACATCATCGTCAAGCTTGCCTCTACCTCTATGAAGGGAAAAATCCCCAAAACACGAACTTTTTTCAAAAATATTTTGTACCTGCTGTAAATATTTCAAATTTTATTTGTCAAGATATTTTTAATTATTGAAAAAGTGTTTTTTCAGTTGTTTAATTTATTGTAAATATGAAAATTTTTTCCCGAGTCTAGATATTTTTTATTCATTACAGACATTTCATGTTCTTTTCCAGTTCTTTTTGTTGTCAATACTTCGTTCTTTTTGTTGTAAATATTAACTTTTTCGGTTCGGATTTTTTCAAGACCATTGTAAATACCATTTTCAATAAATTATTATTGGCGAAAAACCCAGTGTCTTGCTTTTTGGTGCGGTTGTGTCTTGTCTTAATGCTGCAAAGATGTTCTCGATCTGTTACCATGGTAACATGTTTTTTGTGTAGCTTTATTTTTACCTCCTATTAGACCACACACCAGACCATGTTCACATTTGAAAGGCTTTTCACCCGTATGTAATCGTTTATGATACCTGGCAGTATTGTAATGCGCGAAACGTCGATCACAGATATCGCACTCGAATGGTTTTTCTCCCGTGTGCAAACGGGTGTGAGTTTTCAGACCTCCCGCTTGGTTGAACGACCGTTTGCAAACTGTGCACGAGTATGGCCGTTCCCCTGTATGGATTCGCATGTGAATCTTTAGCGCTGACTGGCGGGAGTATATCTTTTGACAGAAACTACACCTATGAGATTTTGGTGATTTTTTCTGGTGCCTGACTGCATCTTTAAATTCCCTCGCTTCTTTTTGGTCTTGATAAGGTGCCTTCTCTTGGACACTAGGAACATGATTTATTTTTCTCGGTACTTCCTCGTAAACAGGGTTTTCCTCTTGAGGCACGTGTTTTGGCATCACTAACAGGTTAGCTGCGCGAGACATGTACTGAACATCTGGATACTGTGGGGTTGTTTCCCTGGTAACAGATGGAATAGGCGCCTGGCAGCCCATTCCTCGAGGAAGCTGTACGTTAGACACGTAATCTGACGTGTACTCCACAGGGTTAGTCTCAGGACGCATGGCTGTTTGAAGAAACGAATTGAACATCCCTGATTCGCTTGAAGGGCTCTGGCGCGGTGGACACTGCCAGTTCATCATGGGTGCAAATTCAGGCTCGAGAAACGGGGCAAACTGCGCGGCCACGTCGAGTGTAGATACAGGAAAGTAGGGAAAGAGATTAGGGTCTATTGCTCCAGCAGGCAATGGCGAAGAAAACCTGTCTTGTCTTCTTTGACCTACGGAGCTGAGAGTTTCGTTGTAATTTACACCATAGGTCGAAGTTGATCCATTGTGTGTTTCAAATTCAGGTAGCCCCAAAGCTTCATTGGGAGGCATTAGCAAGTCTCCGTGAGAAGCACTGTTCCAAATATCACAGTTTGGCAAGGTGTAATGGTTAAAGTCACAGGACATAGAAGCCGACGTTGTCTCTACTTGGTATTCCATTGGAGGACTTGGAGAAGGCCGGGAGTAATCTGTGAAAATTACAGTGGGATACTGCTTTGAACAAACCTATTAAAAAAAGGTAAGAATTAAGAAACAAGCAAATAAACAAAAAGGTTTCGCTATGGACGTTATTTCCACAATACCTGGAACTATAAATGTCGTCGCGAGGCACGAAAAGACTTTAATTTATTTCTGCTTTCGCTGATTTGCGCTCCGTTTTAATTTTGAAGCGGAGAGGGTGTTGGAATCTGTCAGTTACACAATTAACAGTGTAAGCGTTGCAGCGCCACCAGTTTCGACGGTCTCATATTACAAACACGATTTCGTCCAAATTACTTTAAAAATGGAGTTTCAAGAGTTTGACATGTGGAGGGATTACCTCAGTCTAATCAACGTGATTCAAGACCATTCTAATCAACCTAACCGATCTAACCCACCGGCAACTAACCAATCTAACGAACTAACGAACGAACAGCGTACCCAGGCAAGACAGTTCCAAATGATGCTGTGGGAGTTCATTCAGGGCTCCCGCCGCAAGAATTGAAAGGTAAGCGCGTTCTGTGAAAACAGTTATTACATATTGCTTACATGTTGACCACTTTTTTCGACAAACACGTAATAACATTTTAGTGATAATATTTATTAAATGGTGCAAAATAATTCAGAAACCAAACTGTGCATTTAGTTCGGCTCTTTTGGGTCTAGTTCATGCTCTTCGCCCGAATTGTTATCCACGTGTACTTGCAGAGATCTTTTCAAGTTACTTTAACGGGGAGGGTGATTAGGTTCGCAGATCAACGGATTTGGCTCGAAAAACTGCTCGGATTTCGATATATTTTACGGATTGGCAGATTTTGAACATTAAGCGGATCACGGATTTCTTCAATATCTCAACAAGTCAAGTGTCCGTTTTGTTATAATTGGTTCTGGATGACAATATAAGTTTATAATAATCTTAAGAGTCAAGTTAGAGCTGAGTGTTGGTTTTTGTGTTTAATGAATGATCGAGCTATCTTTCCAATTAAATCTTTCGCGGTCCTTTATCGACTCGAGTACTTTGTGAGACTAGTGGATCTGAATGTCACTGAGAAGGGAAAATTTTAGTTGGGTTACCCACGAAAATGTAGTGACAAGGCATTTTTTATTGTTCTCGATTGTGATGTTATTCAGTTCAAAGTGGCTACTTCATAGTTTTCCTAGTGGGCTGAAAATGCCTACAGATGTGATTAGGAGATCGTTCACAAGTTGTGCCTTGAACGTTCCAGTTGACGGTTCACTCATATCACAAACTAATTACTGCTATTTCTTTTGTTGTTATTATTTAGCTGCGAATGGATGTCTTGCAAGTGGTGTGCTTGTGTTTGGTTTTCCTTTGTTTTTTTGGCGTTTGCGCCCTTATTTTTTTTCTTTATCGGATGTATAGTAAAGTAGTTGTTTTGAAGAGGCAGCTTCGGGAAGCGTTAGGGGAGAGGGACACGCTGTCTCGGCACCGGGACAGTCTGATACGGCAAAGGGATCGCGCGTATCGGCTGCGAGACTTTGCCGTATCGCGACTGAACCGTGCCGAGCAGCGGTACCGCACACTGGTGTGGGTTCTAAATGTGGAGCCTACTCCAGTAGAGAAGGAGGGTGGGGAAGATGAAGGGTTCGCTTCGTTGGAGGAATAGGCTTGCCTTACCTCTAGCGGGCATTTTATTCTAAGTGTCAACCGTAGTGGCGGATCCAAAATGCCGTATAAAGCAAATTATAAAAAAATATATATATACGTATATCAGAATAAAGAATTAATTTCTGATAAAATTCATCCCCTCAGCTTCATGACTGACACTTAGACTAAAGGATGCCCGAATGTCCAAATTTACTTATTTCTAAACATTTTTTGACAGTTTCCTAACCAAAAACCAAAAAGAGATTAAAATCTACAAAAAATAAAAGGCGTTTGGGCACTTCATCTTCCTCTCCCTCCCTTAATCCCCCTCCCTTTCTTTTCTCCCTTCCTTTTTTTTTTCGATTATTTTGACTTAATTCTTTGCTACTTGCTCATTTTGTTTGTTTATTTATTTATTTATATCTCTCTATTTTCTTATTTACTTACGTACGTATTTATTTATTTTCTATGTCTTTCTTTCTTTCCCTCCTTTAATTTACTTTGTTTTATAAATTCAATTATTTTTATTTGTTCGTTTCTACATTACTACACTCACTAGCTTGTTCACATCATCTATTATTCTTTATTATTTATTTCTCTTCTTCTTCTGTTTGTTTCTTCCTGTCTTCCACTTCAAAACACTACTTTGCCTCTCCTTCAAAGAAACATTTATCTTTTTGCCGTTTCATTTAGGTTCATGAAAAATCAAAGAGACGGTAAAATGAAAAACAAAATGGTGAAAATTTTAAAGATAAAAACATGAAAAGTAAAACGAGAAACTAGAAAAGAAAAGAAAACTCTGTTGGATAACGATTTTAGCCATAGATTGTCTTTTAACTAAAACTGTATGGATAAGCAAAACGAGAACGAAACAAAGCACTTCCACTGCAGTACCATATGCAGACTTGACCTGAGAGGACACCCTACAAACAGACAAAGGGACAAAATATGCAGAAAGGTCGCCCTGAAGGACTCTGTCAATACAGTATAGAGGTACCATTGAATTGTGGACCAAGAAGCATCTATAAGGAATGGAGTGACAAGGTGATGAGAAAAGAAAGAGAAAGGAAAGAAAGCGAAGAAAGAGAACACTGAAAGAAAAGAAAAGAGATGGAGAGAAAAGAAAACTCTGATAAAACTATTTCAGCCATAAAAATTGAATTTTGAACCAACAAGCATATGTGAGGATTGGAGTTGGCGAAGGGAAGAACCATGGCGTATCTTACTTCTTCGCGACCGTATTTACTGGAACATCATCGTCAAGCTTGCCTCTACCTCTATGAAGGGAAAAATCCCCAAAACACGAACTTTTTTCAAAAATATTTTGTACCTGCTGTAAATATTTCAAATTTTATTTGTCAAGATATTTTTAATTATTGAAAAAGTGTTTTTTCAGTTGTTTAATTTATTGTAAATATGAAAATTTTTTCCCGAGTCTAGATATTTTTTATTCATTACAGACATTTCATGTTCTTTTCCAGTTCTTTTTGTTGTCAATACTTCGTTCTTTTTGTTGTAAATATTAACTTTTTCGGTTCGGATTTTTTCAAGACCATTGTAAATACCATTTTCAATAAATTATTATTGGCGAAAAACCCAGTGTCTTGCTTTTTGGTGCGGTTGTGTCTTGTCTTAATGCTGCAAAGATGTTCTCGATCTGTTACCATGGTAACATGTTTTTTGTGTAGCTTTATTTTTACCTCCTATTAGACCACACACCAGACCATGTTCACATTTGAAAGGCTTTTCACCCGTATGTAATCGTTTATGATACCTGGCAGTATTGTAATGCGCGAAACGTCGATCACAGATATCGCACTCGAATGGTTTTTCTCCCGTGTGCAAACGGGTGTGAGTTTTCAGACCTCCCGCTTGGTTGAACGACCGTTTGCAAACTGTGCACGAGTATGGCCGTTCCCCTGTATGGATTCGCATGTGAATCTTTAGCGCTGACTGGCGGGAGTATATCTTTTGACAGAAACTACACCTATGAGATTTTGGTGATTTTTTCTGGTGCCTGACTGCATCTTTAAATTCCCTCGCTTCTTTTTGGTCTTGATAAGGTGCCTTCTCTTGGACACTAGGAACATGATTTATTTTTCTCGGTACTTCCTCGTAAACAGGGTTTTCCTCTTGAGGCACGTGTTTTGGCATCACTAACAGGTTAGCTGCGCGAGACATGTACTGAACATCTGGATACTGTGGGGTTGTTTCCCTGGTAACAGATGGAATAGGCGCCTGGCAGCCCATTCCTCGAGGAAGCTGTACGTTAGACACGTAATCTGACGTGTACTCCACAGGGTTAGTCTCAGGACGCATGGCTGTTTGAAGAAACGAATTGAACATCCCTGATTCGCTTGAAGGGCTCTGGCGCGGTGGACACTGCCAGTTCATCATGGGTGCAAATTCAGGCTCGAGAAACGGGGCAAACTGCGCGGCCACGTCGAGTGTAGATACAGGAAAGTAGGGAAAGAGATTAGGGTCTATTGCTCCAGCAGGCAATGGCGAAGAAAACCTGTCTTGTCTTCTTTGACCTACGGAGCTGAGAGTTTCGTTGTAATTTACACCATAGGTCGAAGTTGATCCATTGTGTGTTTCAAATTCAGGTAGCCCCAAAGCTTCATTGGGAGGCATTAGCAAGTCTCTGTGAGAAGCACTGTTCCAAATATCACAGTTTGGCAAGGTGTAATGGTTAAAGTCACAGGACATAGAAGCCGACGTTGTCTCTACTTGGTATTCCATTGGAGGACTTGGAGAAGGCCGGGAGTAATCTGTGAAAATTACAGTGGGATACTGCTTTGAACAAACCTATTAAAAAAAGGTAAGAATTAAGAAACAAGCAAATAAACAAAAAGGTTTCGCTATGGACGTTATTTCCACAATACCTGGAACTATAAATGTCGTCGCGAGGCACGAAAAGACTTTAATTTATTTCTGCTTTCGCTGATTTGCGCTCCGTTTTAATTTTGAAGCGGAGAGGGTGTTGGAATCTGTCAGTTACACAATTAACAGTGTAAGCGTTGCAGCGCCACCAGTTTCGACGGTCTCATATTACAAACACGATTTCGTCCAAATTACTTTAAAAATGGAGTTTCAAGAGTTTGACATGTGGAGGGATTACCTCAGTCTAATCAACGTGATTCAAGACCATTCTAATCAACCTAACCGATCTAACCCACCGGCAACTAACCAATCTAACGAACTAACGAACGAACAGCGTACCCAGGCAAGACAGTTCCAAATGATGCTGTGGGAGTTCATTCAGGGCTCCCGCCGCAAGAATTGAAAGGTAAGCGCGTTCTGTGAAAACAGTTATTACATATTGCTTACATGTTGACCACTTTTTTCGACAAACACGTAATAACATTTTAGTGATAATATTTATTAAATGGTGCAAAATAATTCAGAAACCAAACTGTGCATTTAGTTCGGCTCTTTTGGGTCTAGTTCATGCTCTTCGCCCGAATTGTTATCCACGTGTACTTGCAGAGATCTTTTCAAGTTACTTTAACGGGGAGGGTGATTAGGTTCGCAGATCAACGGATTTGGCTCGAAAAACTGCTCGGATTTCGATATATTTTACGGATTGGCAGATTTTGAACATTAAGCGGATCACGGATTTCTTCAATATCTCAACAAGTCAAGTGTCCGTTTTGTTATAATTGGTTCTGGATGACAATATAAGTTTATAATAATCTTAAGAGTCAAGTTAGAGCTGAGTGTTGGTTTTTGTGTTTAATGAATGATCGAGCTATCTTTCCAATTAAATCTTTCGCGGTCCTTTATCGACTCGAGTACTTTGTGAGACTAGTGGATCTGAATGTCACTGAGAAGGGAAAATTTTAGTTGGGTTACCCACGAAAATGTAGTGACAAGGCATTTTTTATTGTTCTCGATTGTGATGTTATTCAGTTCAAAGTGGCTACTTCATAGTTTTCCTAGTGGGCTGAAAATGCCTACAGATGTGATTAGGAGATCGTTCACAAGTTGTGCCTTGAACGTTCCAGTTGACGGTTCACTCATATCACAAACTAATTACTGCTATTTCTTTTGTTGTTATTATTTAGCTGCGAATGGATGTCTTGCAAGTGGTGTGCTTGTGTTTGGTTTTCCTTTGTTTTTTTGGCGTTTGCGCCCTTATTTTTTTTCTTTATCGGATGTATAGTAAAGTAGTTGTTTTGAAGAGGCAGCTTCGGGAAGCGTTAGGGGAGAGGGACACGCTGTCTCGGCACCGGGACAGTCTGATACGGCAAAGGGATCGCGCGTATCGGCTGCGAGACTTTGCCGTATCGCGACTGAACCGTGCCGAGCAGCGGTACCGCACACTGGTGTGGGTTCTAAATGTGGAGCCTACTCCAGTAGAGAAGGAGGGTGGGGAAGATGAAGGGTTCGCTTCGTTGGAGGAATAGGCTTGCCTTACCTCTAGCGGGCATTTTATTCTAAGTGTCAACCGTAGTGGCGGATCCAAAATGCCGTATAAAGCAAATTATAAAAAAATATATATATACGTATATCAGAATAAAGAATTAATTTCTGATAAAATTCATCCCCTCAGCTTCATGACTGACACTTAGACTAAAGGATGCCCGAATGTCCAAATTTACTTATTTCTAAACATTTTTTGACAGTTTCCTAACCAAAAACCAAAAAGAGATTAAAATCTACAAAAAATAAAAGGCGTTTGGGCACTTCATCTTCCTCTCCCTCCCTTAATCCCCCTCCTTTTCTTTTCTCCCTTCCTTTTTTTTTTCGATTATTTTGACTTAATTCTTTGCTACTTGCTCATTTTGTTTGTTTATTTATTTATTTATTTATATCTCTCTATTTTCTTATTTACTTACGTACGTATTTATTTATTTTCTATGTCTTTCTTTCTTTCCCTCCTTTAATTTACTTTGTTTTATAAATTCAATTATTTTTATTTGTTCGTTTCTACATTACTACACTCACTAGCTTGTTCACATCATCTATTATTCTTTATTATTTATTTCTCTTCTTCTTCTGTTTGTTTCTTCCTGTCTTCCACTTCAAAACACTACTTTGCCTCTCCTTCAAAGAAACATTTATCTTTTTGCCGTTTCATTTAGGTTCATGAAAAATCAAAGAGACGGTAAAATGAAAAACAAAATGGTGAAAATTTTAAAGATAAAAACATGAAAAGTAAAACGAGAAACTAGAAAAGAAAAGAAAACTCTGTTGGATAACGATTTTAGCCATAGATTGTCTTTTAACTAAAACTGTATGGATAAGCAAAACGAGAACGAAACAAAGCACTTCCACTGCAGTACCATATGCAGACTTGACCTGAGAGGACACCCTACAAACAGACAAAGGGACAAAATATGCAGAAAGGTCGCCCTGAAGGACTCTGTCAATACAGTATAGAGGTACCATTGAATTGTGGACCAAGAAGCATCTATAAGGAATGGAGTGACAAGGTGATGAGAAAAGAAAGAGAAAGGAAAGAAAGCGAAGAAAGAGAACACTGAAAGAAAAGAAAAGAGATGGAGAGAAAAGAAAACTCTGATAAAACTATTTCAGCCATAAAAATTGAATTTTGAACCAACAAGCATATGTGAGGATTGGAGTTGGCGAAGGGAAGAACCATGGCGTATCTTACTTCTTCGCGACCGTATTTACTGGAACATCATCGTCAAGCTTGCCTCTACCTCTATGAAGGGAAAAATCCCCAAAACACGAACTTTTTTCAAAAATATTTTGTACCTGCTGTAAATATTTCAAATTTTATTTGTCAAGATATTTTTAATTATTGAAAAAGTGTTTTTTCAGTTGTTTAATTTATTGTAAATATGAAAATTTTTTCCCGAGTCTAGATATTTTTTATTCATTACAGACATTTCATGTTCTTTTCCAGTTCTTTTTGTTGTCAATACTTCGTTCTTTTTGTTGTAAATATTAACTTTTTCGGTTCGGATTTTTTCAAGACCATTGTAAATACCATTTTCAATAAATTATTATTGGCGAAAAACCCAGTGTCTTGCTTTTTGGTGCGGTTGTGTCTTGTCTTAATGCTGCAAAGATGTTCTCGATCTGTTACCATGGTAACATGTTTTTTGTGTAGCTTTATTTTTACCTCCTATTAGACCACACACCAGACCATGTTCACATTTGAAAGGCTTTTCACCCGTATGTAATCGTTTATGATACCTGGCAGTATTGTAATGCGCGAAACGTCGATCACAGATATCGCACTCGAATGGTTTTTCTCCCGTGTGCAAACGGGTGTGAGTTTTCAGACCTCCCGCTTGGTTGAACGACCGTTTGCAAACTGTGCACGAGTATGGCCGTTCCCCTGTATGGATTCGCATGTGAATCTTTAGCGCTGACTGGCGGGAGTATATCTTTTGACAGAAACTACACCTATGAGATTTTGGTGATTTTTTCTGGTGCCTGACTGCATCTTTAAATTCCCTCGCTTCTTTTTGGTCTTGATAAGGTGCCTTCTCTTGGACACTAGGAACATGATTTATTTTTCTCGGTACTTCCTCGTAAACAGGGTTTTCCTCTTGAGGCACGTGTTTTGGCATCACTAACAGGTTAGCTGCGCGAGACATGTACTGAACATCTGGATACTGTGGGGTTGTTTCCCTGGTAACAGATGGAATAGGCGCCTGGCAGCCCATTCCTCGAGGAAGCTGTACGTTAGACACGTAATCTGACGTGTACTCCACAGGGTTAGTCTCAGGACGCATCGCTGTTTGAAGAAACGAATTGAACATCCCTGATTCGCTTGAAGGGCTCTGGCGCGGTGGACACTGCCAGTTCATCATGGGTGCAAATTCAGGCTCGAGAAACGGGGCAAACTGCGCGGCCACGTCGAGTGTAGATACAGGAAAGTAGGGAAAGAGATTAGGGTCTATTGCTCCAGCAGGCAATGGCGAAGAAAACCTGTCTTGTCTTCTTTGACCTACGGAGCTGAGAGTTTCGTTGTAATTTACACCATAGGTCGAAGTTGATCCATTGTGTGTTTCAAATTCAGGTAGCCCCAAAGCTTCATTGGGAGGCATTAGCAAGTCTCTGTGAGAAGCACTGTTCCAAATATCACAGTTTGGCAAGGTGTAATGGTTAAAGTCACAGGACATAGAAGCCGACGTTGTCTCTACTTGGTATTCCATTGGAGGACTTGGAGAAGGCCGGGAGTAATCTGTGAAAATTACAGTGGGATACTGCTTTGAACAAACCTATTAAAAAAAGGTAAGAATTAAGAAACAAGCAAATAAACAAAAAGGTTTCGCTATGGACGTTATTTCCACAATACCTGGAACTATAAATGTCGTCGCGAGGCACGAAAAGACTTTAATTTATTTCTGCTTTCGCTGATTTGCGCTCCGTTTTAATTTTGAAGCGGAGAGGGTGTTGGAATCTGTCAGTTACACAATTAACAGTGTAAGCGTTGCAGCGCCACCAGTTTCGACGGTCTCATATTACAAACACGATTTCGTCCAAATTACTTTAAAAATGGAGTTTCAAGAGTTTGACATGTGGAGGGATTACCTCAGTCTAATCAACGTGATTCAAGACCATTCTAATCAACCTAACCGATCTAACCCACCGGCAACTAACCAATCTAACGAACTAACGAACGAACAGCGTACCCAGGCAAGACAGTTCCAAATGATGCTGTGGGAGTTCATTCAGGGCTCCCGCCGCAAGAATTGAAAGGTAAGCGCGTTCTGTGAAAACAGTTATTACATATTGCTTACATGTTGACCACTTTTTTCGACAAACACGTAATAACATTTTAGTGATAATATTTATTAAATGGTGCAAAATAATTCAGAAACCAAACTGTGCATTTAGTTCGGCTCTTTTGGGTCTAGTTCATGCTCTTCGCCCGAATTGTTATCCACGTGTACTTGCAGAGATCTTTTCAAGTTACTTTAACGGGGAGGGTGATTAGGTTCGCAGATCAACGGATTTGGCTCGAAAAACTGCTCGGATTTCGATATATTTTACGGATTGGCAGATTTTGAACATTAAGCGGATCACGGATTTCTTCAATATCTCAACAAGTCAAGTGTCCGTTTTGTTATAATTGGTTCTGGATGACAATATAAGTTTATAATAATCTTAAGAGTCAAGTTAGAGCTGAGTGTTGGTTTTTGTGTTTAATGAATGATCGAGCTATCTTTCCAATTAAATCTTTCGCGGTCCTTTATCGACTCGAGTACTTTGTGAGACTAGTGGATCTGAATGTCACTGAGAAGGGAAAATTTTAGTTGGGTTACCCACGAAAATGTAGTGACAAGGCATTTTTTATTGTTCTCGATTGTGATGTTATTCAGTTCAAAGTGGCTACTTCATAGTTTTCCTAGTGGGCTGAAAATGCCTACAGATGTGATTAGGAGATCGTTCACAAGTTGTGCCTTGAACGTTCCAGTTGACGGTTCACTCATATCACAAACTAATTACTGCTATTTCTTTTGTTGTTATTATTTAGCTGCGAATGGATGTCTTGCAAGTGGTGTGCTTGTGTTTGGTTTTCCTTTGTTTTTTTGGCGTTTGCGCCCTTATTTTTTTTCTTTATCGGATGTATAGTAAAGTAGTTGTTTTGAAGAGGCAGCTTCGGGAAGCGTTAGGGGAGAGGGACACGCTGTCTCGGCACCGGGACAGTCTGATACGGCAAAGGGATCGCGCGTATCGGCTGCGAGACTTTGCCGTATCGCGACTGAACCGTGCCGAGCAGCGGTACCGCACACTGGTGTGGGTTCTAAATGTGGAGCCTACTCCAGTAGAGAAGGAGGGTGGGGAAGATGAAGGGTTCGCTTCGTTGGAGGAATAGGCTTGCCTTACCTCTAGCGGGCATTTTATTCTAAGTGTCAACCGTAGTGGCGGATCCAAAATGCCGTATAAAGCAAATTATAAAAAAATATATATATACGTATATCAGAATAAAGAATTAATTTCTGATAAAATTCATCCCCTCAGCTTCATGACTGACACTTAGACTAAAGGATGCCCGAATGTCCAAATTTACTTATTTCTAAACATTTTTTGACAGTTTCCTAACCAAAAACCAAAAAGAGATTAAAATCTACAAAAAATAAAAGGCGTTTGGGCACTTCATCTTCCTCTCCCTCCCTTAATCCCCCTCCTTTTCTTTTCTCCCTTCCTTTTTTTTTTCGATTATTTTGACTTAATTCTTTGCTACTTGCTCATTTTGTTTGTTTATTTATTTATTTATTTATATCTCTCTATTTTCTTATTTACTTACGTACGTATTTATTTATTTTCTATGTCTTTCTTTCTTTCCCTCCTTTAATTTACTTTGTTTTATAAATTCAATTATTTTTATTTGTTCGTTTCTACATTACTACACTCACTAGCTTGTTCACATCATCTATTATTCTTTATTATTTATTTCTCTTCTTCTTCTGTTTGTTTCTTCCTGTCTTCCACTTCAAAACACTACTTTGCCTCTCCTTCAAAGAAACATTTATCTTTTTGCCGTTTCATTTAGGTTCATGAAAAATCAAAGAGACGGTAAAATGAAAAACAAAATGGTGAAAATTTTAAAGATAAAAACATGAAAAGTAAAACGAGAAACTAGAAAAGAAAAGAAAACTCTGTTGGATAACGATTTTAGCCATAGATTGTCTTTTAACTAAAACTGTATGGATAAGCAAAACGAGAACGAAACAAAGCACTTCCACTGCAGTACCATATGCAGACTTGACCTGAGAGGACACCCTACAAACAGACAAAGGGACAAAATATGCAGAAAGGTCGCCCTGAAGGACTCTGTCAATACAGTATAGAGGTACCATTGAATTGTGGACCAAGAAGCATCTATAAGGAATGGAGTGACAAGGTGATGAGAAAAGAAAGAGAAAGGAAAGAAAGCGAAGAAAGAGAACACTGAAAGAAAAGAAAAGAGATGGAGAGAAAAGAAAACTCTGATAAAACTATTTCAGCCATAAAAATTGAATTTTGAACCAACAAGCATATGTGAGGATTGGAGTTGGCGAAGGGAAGAACCATGGCGTATCTTACTTCTTCGCGACCGTATTTACTGGAACATCATCGTCAAGCTTGCCTCTACCTCTATGAAGGGAAAAATCCCCAAAACACGAACTTTTTTCAAAAATATTTTGTACCTGCTGTAAATATTTCAAATTTTATTTGTCAAGATATTTTTAATTATTGAAAAAGTGTTTTTTCAGTTGTTTAATTTATTGTAAATATGAAAATTTTTTCCCGAGTCTAGATATTTTTTATTCATTACAGACATTTCATGTTCTTTTCCAGTTCTTTTTGTTGTCAATACTTCGTTCTTTTTGTTGTAAATATTAACTTTTTCGGTTCGGATTTTTTCAAGACCATTGTAAATACCATTTTCAATAAATTATTATTGGCGAAAAACCCAGTGTCTTGCTTTTTGGTGCGGTTGTGTCTTGTCTTAATGCTGCAAAGATGTTCTCGATCTGTTACCATGGTAACATGTTTTTTGTGTAGCTTTATTTTTACCTCCTATTAGACCACACACCAGACCATGTTCACATTTGAAAGGCTTTTCACCCGTATGTAATCGTTTATGATACCTGGCAGTATTGTAATGCGCGAAACGTCGATCACAGATATCGCACTCGAATGGTTTTTCTCCCGTGTGCAAACGGGTGTGAGTTTTCAGACCTCCCGCTTGGTTGAACGACCGTTTGCAAACTGTGCACGAGTATGGCCGTTCCCCTGTATGGATTCGCATGTGAATCTTTAGCGCTGACTGGCGGGAGTATATCTTTTGACAGAAACTACACCTATGAGATTTTGGTGATTTTTTCTGGTGCCTGACTGCATCTTTAAATTCCCTCGCTTCTTTTTGGTCTTGATAAGGTGCCTTCTCTTGGACACTAGGAACATGATTTATTTTTCTCGGTACTTCCTCGTAAACAGGGTTTTCCTCTTGAGGCACGTGTTTTGGCATCACTAACAGGTTAGCTGCGCGAGACATGTACTGAACATCTGGATACTGTGGGGTTGTTTCCCTGGTAACAGATGGAATAGGCGCCTGGCAGCCCATTCCTCGAGGAAGCTGTACGTTAGACACGTAATCTGACGTGTACTCCACAGGGTTAGTCTCAGGACGCATCGCTGTTTGAAGAAACGAATTGAACATCCCTGATTCGCTTGAAGGGCTCTGGCGCGGTGGACACTGCCAGTTCATCATGGGTGCAAATTCAGGCTCGAGAAACGGGGCAAACTGCGCGGCCACGTCGAGTGTAGATACAGGAAAGTAGGGAAAGAGATTAGGGTCTATTGCTCCAGCAGGCAATGGCGAAGAAAACCTGTCTTGTCTTCTTTGACCTACGGAGCTGAGAGTTTCGTTGTAATTTACACCATAGGTCGAAGTTGATCCATTGTGTGTTTCAAATTCAGGTAGCCCCAAAGCTTCATTGGGAGGCATTAGCAAGTCTCTGTGAGAAGCACTGTTCCAAATATCACAGTTTGGCAAGGTGTAATGGTTAAAGTCACAGGACATAGAAGCCGACGTTGTCTCTACTTGGTATTCCATTGGAGGACTTGGAGAAGGCCGGGAGTAATCTGTGAAAATTACAGTGGGATACTGCTTTGAACAAACCTATTAAAAAAAGGTAAGAATTAAGAAACAAGCAAATAAACAAAAAGGTTTCGCTATGGACGTTATTTCCACAATACCTGGAACTATAAATGTCGTCGCGAGGCACGAAAAGACTTTAATTTATTTCTGCTTTCGCTGATTTGCGCTCCGTTTTAATTTTGAAGCGGAGAGGGTGTTGGAATCTGTCAGTTACACAATTAACAGTGTAAGCGTTGCAGCGCCACCAGTTTCGACGGTCTCATATTACAAACACGATTTCGTCCAAATTACTTTAAAAATGGAGTTTCAAGAGTTTGACATGTGGAGGGATTACCTCAGTCTAATCAACGTGATTCAAGACCATTCTAATCAACCTAACCGATCTAACCCACCGGCAACTAACCAATCTAACGAACTAACGAACGAACAGCGTACCCAGGCAAGACAGTTCCAAATGATGCTGTGGGAGTTCATTCAGGGCTCCCGCCGCAAGAATTGAAAGGTAAGCGCGTTCTGTGAAAACAGTTATTACATATTGCTTACATGTTGACCACTTTTTTCGACAAACACGTAATAACATTTTAGTGATAATATTTATTAAATGGTGCAAAATAATTCAGAAACCAAACTGTGCATTTAGTTCGGCTCTTTTGGGTCTAGTTCATGCTCTTCGCCCGAATTGTTATCCACGTGTACTTGCAGAGATCTTTTCAAGTTACTTTAACGGGGAGGGTGATTAGGTTCGCAGATCAACGGATTTGGCTCGAAAAACTGCTCGGATTTCGATATATTTTACGGATTGGCAGATTTTGAACATTAAGCGGATCACGGATTTCTTCAATATCTCAACAAGTCAAGTGTCCGTTTTGTTATAATTGGTTCTGGATGACAATATAAGTTTATAATAATCTTAAGAGTCAAGTTAGAGCTGAGTGTTGGTTTTTGTGTTTAATGAATGATCGAGCTATCTTTCCAATTAAATCTTTCGCGGTCCTTTATCGACTCGAGTACTTTGTGAGACTAGTGGATCTGAATGTCACTGAGAAGGGAAAATTTTAGTTGGGTTACCCACGAAAATGTAGTGACAAGGCATTTTTTATTGTTCTCGATTGTGATGTTATTCAGTTCAAAGTGGCTACTTCATAGTTTTCCTAGTGGGCTGAAAATGCCTACAGATGTGATTAGGAGATCGTTCACAAGTTGTGCCTTGAACGTTCCAGTTGACGGTTCACTCATATCACAAACTAATTACTGCTATTTCTTTTGTTGTTATTATTTAGCTGCGAATGGATGTCTTGCAAGTGGTGTGCTTGTGTTTGGTTTTCCTTTGTTTTTTTGGCGTTTGCGCCCTTATTTTTTTTCTTTATCGGATGTATAGTAAAGTAGTTGTTTTGAAGAGGCAGCTTCGGGAAGCGTTAGGGGAGAGGGACACGCTGTCTCGGCACCGGGACAGTCTGATACGGCAAAGGGATCGCGCGTATCGGCTGCGAGACTTTGCCGTATCGCGACTGAACCGTGCCGAGCAGCGGTACCGCACACTGGTGTGGGTTCTAAATGTGGAGCCTACTCCAGTAGAGAAGGAGGGTGGGGAAGATGAAGGGTTCGCTTCGTTGGAGGAATAGGCTTGCCTTACCTCTAGCGGGCATTTTATTCTAAGTGTCAACCGTAGTGGCGGATCCAAAATGCCGTATAAAGCAAATTATAAAAAAATATATATATACGTATATCAGAATAAAGAATTAATTTCTGATAAAATTCATCCCCTCAGCTTCATGACTGACACTTAGACTAAAGGATGCCCGAATGTCCAAATTTACTTATTTCTAAACATTTTTTGACAGTTTCCTAACCAAAAACCAAAAAGAGATTAAAATCTACAAAAAATAAAAGGCGTTTGGGCACTTCATCTTCCTCTCCCTCCCTTAATCCCCCTCCTTTTCTTTTCTCCCTTCCTTTTTTTTTTCGATTATTTTGACTTAATTCTTTGCTACTTGCTCATTTTGTTTGTTTATTTATTTATTTATTTATATCTCTCTATTTTCTTATTTACTTACGTACGTATTTATTTATTTTCTATGTCTTTCTTTCTTTCCCTCCTTTAATTTACTTTGTTTTATAAATTCAATTATTTTTATTTGTTCGTTTCTACATTACTACACTCACTAGCTTGTTCACATCATCTATTATTCTTTATTATTTATTTCTCTTCTTCTTCTGTTTGTTTCTTCCTGTCTTCCACTTCAAAACACTACTTTGCCTCTCCTTCAAAGAAACATTTATCTTTTTGCCGTTTCATTTAGGTTCATGAAAAATCAAAGAGACGGTAAAATGAAAAACAAAATGGTGAAAATTTTAAAGATAAAAACATGAAAAGTAAAACGAGAAACTAGAAAAGAAAAGAAAACTCTGTTGGATAACGATTTTAGCCATAGATTGTCTTTTAACTAAAACTGTATGGATAAGCAAAACGAGAACGAAACAAAGCACTTCCACTGCAGTACCATATGCAGACTTGACCTGAGAGGACACCCTACAAACAGACAAAGGGACAAAATATGCAGAAAGGTCGCCCTGAAGGACTCTGTCAATACAGTATAGAGGTACCATTGAATTGTGGACCAAGAAGCATCTATAAGGAATGGAGTGACAAGGTGATGAGAAAAGAAAGAGAAAGGAAAGAAAGCGAAGAAAGAGAACACTGAAAGAAAAGAAAAGAGATGGAGAGAAAAGAAAACTCTGATAAAACTATTTCAGCCATAAAAATTGAATTTTGAACCAACAAGCATATGTGAGGATTGGAGTTGGCGAAGGGAAGAACCATGGCGTATCTTACTTCTTCGCGACCGTATTTACTGGAACATCATCGTCAAGCTTGCCTCTACCTCTATGAAGGGAAAAATCCCCAAAACACGAACTTTTTTCAAAAATATTTTGTACCTGCTGTAAATATTTCAAATTTTATTTGTCAAGATATTTTTAATTATTGAAAAAGTGTTTTTTCAGTTGTTTAATTTATTGTAAATATGAAAATTTTTTCCCGAGTCTAGATATTTTTTATTCATTACAGACATTTCATGTTCTTTTCCAGTTCTTTTTGTTGTCAATACTTCGTTCTTTTTGTTGTAAATATTAACTTTTTCGGTTCGGATTTTTTCAAGACCATTGTAAATACCATTTTCAATAAATTATTATTGGCGAAAAACCCAGTGTCTTGCTTTTTGGTGCGGTTGTGTCTTGTCTTAATGCTGCAAAGATGTTCTCGATCTGTTACCATGGTAACATGTTTTTTGTGTAGCTTTATTTTTACCTCCTATTAGACCACACACCAGACCATGTTCACATTTGAAAGGCTTTTCACCCGTATGTAATCGTTTATGATACCTGGCAGTATTGTAATGCGCGAAACGTCGATCACAGATATCGCACTCGAATGGTTTTTCTCCCGTGTGCAAACGGGTGTGAGTTTTCAGACCTCCCGCTTGGTTGAACGACCGTTTGCAAACTGTGCACGAGTATGGCCGTTCCCCTGTATGGATTCGCATGTGAATCTTTAGCGCTGACTGGCGGGAGTATATCTTTTGACAGAAACTACACCTATGAGATTTTGGTGATTTTTTCTGGTGCCTGACTGCATCTTTAAATTCCCTCGCTTCTTTTTGGTCTTGATAAGGTGCCTTCTCTTGGACACTAGGAACATGATTTATTTTTCTCGGTACTTCCTCGTAAACAGGGTTTTCCTCTTGAGGCACGTGTTTTGGCATCACTAACAGGTTAGCTGCGCGAGACATGTACTGAACATCTGGATACTGTGGGGTTGTTTCCCTGGTAACAGATGGAATAGGCGCCTGGCAGCCCATTCCTCGAGGAAGCTGTACGTTAGACACGTAATCTGACGTGTACTCCACAGGGTTAGTCTCAGGACGCATGGCTGTTTGAAGAAACGAATTGAACATCCCTGATTCGCTTGAAGGGCTCTGGCGCGGTGGACACTGCCAGTTCATCATGGGTGCAAATTCAGGCTCGAGAAACGGGGCAAACTGCGCGGCCACGTCGAGTGTAGATACAGGAAAGTAGGGAAAGAGATTAGGGTCTATTGCTCCAGCAGGCAATGGCGAAGAAAACCTGTCTTGTCTTCTTTGACCTACGGAGCTGAGAGTTTCGTTGTAATTTACACCATAGGTCGAAGTTGATCCATTGTGTGTTTCAAATTCAGGTAGCCCCAAAGCTTCATTGGGAGGCATTAGCAAGTCTCTGTGAGAAGCACTGTTCCAAATATCACAGTTTGGCAAGGTGTAATGGTTAAAGTCACAGGACATAGAAGCCGACGTTGTCTCTACTTGGTATTCCATTGGAGGACTTGGAGAAGGCCGGGAGTAATCTGTGAAAATTACAGTGGGATACTGCTTTGAACAAACCTATTAAAAAAAGGTAAGAATTAAGAAACAAGCAAATAAACAAAAAGGTTTCGCTATGGACGTTATTTCCACAATACCTGGAACTATAAATGTCGTCGCGAGGCACGAAAAGACTTTAATTTATTTCTGCTTTCGCTGATTTGCGCTCCGTTTTAATTTTGAAGCGGAGAGGGTGTTGGAATCTGTCAGTTACACAATTAACAGTGTAAGCGTTGCAGCGCCACCAGTTTCGACGGTCTCATATTACAAACACGATTTCGTCCAAATTACTTTAAAAATGGAGTTTCAAGAGTTTGACATGTGGAGGGATTACCTCAGTCTAATCAACGTGATTCAAGACCATTCTAATCAACCTAACCGATCTAACCCACCGGCAACTAACCAATCTAACGAACTAACGAACGAACAGCGTACCCAGGCAAGACAGTTCCAAATGATGCTGTGGGAGTTCATTCAGGGCTCCCGCCGCAAGAATTGAAAGGTAAGCGCGTTCTGTGAAAACAGTTATTACATATTGCTTACATGTTGACCACTTTTTTCGACAAACACGTAATAACATTTTAGTGATAATATTTATTAAATGGTGCAAAATAATTCAGAAACCAAACTGTGCATTTAGTTCGGCTCTTTTGGGTCTAGTTCATGCTCTTCGCCCGAATTGTTATCCACGTGTACTTGCAGAGATCTTTTCAAGTTACTTTAACGGGGAGGGTGATTAGGTTCGCAGATCAACGGATTTGGCTCGAAAAACTGCTCGGATTTCGATATATTTTACGGATTGGCAGATTTTGAACATTAAGCGGATCACGGATTTCTTCAATATCTCAACAAGTCAAGTGTCCGTTTTGTTATAATTGGTTCTGGATGACAATATAAGTTTATAATAATCTTAAGAGTCAAGTTAGAGCTGAGTGTTGGTTTTTGTGTTTAATGAATGATCGAGCTATCTTTCCAATTAAATCTTTCGCGGTCCTTTATCGACTCGAGTACTTTGTGAGACTAGTGGATCTGAATGTCACTGAGAAGGGAAAATTTTAGTTGGGTTACCCACGAAAATGTAGTGACAAGGCATTTTTTATTGTTCTCGATTGTGATGTTATTCAGTTCAAAGTGGCTACTTCATAGTTTTCCTAGTGGGCTGAAAATGCCTACAGATGTGATTAGGAGATCGTTCACAAGTTGTGCCTTGAACGTTCCAGTTGACGGTTCACTCATATCACAAACTAATTACTGCTATTTCTTTTGTTGTTATTATTTAGCTGCGAATGGATGTCTTGCAAGTGGTGTGCTTGTGTTTGGTTTTCCTTTGTTTTTTTGGCGTTTGCGCCCTTATTTTTTTTCTTTATCGGATGTATAGTAAAGTAGTTGTTTTGAAGAGGCAGCTTCGGGAAGCGTTAGGGGAGAGGGACACGCTGTCTCGGCACCGGGACAGTCTGATACGGCAAAGGGATCGCGCGTATCGGCTGCGAGACTTTGCCGTATCGCGACTGAACCGTGCCGAGCAGCGGTACCGCACACTGGTGTGGGTTCTAAATGTGGAGCCTACTCCAGTAGAGAAGGAGGGTGGGGAAGATGAAGGGTTCGCTTCGTTGGAGGAATAGGCTTGCCTTACCTCTAGCGGGCATTTTATTCTAAGTGTCAACCGTAGTGGCGGATCCAAAATGCCGTATAAAGCAAATTATAAAAAAATATATATATACGTATATCAGAATAAAGAATTAATTTCTGATAAAATTCATCCCCTCAGCTTCATGACTGACACTTAGACTAAAGGATGCCCGAATGTCCAAATTTACTTATTTCTAAACATTTTTTGACAGTTTCCTAACCAAAAACCAAAAAGAGATTAAAATCTACAAAAAATAAAAGGCGTTTGGGCACTTCATCTTCCTCTCCCTCCCTTAATCCCCCTCCCTTTCTTTTCTCCCTTCCTTTTTTTTTTCGATTATTTTGACTTAATTCTTTGCTACTTGCTCATTTTGTTTGTTTATTTATTTATTTATATCTCTCTATTTTCTTATTTACTTACGTACGTATTTATTTATTTTCTATGTCTTTCTTTCTTTCCCTCCTTTAATTTACTTTGTTTTATAAATTCAATTATTTTTATTTGTTCGTTTCTACATTACTACACTCACTAGCTTGTTCACATCATCTATTATTCTTTATTATTTATTTCTCTTCTTCTTCTGTTTGTTTCTTCCTGTCTTCCACTTCAAAACACTACTTTGCCTCTCCTTCAAAGAAACATTTATCTTTTTGCCGTTTCATTTAGGTTCATGAAAAATCAAAGAGACGGTAAAATGAAAAACAAAATGGTGAAAATTTTAAAGATAAAAACATGAAAAGTAAAACGAGAAACTAGAAAAGAAAAGAAAACTCTGTTGGATAACGATTTTAGCCATAGATTGTCTTTTAACTAAAACTGTATGGATAAGCAAAACGAGAACGAAACAAAGCACTTCCACTGCAGTACCATATGCAGACTTGACCTGACAGGACACCCTACAAACAGACAAAGGGACAAAATATGCAGAAAGGTCGCCCTGAAGGACTCTGTCAATACAGTATAGAGGTACCATTGAATTGTGGACCAAGAAGCATCTATAAGGAATGGAGTGACAAGGTGATGAGAAAAGAAAGAGAAAGGAAAGAAAGCGAAGAAAGAGAACACTGAAAGAAAAGAAAAGAGATGGAGAGAAAAGAAAACTCTGATAAAACTATTTCAGCCATAAAAATTGAATTTTGAACCAACAAGCATATGTGAGGATTGGAGTTGGCGAAGGGAAGAACCATGGCGTATCTTACTTCTTCGCGACCGTATTTACTGGAACATCATCGTCAAGCTTGCCTCTACCTCTATGAAGGGAAAAATCCCCAAAACACGAACTTTTTTCAAAAATATTTTGTACCTGCTGTAAATATTTCAAATTTTATTTGTCAAGATATTTTTAATTATTGAAAAAGTGTTTTTTCAGTTGTTTAATTTATTGTAAATATGAAAATTTTTTCCCGAGTCTAGATATTTTTTATTCATTACAGACATTTCATGTTCTTTTCCAGTTCTTTTTGTTGTCAATACTTCGTTCTTTTTGTTGTAAATATTAACTTTTTCGGTTCGGATTTTTTCAAGACCATTGTAAATACCATTTTCAATAAATTATTATTGGCGAAAAACCCAGTGTCTTGCTTTTTGGTGCGGTTGTGTCTTGTCTTAATGCTGCAAAGATGTTCTCGATCTGTTACCATGGTAACATGTTTTTTGTGTAGCTTTATTTTTACCTCCTATTAGACCACACACCAGACCATGTTCACATTTGAAAGGCTTTTCACCCGTATGTAATCGTTTATGATACCTGGCAGTATTGTAATGCGCGAAACGTCGATCACAGATATCGCACTCGAATGGTTTTTCTCCCGTGTGCAAACGGGTGTGAGTTTTCAGACCTCCCGCTTGGTTGAACGACCGTTTGCAAACTGTGCACGAGTATGGCCGTTCCCCTGTATGGATTCGCATGTGAATCTTTAGCGCTGACTGGCGGGAGTATATCTTTTGACAGAAACTACACCTATGAGATTTTGGTGATTTTTTCTGGTGCCTGACTGCATCTTTAAATTCCCTCGCTTCTTTTTGGTCTTGATAAGGTGCCTTCTCTTGGACACTAGGAACATGATTTATTTTTCTCGGTACTTCCTCGTAAACAGGGTTTTCCTCTTGAGGCACGTGTTTTGGCATCACTAACAGGTTAGCTGCGCGAGACATGTACTGAACATCTGGATACTGTGGGGTTGTTTCCCTGGTAACAGATGGAATAGGCGCCTGGCAGCCCATTCCTCGAGGAAGCTGTACGTTAGACACGTAATCTGACGTGTACTCCACAGGGTTAGTCTCAGGACGCATGGCTGTTTGAAGAAACGAATTGAACATCCCTGATTCGCTTGAAGGGCTCTGGCGCGGTGGACACTGCCAGTTCATCATGGGTGCAAATTCAGGCTCGAGAAACGGGGCAAACTGCGCGGCCACGTCGAGTGTAGATACAGGAAAGTAGGGAAAGAGATTAGGGTCTATTGCTCCAGCAGGCAATGGCGAAGAAAACCTGTCTTGTCTTCTTTGACCTACGGAGCTGAGAGTTTCGTTGTAATTTACACCATAGGTCGAAGTTGATCCATTGTGTGTTTCAAATTCAGGTAGCCCCAAAGCTTCATTGGGAGGCATTAGCAAGTCTCTGTGAGAAGCACTGTTCCAAATATCACAGTTTGGCAAGGTGTAATGGTTAAAGTCACAGGACATAGAAGCCGACGTTGTCTCTACTTGGTATTCCATTGGAGGACTTGGAGAAGGCCGGGAGTAATCTGTGAAAATTACAGTGGGATACTGCTTTGAACAAACCTATTAAAAAAAGGTAAGAATTAAGAAACAAGCAAATAAACAAAAAGGTTTCGCTATGGACGTTATTTCCACAATACCTGGAACTATAAATGTCGTCGCAAGGCACGAAAAGACTTTAATTTATTTCTGCTTTCGCTGATTTGCGCTCCGTTTTAATTTTGAAGCGGAGAGGGTGTTGGAATCTGTCAGTTACACAATTAACAGTGTAAGCGTTGCAGCGCCACCAGTTTCGACGGTCTCATATTACAAACACGATTTCGTCCAAATTACTTTAAAAATGGAGTTTCAAGAGTTTGACATGTGGAGGGATTACCTCAGTCTAATCAACGTGATTCAAGACCATTCTAATCAACCTAACCGATCTAACCCACCGGCAACTAACCAATCTAACGAACTAACGAACGAACAGCGTACCCAGGCAAGACAGTTCCAAATGATGCTGTGGGAGTTCATTCAGGGCTCCCGCCGCAAGAATTGAAAGGTAAGCGCGTTCTGTGAAAACAGTTATTACATATTGCTTACATGTTGACCACTTTTTTCGACAAACACGTAATAACATTTTAGTGATAATATTTATTAAATGGTGCAAAATAATTCAGAAACCAAACTGTGCATTTAGTTCGGCTCTTTTGGGTCTAGTTCATGCTCTTCGCCCGAATTGTTATCCACGTGTACTTGCAGAGATCTTTTCAAGTTACTTTAACGGGGAGGGTGATTAGGTTCGCAGATCAACGGATTTGGCTCGAAAAACTGCTCGGATTTCGATATATTTTACGGATTGGCAGATTTTGAACATTAAGCGGATCACGGATTTCTTCAATATCTCAACAAGTCAAGTGTCCGTTTTGTTATAATTGGTTCTGGATGACAATATAAGTTTATAATAATCTTAAGAGTCAAGTTAGAGCTGAGTGTTGGTTTTTGTGTTTAATGAATGATCGAGCTATCTTTCCAATTAAATCTTTCGCGGTCCTTTATCGACTCGAGTACTTTGTGAGACTAGTGGATCTGAATGTCACTGAGAAGGGAAAATTTTAGTTGGGTTACCCACGAAAATGTAGTGACAAGGCATTTTTTATTGTTCTCGATTGTGATGTTATTCAGTTCAAAGTGGCTACTTCATAGTTTTCCTAGTGGGCTGAAAATGCCTACAGATGTGATTAGGAGATCGTTCACAAGTTGTGCCTTGAACGTTCCAGTTGACGGTTCACTCATATCACAAACTAATTACTGCTATTTCTTTTGTTGTTATTATTTAGCTGCGAATGGATGTCTTGCAAGTGGTGTGCTTGTGTTTGGTTTTCCTTTGTTTTTTTGGCGTTTGCGCCCTTATTTTTTTTCTTTATCGGATGTATAGTAAAGTAGTTGTTTTGAAGAGGCAGCTTCGGGAAGCGTTAGGGGAGAGGGACACGCTGTCTCGGCACCGGGACAGTCTGATACGGCAAAGGGATCGCGCGTATCGGCTGCGAGACTTTGCCGTATCGCGACTGAACCGTGCCGAGCAGCGGTACCGCACACTGGTGTGGGTTCTAAATGTGGAGCCTACTCCAGTAGAGAAGGAGGGTGGGGAAGATGAAGGGTTCGCTTCGTTGGAGGAATAGGCTTGCCTTACCTCTAGCGGGCATTTTATTCTAAGTGTCAACCGTAGTGGCGGATCCAAAATGCCGTATAAAGCAAATTATAAAAAAATATATATATACGTATATCAGAATAAAGAATTAATTTCTGATAAAATTCATCCCCTCAGCTTCATGACTGACACTTAGACTAAAGGATGCCCGAATGTCCAAATTTACTTATTTCTAAACATTTTTTGACAGTTTCCTAACCAAAAACCAAAAAGAGATTAAAATCTACAAAAAATAAAAGGCGTTTGGGCACTTCATCTTCCTCTCCCTCCCTTAATCCCCCTCCTTTTCTTTTCTCCCTTCCTTTTTTTTTTCGATTATTTTGACTTAATTCTTTGCTACTTGCTCATTTTGTTTGTTTATTTATTTATTTATTTATATCTCTCTATTTTCTTATTTACTTACGTACGTATTTATTTATTTTCTATGTCTTTCTTTCTTTCCCTCCTTTAATTTACTTTGTTTTATAAATTCAATTATTTTTATTTGTTCGTTTCTACATTACTACACTCACTAGCTTGTTCACATCATCTATTATTCTTTATTATTTATTTCTCTTCTTCTTCTGTTTGTTTCTTCCTGTCTTCCACTTCAAAACACTACTTTGCCTCTCCTTCAAAGAAACATTTATCTTTTTGCCGTTTCATTTAGGTTCATGAAAAATCAAAGAGACGGTAAAATGAAAAACAAAATGGTGAAAAGTTTAAAGATAAAAACATGAAAAGTAAAACGAGAAACTAGAAAAGAAAAGAAAACTCTGTTGGATAACGATTTTAGCCATAGATTGTCTTTTAACTAAAACTGTATGGATAAGCAAAACGAGAACGAAACAAAGCACTTCCACTGCAGTACCATATGCAGACTTGACCTGAGAGGACACCCTACAAACAGACAAAGGGACAAAATATGCAGAAAGGTCGCCCTGAAGGACTCTGTCAATACAGTATAGAGGTACCATTGAATTGTGGACCAAGAAGCATCTATAAGGAATGGAGTGACAAGGTGATGAGAAAAGAAAGAGAAAGGAAAGAAAGCGAAGAAAGAGAACACTGAAAGAAAAGAAAAGAGATGGAGAGAAAAGAAAACTCTGATAAAACTATTTCAGCCATAAAAATTGAATTTTGAACCAACAAGCATATGTGAGGATTGGAGTTGGCGAAGGGAAGAACCATGGCGTATCTTACTTCTTCGCGACCGTATTTACTGGAACATCATCGTCAAGCTTGCCTCTACCTCTATGAAGGGAAAAATCCCCAAAACACGAACTTTTTTCAAAAATATTTTGTACCTGCTGTAAATATTTCAAATTTTATTTGTCAAGATATTTTTAATTATTGAAAAAGTGTTTTTTCAGTTGTTTAATTTATTGTAAATATGAAAATTTTTTCCCGAGTCTAGATATTTTTTATTCATTACAGACATTTCATGTTCTTTTCCAGTTCTTTTTGTTGTCAATACTTCGTTCTTTTTGTTGTAAATATTAACTTTTTCGGTTCGGATTTTTTCAAGACCATTGTAAATACCATTTTCAATAAATTATTATTGGCGAAAAACCCAGTGTCTTGCTTTTTGGTGCGGTTGTGTCTTGTCTTAATGCTGCAAAGATGTTCTCGATCTGTTACCATGGTAACATGTTTTTTGTGTAGCTTTATTTTTACCTCCTATTAGACCACACACCAGACCATGTTCACATTTGAAAGGCTTTTCACCCGTATGTAATCGTTTATGATACCTGGCAGTATTGTAATGCGCGAAACGTCGATCACAGATATCGCACTCGAATGGTTTTTCTCCCGTGTGCAAACGGGTGTGAGTTTTCAGACCTCCCGCTTGGTTGAACGACCGTTTGCAAACTGTGCACGAGTATGGCCGTTCCCCTGTATGGATTCGCATGTGAATCTTTAGCGCTGACTGGCGGGAGTATATCTTTTGACAGAAACTACACCTATGAGATTTTGGTGATTTTTTCTGGTGCCTGACTGCATCTTTAAATTCCCTCGCTTCTTTTTGGTCTTGATAAGGTGCCTTCTCTTGGACACTAGGAACATGATTTATTTTTCTCGGTACTTCCTCGTAAACAGGGTTTTCCTCTTGAGGCACGTGTTTTGGCATCACTAACAGGTTAGCTGCGCGAGACATGTACTGAACATCTGGATACTGTGGGGTTGTTTCCCTGGTAACAGATGGAATAGGCGCCTGGCAGCCCATTCCTCGAGGAAGCTGTACGTTAGACACGTAATCTGACGTGTACTCCACAGGGTTAGTCTCAGGACGCATGGCTGTTTGAAGAAACGAATTGAACATCCCTGATTCGCTTGAAGGGCTCTGGCGCGGTGGACACTGCCAGTTCATCATGGGTGCAAATTCAGGCTCGAGAAACGGGGCAAACTGCGCGGCCACGTCGAGTGTAGATACAGGAAAGTAGGGAAAGAGATTAGGGTCTATTGCTCCAGCAGGCAATGGCGAAGAAAACCTGTCTTGTCTTCTTTGACCTACGGAGCTGAGAGTTTCGTTGTAATTTACACCATAGGTCGAAGTTGATCCATTGTGTGTTTCAAATTCAGGTAGCCCCAAAGCTTCATTGGGAGGCATTAGCAAGTCTCTGTGAGAAGCACTGTTCCAAATATCACAGTTTGGCAAGGTGTAATGGTTAAAGTCACAGGACATAGAAGCCGACGTTGTCTCTACTTGGTATTCCATTGGAGGACTTGGAGAAGGCCGGGAGTAATCTGTGAAAATTACAGTGGGATACTGCTTTGAACAAACCTATTAAAAAAAGGTAAGAATTAAGAAACAAGCAAATAAACAAAAAGGTTTCGCTATGGACGTTATTTCCACAATACCTGGAACTATAAATGTCGTCGCGAGGCACGAAAAGACTTTAATTTATTTCTGCTTTCGCTGATTTGCGCTCCGTTTTAATTTTGAAGCGGAGAGGGTGTTGGAATCTGTCAGTTACACAATTAACAGTGTAAGCGTTGCAGCGCCACCAGTTTCGACGGTCTCATATTACAAACACGATTTCGTCCAAATTACTTTAAAAATGGAGTTTCAAGAGTTTGACATGTGGAGGGATTACCTCAGTCTAATCAACGTGATTCAAGACCATTCTAATCAACCTAACCGATCTAACCCACCGGCAACTAACCAATCTAACGAACTAACGAACGAACAGCGTACCCAGGCAAGACAGTTCCAAATGATGCTGTGGGAGTTCATTCAGGGCTCCCGCCGCAAGAATTGAAAGGTAAGCGCGTTCTGTGAAAACAGTTATTACATATTGCTTACATGTTGACCACTTTTTTCGACAAACACGTAATAACATTTTAGTGATAATATTTATTAAATGGTGCAAAATAATTCAGAAACCAAACTGTGCATTTAGTTCGGCTCTTTTGGGTCTAGTTCATGCTCTTCGCCCGAATTGTTATCCACGTGTACTTGCAGAGATCTTTTCAAGTTACTTTAATGGGGAGGGTGATTAGGTTCGCAGATCAACGGATTTGGCTCGAAAAACTGCTCGGATTTCGATATATTTTACGGATTGGCAGATTTTGAACATTAAGCGGATCACGGATTTCTTCAATATCTCAACAAGTCAAGTGTCCGTTTTGTTATAATTGGTTCTGGATGACAATATAAGTTTATAATAATCTTAAGAGTCAAGTTAGAGCTGAGTGTTGGTTTTTGTGTTTAATGAATGATCGAGCTATCTTTCCAATTAAATCTTTCGCGGTCCTTTATCGACTCGAGTACTTTGTGAGACTAGTGGATCTGAATGTCACTGAGAAGGGAAAATTTTAGTTGGGTTACCCACGAAAATGTAGTGACAAGGCATTTTTTATTGTTCTCGATTGTGATGTTATTCAGTTCAAAGTGGCTACTTCATAGTTTTCCTAGTGGGCTGAAAATGCCTACAGATGTGATTAGGAGATCGTTCACAAGTTGTGCCTTGAACGTTCCAGTTGACGGTTCACTCATATCACAAACTAATTACTGCTATTTCTTTTGTTGTTATTATTTAGCTGCGAATGGATGTCTTGCAAGTGGTGTGCTTGTGTTTGGTTTTCCTTTGTTTTTTTGGCGTTTGCGCCCTTATTTTTTTTCTTTATCGGATGTATAGTAAAGTAGTTGTTTTGAAGAGGCAGCTTCGGGAAGCGTTAGGGGAGAGGGACACGCTGTCTCGGCACCGGGACAGTCTGATACGGCAAAGGGATCGCGCGTATCGGCTGCGAGACTTTGCCGTATCGCGACTGAACCGTGCCGAGCAGCGGTACCGCACACTGGTGTGGGTTCTAAATGTGGAGCCTACTCCAGTAGAGAAGGAGGGTGGGGAAGATGAAGGGTTCGCTTCGTTGGAGGAATAGGCTTGCCTTACCTCTAGCGGGCATTTTATTCTAAGTGTCAACCGTAGTGGCGGATCCAAAATGCCGTATAAAGCAAATTATAAAAAAATATATATATACGTATATCAGAATAAAGAATTAATTTCTGATAAAATTCATCCCCTCAGCTTCATGACTGACACTTAGACTAAAGGATGCCCGAATGTCCAAATTTACTTATTTCTAAACATTTTTTGACAGTTTCCTAACCAAAAACCAAAAAGAGATTAAAATCTACAAAAAATAAAAGGCGTTTGGGCACTTCATCTTCCTCTCCCTCCCTTAATCCCCCTCCTTTTCTTTTCTCCCTTCCTTTTTTTTTTCGATTATTTTGACTTAATTCTTTGCTACTTGCTCATTTTGTTTGTTTATTTATTTATTTATTTATATCTCTCTATTTTCTTATTTACTTACGTACGTATTTATTTATTTTCTATGTCTTTCTTTCTTTCCCTCCTTTAATTTACTTTGTTTTATAAATTCAATTATTTTTATTTGTTCGTTTCTACATTACTACACTCACTAGCTTGTTCACATCATCTATTATTCTTTATTATTTATTTCTCTTCTTCTTCTGTTTGTTTCTTCCTGTCTTCCACTTCAAAACACTACTTTGCCTCTCCTTCAAAGAAACATTTATCTTTTTGCCGTTTCATTTAGGTTCATGAAAAATCAAAGAGACGGTAAAATGAAAAACAAAATGGTGAAAATTTTAAAGATAAAAACATGAAAAGTAAAACGAGAAACTAGAAAAGAAAAGAAAACTCTGTTGGATAACGATTTTAGCCATAGATTGTCTTTTAACTAAAACTGTATGGATAAGCAAAACGAGAACGAAACAAAGCACTTCCACTGCAGTACCATATGCAGACTTGACCTGAGAGGACACCCTACAAACAGACAAAGGGACAAAATATGCAGAAAGGTCGCCCTGAAGGACTCTGTCAATACAGTATAGAGGTACCATTGAATTGTGGACCAAGAAGCATCTATAAGGAATGGAGTGACAAGGTGATGAGAAAAGAAAGAGAAAGGAAAGAAAGCGAAGAAAGAGAACACTGAAAGAAAAGAAAAGAGATGGAGAGAAAAGAAAACTCTGATAAAACTATTTCAGCCATAAAAATTGAATTTTGAACCAACAAGCATATGTGAGGATTGGAGTTGGCGAAGGGAAGAACCATGGCGTATCTTACTTCTTCGCGACCGTATTTACTGGAACATCATCGTCAAGCTTGCCTCTACCTCTATGAAGGGAAAAATCCCCAAAACACGAACTTTTTTCAAAAATATTTTGTACCTGCTGTAAATATTTCAAATTTTATTTGTCAAGATATTTTTAATTATTGAAAAAGTGTTTTTTCAGTTGTTTAATTTATTGTAAATATGAAAATTTTTTCCCGAGTCTAGATATTTTTTATTCATTACAGACATTTCATGTTCTTTTCCAGTTCTTTTTGTTGTCAATACTTCGTTCTTTTTGTTGTAAATATTAACTTTTTCGGTTCGGATTTTTTCAAGACCATTGTAAATACCATTTTCAATAAATTATTATTGGCGAAAAACCCAGTGTCTTGCTTTTTGGTGCGGTTGTGTCTTGTCTTAATGCTGCAAAGATGTTCTCGATCTGTTACCATGGTAACATGTTTTTTGTGTAGCTTTATTTTTACCTCCTATTAGACCACACACCAGACCATGTTCACATTTGAAAGGCTTTTCACCCGTATGTAATCGTTTATGATACCTGGCAGTATTGTAATGCGCGAAACGTCGATCACAGATATCGCACTCGAATGGTTTTTCTCCCGTGTGCAAACGGGTGTGAGTTTTCAGACCTCCCGCTTGGTTGAACGACCGTTTGCAAACTGTGCACGAGTATGGCCGTTCCCCTGTATGGATTCGCATGTGAATCTTTAGCGCTGACTGGCGGGAGTATATCTTTTGACAGAAACTACACCTATGAGATTTTGGTGATTTTTTCTGGTGCCTGACTGCATCTTTAAATTCCCTCGCTTCTTTTTGGTCTTGATAAGGTGCCTTCTCTTGGACACTAGGAACATGATTTATTTTTCTCGGTACTTCCTCGTAAACAGGGTTTTCCTCTTGAGGCACGTGTTTTGGCATCACTAACAGGTTAGCTGCGCGAGACATGTACTGAACATCTGGATACTGTGGGGTTGTTTCCCTGGTAACAGATGGAATAGGCGCCTGGCAGCCCATTCCTCGAGGAAGCTGTACGTTAGACACGTAATCTGACGTGTACTCCACAGGGTTAGTCTCAGGACGCATGGCTGTTTGAAGAAACGAATTGAACATCCCTGATTCGCTTGAAGGGCTCTGGCGCGGTGGACACTGCCAGTTCATCATGGGTGCAAATTCAGGCTCGAGAAACGGGGCAAACTGCGCGGCCACGTCGAGTGTAGATACAGGAAAGTAGGGAAAGAGATTAGGGTCTATTGCTCCAGCAGGCAATGGCGAAGAAAACCTGTCTTGTCTTCTTTGACCTACGGAGCTGAGAGTTTCGTTGTAATTTACACCATAGGTCGAAGTTGATCCATTGTGTGTTTCAAATTCAGGTAGCCCCAAAGCTTCATTGGGAGGCATTAGCAAGTCTCTGTGAGAAGCACTGTTCCAAATATCACAGTTTGGCAAGGTGTAATGGTTAAAGTCACAGGACATAGAAGCCGACGTTGTCTCTACTTGGTATTCCATTGGAGGACTTGGAGAAGGCCGGGAGTAATCTGTGAAAATTACAGTGGGATACTGCTTTGAACAAACCTATTAAAAAAAGGTAAGAATTAAGAAACAAGCAAATAAACAAAAAGGTTTCGCTATGGACGTTATTTCCACAATACCTGGAACTATAAATGTCGTCGCGAGGCACGAAAAGACTTTAATTTATTTCTGCTTTCGCTGATTTGCGCTCCGTTTTAATTTTGAAGCGGAGAGGGTGTTGGAATCTGTCAGTTACACAATTAACAGTGTAAGCGTTGCAGCGCCACCAGTTTCGACGGTCTCATATTACAAACACGATTTCGTCCAAATTACTTTAAAAATGGAGTTTCAAGAGTTTGACATGTGGAGGGATTACCTCAGTCTAATCAACGTGATTCAAGACCATTCTAATCAACCTAACCGATCTAACCCACCGGCAACTAACCAATCTAACGAACTAACGAACGAACAGCGTACCCAGGCAAGACAGTTCCAAATGATGCTGTGGGAGTTCATTCAGGGCTCCCGCCGCAAGAATTGAAAGGTAAGCGCGTTCTGTGAAAACAGTTATTACATATTGCTTACATGTTGACCACTTTTTTCGACAAACACGTAATAACATTTTAGTGATAATATTTATTAAATGGTGCAAAATAATTCAGAAACCAAACTGTGCATTTAGTTCGGCTCTTTTGGGTCTAGTTCATGCTCTTCGCCCGAATTGTTATCCACGTGTACTTGCAGAGATCTTTTCAAGTTACTTTAACGGGGAGGGTGATTAGGTTCGCAGATCAACGGATTTGGCTCGAAAAACTGCTCGGATTTCGATATATTTTACGGATTGGCAGATTTTGAACATTAAGCGGATCACGGATTTCTTCAATATCTCAACAAGTCAAGTGTCCGTTTTGTTATAATTGGTTCTGGATGACAATATAAGTTTATAATAATCTTAAGAGTCAAGTTAGAGCTGAGTGTTGGTTTTTGTGTTTAATGAATGATCGAGCTATCTTTCCAATTAAATCTTTCGCGGTCCTTTATCGACTCGAGTACTTTGTGAGACTAGTGGATCTGAATGTCACTGAGAAGGGAAAATTTTAGTTGGGTTACCCACGAAAATGTAGTGACAAGGCATTTTTTATTGTTCTCGATTGTGATGTTATTCAGTTCAAAGTGGCTACTTCATAGTTTTCCTAGTGGGCTGAAAATGCCTACAGATGTGATTAGGAGATCGTTCACAAGTTGTGCCTTGAACGTTCCAGTTGACGGTTCACTCATATCACAAACTAATTACTGCTATTTCTTTTGTTGTTATTATTTAGCTGCGAATGGATGTCTTGCAAGTGGTGTGCTTGTGTTTGGTTTTCCTTTGTTTTTTTGGCGTTTGCGCCCTTATTTTTTTTCTTTATCGGATGTATAGTAAAGTAGTTGTTTTGAAGAGGCAGCTTCGGGAAGCGTTAGGGGAGAGGGACACGCTGTCTCGGCACCGGGACAGTCTGATACGGCAAAGGGATCGCGCGTATCGGCTGCGAGACTTTGCCGTATCGCGACTGAACCGTGCCGAGCAGCGGTACCGCACACTGGTGTGGGTTCTAAATGTGGAGCCTACTCCAGTAGAGAAGGAGGGTGGGGAAGATGAAGGGTTCGCTTCGTTGGAGGAATAGGCTTGCCTTACCTCTAGCGGGCATTTTATTCTAAGTGTCAACCGTAGTGGCGGATCCAAAATGCCGTATAAAGCAAATTATAAAAAAATATATATATACGTATATCAGAATAAAGAATTAATTTCTGATAAAATTCATCCCCTCAGCTTCATGACTGACACTTAGACTAAAGGATGCCCGAATGTCCAAATTTACTTATTTCTAAACATTTTTTGACAGTTTCCTAACCAAAAACCAAAAAGAGATTAAAATCTACAAAAAATAAAAGGCGTTTGGGCACTTCATCTTCCTCTCCCTCCCTTAATCCCCCTCCCTTTCTTTTCTCCCTTCCTTTTTTTTTTCGATTATTTTGACTTAATTCTTTGCTACTTGCTCATTTTGTTTGTTTATTTATTTATTTATTTATATCTCTCTATTTTCTTATTTACTTACGTACGTATTTATTTATTTTCTATGTCTTTCTTTCTTTCCCTCCTTTAATTTACTTTGTTTTATAAATTCAATTATTTTTATTTGTTCGTTTCTACATTACTACACTCACTAGCTTGTTCACATCATCTATTATTCTTTATTATTTATTTCTCTTCTTCTTCTGTTTGTTTCTTCCTGTCTTCCACTTCAAAACACTACTTTGCCTCTCCTTCAAAGAAACATTTATCTTTTTGCCGTTTCATTTAGGTTCATGAAAAATCAAAGAGACGGTAAAATGAAAAACAAAATGGTGAAAATTTTAAAGATAAAAACATGAAAAGTAAAACGAGAAACTAGAAAAGAAAAGAAAACTCTGTTGGATAACGATTTTAGCCATAGATTGTCTTTTAACTAAAACTGTATGGATAAGCAAAACGAGAACGAAACAAAGCACTTCCACTGCAGTACCATATGCAGACTTGACCTGAGAGGACACCCTACAAACAGACAAAGGGACAAAATATGCAGAAAGGTCGCCCTGAAGGACTCTGTCAATACAGTATAGAGGTACCATTGAATTGTGGACCAAGAAGCATCTATAAGGAATGGAGTGACAAGGTGATGAGAAAAGAAAGAGAAAGGAAAGAAAGCGAAGAAAGAGAACACTGAAAGAAAAGAAAAGAGATGGAGAGAAAAGAAAACTCTGATAAAACTATTTCAGCCATAAAAATTGAATTTTGAACCAACAAGCATATGTGAGGATTGGAGTTGGCGAAGGGAAGAACCATGGCGTATCTTACTTCTTCGCGACCGTATTTACTGGAACATCATCGTCAAGCTTGCCTCTACCTCTATGAAGGGAAAAATCCCCAAAACACGAACTTTTTTCAAAAATATTTTGTACCTGCTGTAAATATTTCAAATTTTATTTGTCAAGATATTTTTAATTATTGAAAAAGTGTTTTTTCAGTTGTTTAATTTATTGTAAATATGAAAATTTTTTCCCGAGTCTAGATATTTTTTATTCATTACAGACATTTCATGTTCTTTTCCAGTTCTTTTTGTTGTCAATACTTCGTTCTTTTTGTTGTAAATATTAACTTTTTCGGTTCGGATTTTTTCAAGACCATTGTAAATACCATTTTCAATAAATTATTATTGGCGAAAAACCCAGTGTCTTGCTTTTTGGTGCGGTTGTGTCTTGTCTTAATGCTGCAAAGATGTTCTCGATCTGTTACCATGGTAACATGTTTTTTGTGTAGCTTTATTTTTACCTCCTATTAGACCACACACCAGACCATGTTCACATTTGAAAGGCTTTTCACCCGTATGTAATCGTTTATGATACCTGGCAGTATTGTAATGCGCGAAACGTCGATCACAGATATCGCACTCGAATGGTTTTTCTCCCGTGTGCAAACGGGTGTGAGTTTTCAGACCTCCCGCTTGGTTGAACGACCGTTTGCAAACTGTGCACGAGTATGGCCGTTCCCCTGTATGGATTCGCATGTGAATCTTTAGCGCTGACTGGCGGGAGTATATCTTTTGACAGAAACTACACCTATGAGATTTTGGTGATTTTTTCTGGTGCCTGACTGCATCTTTAAATTCCCTCGCTTCTTTTTGGTCTTGATAAGGTGCCTTCTCTTGGACACTAGGAACATGATTTATTTTTCTCGGTACTTCCTCGTAAACAGGGTTTTCCTCTTGAGGCACGTGTTTTGGCATCACTAACAGGTTAGCTGCGCGAGACATGTACTGAACATCTGGATACTGTGGGGTTGTTTCCCTGGTAACAGATGGAATAGGCGCCTGGCAGCCCATTCCTCGAGGAAGCTGTACGTTAGACACGTAATCTGACGTGTACTCCACAGGGTTAGTCTCAGGACGCATGGCTGTTTGAAGAAACGAATTGAACATCCCTGATTCGCTTGAAGGGCTCTGGCGCGGTGGACACTGCCAGTTCATCATGGGTGCAAATTCAGGCTCGAGAAACGGGGCAAACTGCGCGGCCACGTCGAGTGTAGATACAGGAAAGTAGGGAAAGAGATTAGGGTCTATTGCTCCAGCAGGCAATGGCGAAGAAAACCTGTCTTGTCTTCTTTGACCTACGGAGCTGAGAGTTTCGTTGTAATTTACACCATACGTCGAAGTTGATCCATTGTGTGTTTCAAATTCAGGTAGCCCCAAAGCTTCATTGGGAGGCATTAGCAAGTCTCTGTGAGAAGCACTGTTCCAAATATCACAGTTTGGCAAGGTGTAATGGTTAAAGTCACAGGACATAGAAGCCGACGTTGTCTCTACTTGGTATTCCATTGGAGGACTTGGAGAAGGCCGGGAGTAATCTGTGAAAATTACAGTGGGATACTGCTTTGAACAAACCTATTAAAAAAAGGTAAGAATTAAGAAACAAGCAAATAAACAAAAAGGTTTCGCTATGGACGTTATTTCCACAATACCTGGAACTATAAATGTCGTCGCGAGGCACGAAAAGACTTTAATTTATTTCTGCTTTCGCTGATTTGCGCTCCGTTTTAATTTTGAAGCGGAGAGGGTGTTGGAATCTGTCAGTTACACAATTAACAGTGTAAGCGTTGCAGCGCCACCAGTTTCGACGGTCTCATATTACAAACACGATTTCGTCCAAATTACTTTAAAAATGGAGTTTCAAGAGTTTGACATGTGGAGGGATTACCTCAGTCTAATCAACGTGATTCAAGACCATTCTAATCAACCTAACCGATCTAACCCACCGGCAACTAACCAATCTAACGAACTAACGAACGAACAGCGTACCCAGGCAAGACAGTTCCAAATGATGCTGTGGGAGTTCATTCAGGGCTCCCGCCGCAAGAATTGAAAGGTAAGCGCGTTCTGTGAAAACAGTTATTACATATTGCTTACATGTTGACCACTTTTTTCGACAAACACGTAATAACATTTTAGTGATAAT
The DNA here is from genome assembly GCF_977016875.1 of Pavona decussata. Classification (NCBI taxonomy): domain Eukaryota; kingdom Metazoa; phylum Cnidaria; class Anthozoa; order Scleractinia; family Agariciidae; genus Pavona; species Pavona decussata. Next base: position 128,297 of record NW_028145568.1, read on the forward strand.
ATTTATTAAATGGTGCAAAATAATTCAGAAACCAAACTGTGCATTTAGTTCGGCTCTTTTGGGTCTAGTTCATGCTCTTCGCCCGAATTGTTATCCACGTGTACTTGCAGAGATCTTTTCAAGTTACTTTAACGGGGAGGGTGATTAGGTTCGCAGATCAACGGATTTGGCTCGAAAAACTGCTCGGATTTCGATATATTTTACGGATTGGCAGATTTTGAACATTAAGCGGATCACGGATTTCTTCAATATCTCAACAAGTCAAGTGTCCGTTTTGTTATAATTGGTTCTGGATGACAATATAAGTTTATAATAATCTTAAGAGTCAAGTTAGAGCTGAGTGTTGGTTTTTGTGTTTAATGAATGATCGAGCTATCTTTCCAATTAAATCTTTCGCGGTCCTTTATCGACTCGAGTACTTTGTGAGACTAGTGGATCTGAATGTCACTGAGAAGGGAAAATTTTAGTTGGGTTACCCACGAAAATGTAGTGACAAGGCATTTTTTATTGTTCTCGATTGTGATGTTATTCAGTTCAAAGTGGCTACTTCATAGTTTTCCTAGTGGGCTGAAAATGCCTACAGATGTGATTAGGAGATCGTTCACAAGTTGTGCCTTGAACGTTCCAGTTGACGGTTCACTCATATCACAAACTAATTACTGCTATTTCTTTTGTTGTTATTATTTAGCTGCGAATGGATGTCTTGCAAGTGGTGTGCTTGTGTTTGGTTTTCCTTTGTTTTTTTGGCGTTTGCGCCCTTATTTTTTTTCTTTATCGGATGTATAGTAAAGTAGTTGTTTTGAAGAGGCAGCTTCGGGAAGCGTTAGGGGAGAGGGACACGCTGTCTCGGCACCGGGACAGTCTGATACGGCAAAGGGATCGCGCGTATCGGCTGCGAGACTTTGCCGTATCGCGACTGAACCGTGCCGAGCAGCGGTACCGCACACTGGTGTGGGTTCTAAATGTGGAGCCTACTCCAGTAGAGAAGGAGGGTGGGGAAGATGAAGGGTTCGCTTCGTTGGAGGAATAGGCTTGCCTTACCTCTAGCGGGCATTTTATTCTAAGTGTCAACCGTAGTGGCGGATCCAAAATGCCGTATAAAGCAAATTATAAAAAAATATATATATACGTATATCAGAATAAAGAATTAATTTCTGATAAAATTCATCCCCTCAGCTTCATGACTGACACTTAGACTAAAGGATGCCCGAATGTCCAAATTTACTTATTTCTAAACATTTTTTGACAGTTTCCTAACCAAAAACCAAAAAGAGATTAAAATCTACAAAAAATAAAAGGCGTTTGGGCACTTCATCTTCCTCTCCCTCCCTTAATCCCCCTCCCTTTCTTTTCTCCCTTCCTTTTTTTTTTCGATTATTTTGACTTAATTCTTTGCTACTTGCTCATTTTGTTTGTTTATTTATTTATTTATTTATATCTCTCTATTTTCTTATTTACTTACGTACGTATTTATTTATTTTCTATGTCTTTCTTTCTTTCCCTCCTTTAATTTACTTTGTTTTATAAATTCAATTATTTTTATTTGTTCGTTTCTACATTACTACACTCACTAGCTTGTTCACATCATCTATTATTCTTTATTATTTATTTCTCTTCTTCTTCTGTTTGTTTCTTCCTGTCTTCCACTTCAAAACACTACTTTGCCTCTCCTTCAAAGAAACATTTATCTTTTTGCCGTTTCATTTAGGTTCATGAAAAATCAAAGAGACGGTAAAATGAAAAACAAAATGGTGAAAATTTTAAAGATAAAAACATGAAAAGTAAAACGAGAAACTAGAAAAGAAAAGAAAACTCTGTTGGATAACGATTTTAGCCATAGATTGTCTTTTAACTAAAACTGTATGGATAAGCAAAACGAGAACGAAACAAAGCACTTCCACTGCAGTACCATATGCAGACTTGACCTGAGAGGACACCCTACAAACAGACAAAGGGACAAAATATGCAGAAAGGTCGCCCTGAAGGACTCTGTCAATACAGTATAGAGGTACCATTGAATTGTGGACCAAGAAGCATCTATAAGGAATGGAGTGACAAGGTGATGAGAAAAGAAAGAGAAAGGAAAGAAAGCGAAGAAAGAGAACACTGAAAGAAAAGAAAAGAGATGGAGAGAAAAGAAAACTCTGATAAAACTATTTCAGCCATAAAAATTGAATTTTGAACCAACAAGCATATGTGAGGATTGGAGTTGGCGAAGGGAAGAACCATGGCGTATCTTACTTCTTCGCGACCGTATTTACTGGAACATCATCGTCAAGCTTGCCTCTACCTCTATGAAGGGAAAAATCCCCAAAACACGAACTTTTTTCAAAAATATTTTGTACCTGCTGTAAATATTTCAAATTTTATTTGTCAAGATATTTTTAATTATTGAAAAAGTGTTTTTTCAGTTGTTTAATTTATTGTAAATATGAAAATTTTTTCCCGAGTCTAGATATTTTTTATTCATTACAGACATTTCATGTTCTTTTCCAGTTCTTTTTGTTGTCAATACTTCGTTCTTTTTGTTGTAAATATTAACTTTTTCGGTTCGGATTTTTTCAAGACCATTGTAAATACCATTTTCAATAAATTATTATTGGCGAAAAACCCAGTGTCTTGCTTTTTGGTGCGGTTGTGTCTTGTCTTAATGCTGCAAAGATGTTCTCGATCTGTTACCATGGTAACATGTTTTTTGTGTAGCTTTATTTTTACCTCCTATTAGACCACACACCAGACCATGTTCACATTTGAAAGGCTTTTCACCCGTATGTAATCGTTTATGATACCTGGCAGTATTGTAATGCGCGAAACGTCGATCACAGATATCGCACTCGAATGGTTTTTCTCCCGTGTGCAAACGGGTGTGAGTTTTCAGACCTCCCGCTTGGTTGAACGACCGTTTGCAAACTGTGCACGAGTATGGCCGTTCCCCTGTATGGATTCGCATGTGAATCTTTAGCGCTGACTGGCGGGAGTATATCTTTTGACAGAAACTACACCTATGAGATTTTGGTGATTTTTTCTGGTGCCTGACTGCATCTTTAAATTCCCTCGCTTCTTTTTGGTCTTGATAAGGTGCCTTCTCTTGGACACTAGGAACATGATTTATTTTTCTCGGTACTTCCTCGTAAACAGGGTTTTCCTCTTGAGGCACGTGTTTTGGCATCACTAACAGGTTAGCTGCGCGAGACATGTACTGAACATCTGGATACTGTGGGGTTGTTTCCCTGGTAACAGATGGAATAGGCGCCTGGCAGCCCATTCCTCGAGGAAGCTGTACGTTAGACACGTAATCTGACGTGTACTCCACAGGGTTAGTCTCAGGACGCATGGCTGTTTGAAGAAACGAATTGAACATCCCTGATTCGCTTGAAGGGCTCTGGCGCGGTGGACACTGCCAGTTCATCATGGGTGCAAATTCAGGCTCGAGAAACGGGGCAAACTGCGCGGCCACGTCGAGTGTAGATACAGGAAAGTAGGGAAAGAGATTAGGGTCTATTGCTCCAGCAGGCAATGGCGAAGAAAACCTGTCTTGTCTTCTTTGACCTACGGAGCTGAGAGTTTCGTTGTAATTTACACCATACGTCGAAGTTGATCCATTGTGTGTTTCAAATTCAGGTAGCCCCAAAGCTTCATTGGGAGGCATTAGCAAGTCTCTGTGAGAAGCACTGTTCCAAATATCACAGTTTGGCAAGGTGTAATGGTTAAAGTCACAGGACATAGAAGCCGACGTTGTCTCTACTTGGTATTCCATTGGAGGACTTGGAGAAGGCCGGGAGTAATCTGTGAAAATTACAGTGGGATACTGCTTTGAACAAACCTATTAAAAAAAGGTAAGAATTAAGAAACAAGCAAATAAACAAAAAGGTTTCGCTATGGACGTTATTTCCACAATACCTGGAACTATAAATGTCGTCGCGAGGCACGAAAAGACTTTAATTTATTTCTGCTTTCGCTGATTTGCGCTCCGTTTTAATTTTGAAGCGGAGAGGGTGTTGGAATCTGTCAGTTACACAATTAACAGTGTAAGCGTTGCAGCGCCACCAGTTTCGACGGTCTCATATTACAAACACGATTTCGTCCAAATTACTTTAAAAATGGAGTTTCAAGAGTTTGACATGTGGAGGGATTACCTCAGTCTAATCAACGTGATTCAAGACCATTCTAATCAACCTAACCGATCTAACCCACCGGCAACTAACCAATCTAACGAACTAACGAACGAACAGCGTACCCAGGCAAGACAGTTCCAAATGATGCTGTGGGAGTTCATTCAGGGCTCCCGCCGCAAGAATTGAAAGGTAAGCGCGTTCTGTGAAAACAGTTATTACATATTGCTTACATGTTGACCACTTTTTTCGACAAACACGTAATAACATTTTAGTGATAATATTTATTAAATGGTGCAAAATAATTCAGAAACCAAACTGTGCATTTAGTTCGGCTCTTTTGGGTCTAGTTCATGCTCTTCGCCCGAATTGTTATCCACGTGTACTTGCAGAGATCTTTTCAAGTTACTTTAACGGGGAGGGTGATTAGGTTCGCAGATCAACGGATTTGGCTCGAAAAACTGCTCGGATTTCGATATATTTTACGGATTGGCAGATTTTGAACATTAAGCGGATCACGGATTTCTTCAATATCTCAACAAGTCAAGTGTCCGTTTTGTTATAATTGGTTCTGGATGACAATATAAGTTTATAATAATCTTAAGAGTCAAGTTAGAGCTGAGTGTTGGTTTTTGTGTTTAATGAATGATCGAGCTATCTTTCCAATTAAATCTTTCGCGGTCCTTTATCGACTCGAGTACTTTGTGAGACTAGTGGATCTGAATGTCACTGAGAAGGGAAAATTTTAGTTGGGTTACCCACGAAAATGTAGTGACAAGGCATTTTTTATTGTTCTCGATTGTGATGTTATTCAGTTCAAAGTGGCTACTTCATAGTTTTCCTAGTGGGCTGAAAATGCCTACAGATGTGATTAGGAGATCGTTCACAAGTTGTGCCTTGAACGTTCCAGTTGACGGTTCACTCATATCACAAACTAATTACTGCTATTTCTTTTGTTGTTATTATTTAGCTGCGAATGGATGTCTTGCAAGTGGTGTGCTTGTGTTTGGTTTTCCTTTGTTTTTTTGGCGTTTGCGCCCTTATTTTTTTTCTTTATCGGATGTATAGTAAAGTAGTTGTTTTGAAGAGGCAGCTTCGGGAAGCGTTAGGGGAGAGGGACACGCTGTCTCGGCACCGGGACAGTCTGATACGGCAAAGGGATCGCGCGTATCGGCTGCGAGACTTTGCCGTATCGCGACTGAACCGTGCCGAGCAGCGGTACCGCACACTGGTGTGGGTTCTAAATGTGGAGCCTACTCCAGTAGAGAAGGAGGGTGGGGAAGATGAAGGGTTCGCTTCGTTGGAGGAATAGGCTTGCCTTACCTCTAGCGGGCATTTTATTCTAAGTGTCAACCGTAGTGGCGGATCCAAAATGCCGTATAAAGCAAATTATAAAAAAATATATATATACGTATATCAGAATAAAGAATTAATTTCTGATAAAATTCATCCCCTCAGCTTCATGACTGACACTTAGACTAAAGGATGCCCGAATGTCCAAATTTACTTATTTCTAAACATTTTTTGACAGTTTCCTAACCAAAAACCAAAAAGAGATTAAAATCTACAAAAAATAAAAGGCGTTTGGGCACTTCATCTTCCTCTCCCTCCCTTAATCCCCCTCCTTTTCTTTTCTCCCTTCCTTTTTTTTTTCGATTATTTTGACTTAATTCTTTGCTACTTGCTCATTTTGTTTGTTTATTTATTTATTTATTTATATCTCTCTATTTTCTTATTTACTTACGTACGTATTTATTTATTTTCTATGTCTTTCTTTCTTTCCCTCCTTTAATTTACTTTGTTTTATAAATTCAATTATTTTTATTTGTTCGTTTCTACATTACTACACTCACTAGCTTGTTCACATCATCTATTATTCTTTATTATTTATTTCTCTTCTTCTTCTGTTTGTTTCTTCCTGTCTTCCACTTCAAAACACTACTTTGCCTCTCCTTCAAAGAAACATTTATCTTTTTGCCGTTTCATTTAGGTTCATGAAAAATCAAAGAGACGGTAAAATGAAAAACAAAATGGTGAAAATTTTAAAGATAAAAACATGAAAAGTAAAACGAGAAACTAGAAAAGAAAAGAAAACTCTGTTGGATAACGATTTTAGCCATAGACTGTCTTTTAACTAAAACTGTATGGATAAGCAAAACGAGAACGAAACAAAGCACTTCCACTGCAGTACCATATGCAGACTTGACCTGACAGGACACCCTACAAACAGACAAAGGGACAAAATATGCAGAAAGGTCGCCCTGAAGGACTCTGTCAATACAGTATAGAGGTACCATTGAATTGTGGACCAAGAAGCATCTATAAGGAATGGAGTGACAAGGTGATGAGAAAAGAAAGAGAAAGGAAAGAAAGCGAAGAAAGAGAACACTGAAAGAAAAGAAAAGAGATGGAGAGAAAAGAAAACTCTGATAAAACTATTTCAGCCATAAAAATTGAATTTTGAACCAACAAGCATATGTGAGGATTGGAGTTGGCGAAGGGAAGAACCATGGCGTATCTTACTTCTTCGCGACCGTATTTACTGGAACATCATCGTCAAGCTTGCCTCTACCTCTATGAAGGGAAAAATCCCCAAAACACGAACTTTTTTCAAAAATATTTTGTACCTGCTGTAAATATTTCAAATTTTATTTGTCAAGATATTTTTAATTATTGAAAAAGTGTTTTTTCAGTTGTTTAATTTATTGTAAATATGAAAATTTTTTCCCGAGTCTAGATATTTTTTATTCATTACAGACATTTCATGTTCTTTTCCAGTTCTTTTTGTTGTCAATACTTCGTTCTTTTTGTTGTAAATATTAACTTTTTCGGTTCGGATTTTTTCAAGACCATTGTAAATACCATTTTCAATAAATTATTATTGGCGAAAAACCCAGTGTCTTGCTTTTTGGTGCGGTTGTGTCTTGTCTTAATGCTGCAAAGATGTTCTCGATCTGTTACCATGGTAACATGTTTTTTGTGTAGCTTTATTTTTACCTCCTATTAGACCACACACCAGACCATGTTCACATTTGAAAGGCTTTTCACCCGTATGTAATCGTTTATGATACCTGGCAGTATTGTAATGCGCGAAACGTCGATCACAGATATCGCACTCGAATGGTTTTTCTCCCGTGTGCAAACGGGTGTGAGTTTTCAGACCTCCCGCTTGGTTGAACGACCGTTTGCAAACTGTGCACGAGTATGGCCGTTCCCCTGTATGGATTCGCATGTGAATCTTTAGCGCTGACTGGCGGGAGTATATCTTTTGACAGAAACTACACCTATGAGATTTTGGTGATTTTTTCTGGTGCCTGACTGCATCTTTAAATTCCCTCGCTTCTTTTTGGTCTTGATAAGGTGCCTTCTCTTGGACACTAGGAACATGATTTATTTTTCTCGGTACTTCCTCGTAAACAGGGTTTTCCTCTTGAGGCACGTGTTTTGGCATCACTAACAGGTTAGCTGCGCGAGACATGTACTGAACATCTGGATACTGTGGGGTTGTTTCCCTGGTAACAGATGGAATAGGCGCCTGGCAGCCCATTCCTCGAGGAAGCTGTACGTTAGACACGTAATCTGACGTGTACTCCACAGGGTTAGTCTCAGGACGCATGGCTGTTTGAAGAAACGAATTGAACATCCCTGATTCGCTTGAAGGGCTCTGGCGCGGTGGACACTGCCAGTTCATCATGGGTGCAAATTCAGGCTCGAGAAACGGGGCAAACTGCGCGGCCACGTCGAGTGTAGATACAGGAAAGTAGGGAAAGAGATTAGGGTCTATTGCTCCAGCAGGCAATGGCGAAGAAAACCTGTCTTGTCTTCTTTGACCTACGGAGCTGAGAGTTTCGTTGTAATTTACACCATAGGTCGAAGTTGATCCATTGTGTGTTTCAAATTCAGGTAGCCCCAAAGCTTCATTGGGAGGCATTAGCAAGTCTCTGTGAGAAGCACTGTTCCAAATATCACAGTTTGGCAAGGTGTAATGGTTAAAGTCACAGGACATAGAAGCCGACGTTGTCTCTACTTGGTATTCCATTGGAGGACTTGGAGAAGGCCGGGAGTAATCTGTGAAAATTACAGTGGGATACTGCTTTGAACAAACCTATTAAAAAAAGGTAAGAATTAAGAAACAAGCAAATAAACAAAAAGGTTTCGCTATGGACGTTATTTCCACAATACCTGGAACTATAAATGTCGTCGCGAGGCACGAAAAGACTTTAATTTATTTCTGCTTTCGCTGATTTGCGCTCCGTTTTAATTTTGAAGCGGAGAGGGTGTTGGAATCTGTCAGTTACACAATTAACAGTGTAAGCGTTGCAGCGCCACCAGTTTCGACGGTCTCATATTACAAACACGATTTCGTCCAAATTACTTTAAAAATGGAGTTTCAAGAGTTTGACATGTGGAGGGATTACCTCAGTCTAATCAACGTGATTCAAGACCATTCTAATCAACCTAACCGATCTAACCCACCGGCAACTAACCAATCTAACGAACTAACGAACGAACAGCGTACCCAGGCAAGACAGTTCCAAATGATGCTGTGGGAGTTCATTCAGGGCTCCCGCCGCAAGAATTGAAAGGTAAGCGCGTTCTGTGAAAACAGTTATTACATATTGCTTACATGTTGACCACTTTTTTCGACAAACACGTAATAACATTTTAGTGATAATATTTATTAAATGGTGCAAAATAATTCAGAAACCAAACTGTGCATTTAGTTCGGCTCTTTTGGGTCTAGTTCATGCTCTTCGCCCGAGTTGTTATCCACGTGTACTTGCAGAGATCTTTTCAAGTTACTTTAACGGGGAGGGTGATTAGGTTCGCAGATCAACGGATTTGGCTCGAAAAACTGCTCGGATTTCGATATATTTTACGGATTGGCAGATTTTGAACATTAAGCGGATCACGGATTTCTTCAATATCTCAACAAGTCAAGTGTCCGTTTTGTTATAATTGGTTCTGGATGACAATATAAGTTTATAATAATCTTAAGAGTCAAGTTAGAGCTGAGTGTTGGTTTTTGTGTTTAATGAATGATCGAGCTATCTTTCCAATTAAATCTTTCGCGGTCCTTTATCGACTCGAGTACTTTGTGAGACTAGTGGATCTGAATGTCACTGAGAAGGGAAAATTTTAGTTGGGTTACCCACGAAAATGTAGTGACAAGGCATTTTTTATTGTTCTCGATTGTGATGTTATTCAGTTCAAAGTGGCTACTTCATAGTTTTCCTAGTGGGCTGAAAATGCCTACAGATGTGATTAGGAGATCGTTCACAAGTTGTGCCTTGAACGTTCCAGTTGACGGTTCACTCATATCACAAACTAATTACTGCTATTTCTTTTGTTGTTATTATTTAGCTGCGAATGGATGTCTTGCAAGTGGTGTGCTTGTGTTTGGTTTTCCTTTGTTTTTTTGGCGTTTGCGCCCTTATTTTTTTTCTTTATCGGATGTATAGTAAAGTAGTTGTTTTGAAGAGGCAGCTTCGGGAAGCGTTAGGGGAGAGGGACACGCTGTCTCGGCACCGGGACAGTCTGATACGGCAAAGGGATCGCGCGTATCGGCTGCGAGACTTTGCCGTATCGCGACTGAACCGTGCCGAGCAGCGGTACCGCACACTGGTGTGGGTTCTAAATGTGGAGCCTACTCCAGTAGAGAAGGAGGGTGGGGAAGATGAAGGGTTCGCTTCGTTGGAGGAATAGGCTTGCCTTACCTCTAGCGGGCATTTTATTCTAAGTGTCAACCGTAGTGGCGGATCCAAAATGCCGTATAAAGCAAATTATAAAAAAATATATATATACGTATATCAGAATAAAGAATTAATTTCTGATAAAATTCATCCCCTCAGCTTCATGACTGACACTTAGACTAAAGGATGCCCGAATGTCCAAATTTACTTATTTCTAAACATTTTTTGACAGTTTCCTAACCAAAAACCAAAAAGAGATTAAAATCTACAAAAAATAAAAGGCGTTTGGGCACTTCATCTTCCTCTCCCTCCCTTAATCCCCCTCCTTTTCTTTTCTCCCTTCCTTTTTTTTTTCGATTATTTTGACTTAATTCTTTGCTACTTGCTCATTTTGTTTGTTTATTTATTTATTTATTTATATCTCTCTATTTTCTTATTTACTTACGTACGTATTTATTTATTTATTTTCTATGTCTTTCTTTCTTTCCCTCCTTTAATTTACTTTGTTTTATAAATTCAATTATTTTTATTTGTTCGTTTCTACATTACTACACTCACTAGCTTGTTCACATCATCTATTATTCTTTATTATTTATTTCTCTTCTTCTTCTGTTTGTTTCTTCCTGTCTTCCACTTCAAAACACTACTTTGCCTCTCCTTCAAAGAAACATTTATCTTTTTGCCGTTTCATTTAGGTTCATGAAAAATCAAAGAGACGGTAAAATGAAAAACAAAATGGTGAAAATTTTAAAGATAAAAACATGAAAAGTAAAACGAGAAACTAGAAAAGAAAAGAAAACTCTGTTGGATAACGATTTTAGCCATAGATTGTCTTTTAACTAAAACTGTATGGATAAGCAAAACGAGAACGAAACAAAGCACTTCCACTGCAGTACCATATGCAGACTTGACCTGAGAGGACACCCTACAAACAGACAAAGGGACAAAATATGCAGAAAGGTCGCCCTGAAGGACTCTGTCAATACAGTATAGAGGTACCATTGAATTGTGGACCAAGAAGCATCTATAAGGAATGGAGTGACAAGGTGATGAGAAAAGAAAGAGAAAGGAAAGAAAGCGAAGAAAGAGAACACTGAAAGAAAAGAAAAGAGATGGAGAGAAAAGAAAACTCTGATAAAACTATTTCAGCCATAAAAATTGAATTTTGAACCAACAAGCATATGTGAGGATTGGAGTTGGCGAAGGGAAGAACCATGGCGTATCTTACTTCTTCGCGACCGTATTTACTGGAACATCATCGTCAAGCTTGCCTCTACCTCTATGAAGGGAAAAATCCCCAAAACACGAACTTTTTTCAAAAATATTTTGTACCTGCTGTAAATATTTCAAATTTTATTTGTCAAGATATTTTTAATTATTGAAAAAGTGTTTTTTCAGTTGTTTAATTTATTGTAAATATGAAAATTTTTTCCCGAGTCTAGATATTTTTTATTCATTACAGACATTTCATGTTCTTTTCCAGTTCTTTTTGTTGTCAATACTTCGTTCTTTTTGTTGTAAATATTAACTTTTTCGGTTCGGATTTTTTCAAGACCATTGTAAATACCATTTTCAATAAATTATTATTGGCGAAAAACCCAGTGTCTTGCTTTTTGGTGCGGTTGTGTCTTGTCTTAATGCTGCAAAGATGTTCTCGATCTGTTACCATGGTAACATGTTTTTTGTGTAGCTTTATTTTTACCTCCTATTAGACCACACACCAGACCATGTTCACATTTGAAAGGCTTTTCACCCGTATGTAATCGTTTATGATACCTGGCAGTATTGTAATGCGCGAAACGTCGATCACAGATATCGCACTCGAATGGTTTTTCTCCCGTGTGCAAACGGGTGTGAGTTTTCAGACCTCCCGCTTGGTTGAACGACCGTTTGCAAACTGTGCACGAGTATGGCCGTTCCCCTGTATGGATTCGCATGTGAATCTTTAGCGCTGACTGGCGGGAGTATATCTTTTGACAGAAACTACACCTATGAGATTTTGGTGATTTTTTCTGGTGCCTGACTGCATCTTTAAATTCCCTCGCTTCTTTTTGGTCTTGATAAGGTGCCTTCTCTTGGACACTAGGAACATGATTTATTTTTCTCGGTACTTCCTCGTAAACAGGGTTTTCCTCTTGAGGCACGTGTTTTGGCATCACTAACAGGTTAGCTGCGCGAGACATGTACTGAACATCTGGATACTGTGGGGTTGTTTCCCTGGTAACAGATGGAATAGGCGCCTGGCAGCCCATTCCTCGAGGAAGCTGTACGTTAGACACGTAATCTGACGTGTACTCCACAGGGTTAGTCTCAGGACGCATGGCTGTTTGAAGAAACGAATTGAACATCCCTGATTCGCTTGAAGGGCTCTGGCGCGGTGGACACTGCCAGTTCATCATGGGTGCAAATTCAGGCTCGAGAAACGGGGCAAACTGCGCGGCCACGTCGAGTGTAGATACAGGAAAGTAGGGAAAGAGATTAGGGTCTATTGCTCCAGCAGGCAATGGCGAAGAAAACCTGTCTTGTCTTCTTTGACCTACGGAGCTGAGAGTTTCGTTGTAATTTACACCATAGGTCGAAGTTGATCCATTGTGTATTTCAAATTCAGGTAGCCCCAAAGCTTCATTGGGAGGCATTAGCAAGTCTCTGTGAGAAGCACTGTTCCAAATATCACAGTTTGGCAAGGTGTAATGGTTAAAGTCACAGGACATAGAAGCCGACGTTGTCTCTACTTGGTATTCCATTGGAGGACTTGGAGAAGGCCGGGAGTAATCTGTGAAAATTACAGTGGGATACTGCTTTGAACAAACCTATTAAAAAAAGGTAAGAATTAAGAAACAAGCAAATAAACAAAAAGGTTTCGCTATGGACGTTATTTCCACAATACCTGGAACTATAAATGTCGTCGCGAGGCACGAAAAGACTTTAATTTATTTCTGCTTTCGCTGATTTGCGCTCCGTTTTAATTTTGAAGCGGAGAGGGTGTTGGAATCTGTCAGTTACACAATTAACAGTGTAAGCGTTGCAGCGCCACCAGTTTCGACGGTCTCATATTACAAACACGATTTCGTCCAAATTACTTTAAAAATGGAGTTTCAAGAGTTTGACATGTGGAGGGATTACCTCAGTCTAATCAACGTGATTCAAGACCATTCTAATCAACCTAACCGATCTAACCCACCGGCAACTAACCAATCTAACGAACTAACGAACGAACAGCGTACCCAGGCAAGACAGTTCCAAATGATGCTGTGGGAGTTCATTCAGGGCTCCCGCCGCAAGAATTGAAAGGTAAGCGCGTTCTGTGAAAACAGTTATTACATATTGCTTACATGTTGACCACTTTTTTCGACAAACACGTAATAACATTTTAGTGATAATATTTATTAAATGGTGCAAAATAATTCAGAAACCAAACTGTGCATTTAGTTCGGCTCTTTTGGGTCTAGTTCATGCTCTTCGCCCGAGTTGTTATCCACGTGTACTTGCAGAGATCTTTTCAAGTTACTTTAACGGGGAGGGTGATTAGGTTCGCAGATCAACGGATTTGGCTCGAAAAACTGCTCGGATTTCGATATATTTTACGGATTGGCAGATTTTGAACATTAAGCGGATCACGGATTTCTTCAATATCTCAACAAGTCAAGTGTCCGTTTTGTTATAATTGGTTCTGGATGACAATATAAGTTTATAATAATCTTAAGAGTCAAGTTAGAGCTGAGTGTTGGTTTTTGTGTTTAATGAATGATCGAGCTATCTTTCCAATTAAATCTTTCGCGGTCCTTTATCGACTCGAGTACTTTGTGAGACTAGTGGATCTGAATGTCACTGAGAAGGGAAAATTTTAGTTGGGTTACCCACGAAAATGTAGTGACAAGGCATTTTTTATTGTTCTCGATTGTGATGTTATTCAGTTCAAAGTGGCTACTTCATAGTTTTCCTAGTGGGCTGAAAATGCCTACAGATGTGATTAGGAGATCGTTCACAAGTTGTGCCTTGAACGTTCCAGTTGACGGTTCACTCATATCACAAACTAATTACTGCTATTTCTTTTGTTGTTATTATTTAGCTGCGAATGGATGTCTTGCAAGTGGTGTGCTTGTGTTTGGTTTTCCTTTGTTTTTTTGGCGTTTGCGCCCTTATTTTTTTTCTTTATCGGATGTATAGTAAAGTAGTTGTTTTGAAGAGGCAGCTTCGGGAAGCGTTAGGGGAGAGGGACACGCTGTCTCGGCACCGGGACAGTCTGATACGGCAAAGGGATCGCGCGTATCGGCTGCGAGACTTTGCCGTATCGCGACTGAACCGTGCCGAGCAGCGGTACCGCACACTGGTGTGGGTTCTAAATGTGGAGCCTACTCCAGTAGAGAAGGAGGGTGGGGAAGATGAAGGGTTCGCTTCGTTGGAGGAATAGGCTTGCCTTACCTCTAGCGGGCATTTTATTCTAAGTGTCAACCGTAGTGGCGGATCCAAAATGCCGTATAAAGCAAATTATAAAAAAATATATATATACGTATATCAGAATAAAGAATTAATTTCTGATAAAATTCATCCCCTCAGCTTCATGACTGACACTTAGACTAAAGGATGCCCGAATGTCCAAATTTACTTATTTCTAAACATTTTTTGACAGTTTCCTAACCAAAAACCAAAAAGAGATTAAAATCTACAAAAAATAAAAGGCGTTTGGGCACTTCATCTTCCTCTCCCTCCCTTAATCCCCCTCCTTTTCTTTTCTCCCTTCCTTTTTTTTTTCGATTATTTTGACTTAATTCTTTGCTACTTGCTCATTTTGTTTGTTTATTTATTTATTTATTTATATCTCTCTATTTTCTTATTTACTTACGTACGTATTTATTTATTTATTTTCTATGTCTTTCTTTCTTTCCCTCCTTTAATTTACTTTGTTTTATAAATTCAATTATTTTTATTTGTTCGTTTCTACATTACTACACTCACTAGCTTGTTCACATCATCTATTATTCTTTATTATTTATTTCTCTTCTTCTTCTGTTTGTTTCTTCCTGTCTTCCACTTCAAAACACTACTTTGCCTCTCCTTCAAAGAAACATTTATCTTTTTGCCGTTTCATTTAGGTTCATGAAAAATCAAAGAGACGGTAAAATGAAAAACAAAATGGTGAAAATTTTAAAGATAAAAACATGAAAAGTAAAACGAGAAACTAGAAAAGAAAAGAAAACTCTGTTGGATAACGATTTTAGCCATAGATTGTCTTTTAACTAAAACTGTATGGATAAGCAAAACGAGAACGAAACAAAGCACTTCCACTGCAGTACCATATGCAGACTTGACCTGAGAGGACACCCTACAAACAGACAAAGGGACAAAATATGCAGAAAGGTCGCCCTGAAGGACTCTGTCAATACAGTATAGAGGTACCATTGAATTGTGGACCAAGAAGCATCTATAAGGAATGGAGTGACAAGGTGATGAGAAAAGAAAGAGAAAGGAAAGAAAGCGAAGAAAGAGAACACTGAAAGAAAAGAAAAGAGATGGAGAGAAAAGAAAACTCTGATAAAACTATTTCAGCCATAAAAATTGAATTTTGAACCAACAAGCATATGTGAGGATTGGAGTTGGCGAAGGGAAGAACCATGGCGTATCTTACTTCTTCGCGACCGTATTTACTGGAACATCATCGTCAAGCTTGCCTCTACCTCTATGAAGGGAAAAATCCCCAAAACACGAACTTTTTTCAAAAATATTTTGTACCTGCTGTAAATATTTCAAATTTTATTTGTCAAGATATTTTTAATTATTGAAAAAGTGTTTTTTCAGTTGTTTAATTTATTGTAAATATGAAAATTTTTTCCCGAGTCTAGATATTTTTTATTCATTACAGACATTTCATGTTCTTTTCCAGTTCTTTTTGTTGTCAATACTTCGTTCTTTTTGTTGTAAATATTAACTTTTTCGGTTCGGATTTTTTCAAGACCATTGTAAATACCATTTTCAATAAATTATTATTGGCGAAAAACCCAGTGTCTTGCTTTTTGGTGCGGTTGTGTCTTGTCTTAATGCTGCAAAGATGTTCTCGATCTGTTACCATGGTAACATGTTTTTTGTGTAGCTTTATTTTTACCTCCTATTAGACCACACACCAGACCATGTTCACATTTGAAAGGCTTTTCACCCGTATGTAATCGTTTATGATACCTGGCAGTATTGTAATGCGCGAAACGTCGATCACAGATATCGCACTCGAATGGTTTTTCTCCCGTGTGCAAACGGGTGTGAGTTTTCAGACCTCCCGCTTGGTTGAACGACCGTTTGCAAACTGTGCACGAGTATGGCCGTTCCCCTGTATGGATTCGCATGTGAATCTTTAGCGCTGACTGGCGGGAGTATATCTTTTGACAGAAACTACACCTATGAGATTTTGGTGATTTTTTCTGGTGCCTGACTGCATCTTTAAATTCCCTCGCTTCTTTTTGGTCTTGATAAGGTGCCTTCTCTTGGACACTAGGAACATGATTTATTTTTCTCGGTACTTCCTCGTAAACAGGGTTTTCCTCTTGAGGCACGTGTTTTGGCATCACTAACAGGTTAGCTGCGCGAGACATGTACTGAACATCTGGATACTGTGGGGTTGTTTCCCTGGTAACAGATGGAATAGGCGCCTGGCAGCCCATTCCTCGAGGAAGCTGTACGTTAGACACGTAATCTGACGTGTACTCCACAGGGTTAGTCTCAGGACGCATGGCTGTTTGAAGAAACGAATTGAACATCCCTGATTCGCTTGAAGGGCTCTGGCGCGGTGGACACTGCCAGTTCATCATGGGTGCAAATTCAGGCTCGAGAAACGGGGCAAACTGCGCGGCCACGTCGAGTGTAGATACAGGAAAGTAGGGAAAGAGATTAGGGTCTATTGCTCCAGCAGGCAATGGCGAAGAAAACCTGTCTTGTCTTCTTTGACCTACGGAGCTGAGAGTTTCGTTGTAATTTACACCATAGGTCGAAGTTGATCCATTGTGTATTTCAAATTCAGGTAGCCCCAAAGCTTCATTGGGAGGCATTAGCAAGTCTCTGTGAGAAGCACTGTTCCAAATATCACAGTTTGGCAAGGTGTAATGGTTAAAGTCACAGGACATAGAAGCCGACGTTGTCTCTACTTGGTATTCCATTGGAGGACTTGGAGAAGGCCGGGAGTAATCTGTGAAAATTACAGTGGGATACTGCTTTGAACAAACCTATTAAAAAAAGGTAAGAATTAAGAAACAAGCAAATAAACAAAAAGGTTTCGCTATGGACGTTATTTCCACAATACCTGGAACTATAAATGTCGTCGCGAGGCACGAAAAGACTTTAATTTATTTCTGCTTTCGCTGATTTGCGCTCCGTTTTAATTTTGAAGCGGAGAGGGTGTTGGAATCTGTCAGTTACACAATTAACAGTGTAAGCGTTGCAGCGCCACCAGTTTCGACGGTCTCATATTACAAACACGATTTCGTCCAAATTACTTTAAAAATGGAGTTTCAAGAGTTTGACATGTGGAGGGATTACCTCAGTCTAATCAACGTGATTCAAGACCATTCTAATCAACCTAACCGATCTAACCCACCGGCAACTAACCAATCTAACGAACTAACGAACGAACAGCGTACCCAGGCAAGACAGTTCCAAATGATGCTGTGGGAGTTCATTCAGGGCTCCCGCCGCAAGAATTGAAAGGTAAGCGCGTTCTGTGAAAACAGTTATTACATATTGCTTACATGTTGACCACTTTTTTCGACAAACACGTAATAACATTTTAGTGATAATATTTATTAAATGGTGCAAAATAATTCAGAAACCAAACTGTGCATTTAGTTCGGCTCTTTTGGGTCTAGTTCATGCTCTTCGCCCGAGTTGTTATCCACGTGTACTTGCAGAGATCTTTTCAAGTTACTTTAACGGGGAGGGTGATTAGGTTCGCAGATCAACGGATTTGGCTCGAAAAACTGCTCGGATTTCGATATATTTTACGGATTGGCAGATTTTGAACATTAAGCGGATCACGGATTTCTTCAATATCTCAACAAGTCAAGTGTCCGTTTTGTTATAATTGGTTCTGGATGACAATATAAGTTTATAATAATCTTAAGAGTCAAGTTAGAGCTGAGTGTTGGTTTTTGTGTTTAATGAATGATCGAGCTATCTTTCCAATTAAATCTTTCGCGGTCCTTTATCGACTCGAGTACTTTGTGAGACTAGTGGATCTGAATGTCACTGAGAAGGGAAAATTTTAGTTGGGTTACCCACGAAAATGTAGTGACAAGGCATTTTTTATTGTTCTCGATTGTGATGTTATTCAGTTCAAAGTGGCTACTTCATAGTTTTCCTAGTGGGCTGAAAATGCCTACAGATGTGATTAGGAGATCGTTCACAAGTTGTGCCTTGAACGTTCCAGTTGACGGTTCACTCATATCACAAACTAATTACTGCTATTTCTTTTGTTGTTATTATTTAGCTGCGAATGGATGTCTTGCAAGTGGTGTGCTTGTGTTTGGTTTTCCTTTGTTTTTTTGGCGTTTGCGCCCTTATTTTTTTTCTTTATCGGATGTATAGTAAAGTAGTTGTTTTGAAGAGGCAGCTTCGGGAAGCGTTAGGGGAGAGGGACACGCTGTCTCGGCACCGGGACAGTCTGATACGGCAAAGGGATCGCGCGTATCGGCTGCGAGACTTTGCCGTATCGCGACTGAACCGTGCCGAGCAGCGGTACCGCACACTGGTGTGGGTTCTAAATGTGGAGCCTACTCCAGTAGAGAAGGAGGGTGGGGAAGATGAAGGGTTCGCTTCGTTGGAGGAATAGGCTTGCCTTACCTCTAGCGGGCATTTTATTCTAAGTGTCAACCGTAGTGGCGGATCCAAAATGCCGTATAAAGCAAATTATAAAAAAATATATATATACGTATATCAGAATAAAGAATTAATTTCTGATAAAATTCATCCCCTCAGCTTCATGACTGACACTTAGACTAAAGGATGCCCGAATGTCCAAATTTACTTATTTCTAAACATTTTTTGACAGTTTCCTAACCAAAAACCAAAAAGAGATTAAAATCTACAAAAAATAAAAGGCGTTTGGGCACTTCATCTTCCTCTCCCTCCCTTAATCCCCCTCCTTTTCTTTTCTCCCTTCCTTTTTTTTTTCGATTATTTTGACTTAATTCTTTGCTACTTGCTCATTTTGTTTGTTTATTTATTTATTTATTTATATCTCTCTATTTTCTTATTTACTTACGTACGTATTTATTTATTTATTTTCTATGTCTTTCTTTCTTTCCCTCCTTTAATTTACTTTGTTTTATAAATTCAATTATTTTTATTTGTTCGTTTCTACATTACTACACTCACTAGCTTGTTCACATCATCTATTATTCTTTATTATTTATTTCTCTTCTTCTTCTGTTTGTTTCTTCCTGTCTTCCACTTCAAAACACTACTTTGCCTCTCCTTCAAAGAAACATTTATCTTTTTGCCGTTTCATTTAGGTTCATGAAAAATCAAAGAGACGGTAAAATGAAAAACAAAATGGTGAAAATTTTAAAGATAAAAACATGAAAAGTAAAACGAGAAACTAGAAAAGAAAAGAAAACTCTGTTGGATAACGATTTTAGCCATAGATTGTCTTTTAACTAAAACTGTATGGATAAGCAAAACGAGAACGAAACAAAGCACTTCCACGGCAGTACCATATGCAGACTTGACCTGACAGGACACCCTACAAACAGACAAAGGGACAAAATATGCAGAAAGGTCGCCCTGAAGGACTCTGTCAATACAGTATAGAGGTACCATTGAATTGTGGACCAAGAAGCATCTATAAGGAATGGAGTGACAAGGTGATGAGAAAAGAAAGAGAAAGGAAAGAAAGCGAAGAAAGAGAACACTGAAAGAAAAGAAAAGAGATGGAGAGAAAAGAAAACTCTGATAAAACTATTTCAGCCATAAAAATTGAATTTTGAACCAACAAGCATATGTGAGGATTGGAGTTGGCGAAGGGAAGAACCATGGCGTATCTTACTTCTTCGCGACCGTATTTACTGGAACATCATCGTCAAGCTTGCCTCTACCTCTATGAAGGGAAAAATCCCCAAAACACGAACTTTTTTCAAAAATATTTTGTACCTGCTGTAAATATTTCAAATTTTATTTGTCAAGATATTTTTAATTATTGAAAAAGTGTTTTTTCAGTTGTTTAATTTATTGTAAATATGAAAATTTTTTCCCGAGTCTAGATATTTTTTATTCATTACAGACATTTCATGTTCTTTTCCAGTTCTTTTTGTTGTCAATACTTCGTTCTTTTTGTTGTAAATATTAACTTTTTCGGTTCGGATTTTTTCAAGACCATTGTAAATACCATTTTCAATAAATTATTATTGGCGAAAAACCCAGTGTCTTGCTTTTTGGTGCGGTTGTGTCTTGTCTTAATGCTGCAAAGATGTTCTCGATCTGTTACCATGGTAACATGTTTTTTGTGTAGCTTTATTTTTACCTCCTATTAGACCACACACCAGACCATGTTCACATTTGAAAGGCTTTTCACCCGTATGTAATCGTTTATGATACCTGGCAGTATTGTAATGCGCGAAACGTCGATCACAGATATCGCACTCGAATGGTTTTTCTCCCGTGTGCAAACGGGTGTGAGTTTTCAGACCTCCCGCTTGGTTGAACGACCGTTTGCAAACTGTGCACGAGTATGGCCGTTCCCCTGTATGGATTCGCATGTGAATCTTTAGCGCTGACTGGCGGGAGTATATCTTTTGACAGAAACTACACCTATGAGATTTTGGTGATTTTTTCTGGTGCCTGACTGCATCTTTAAATTCCCTCGCTTCTTTTTGGTCTTGATAAGGTGCCTTCTCTTGGACACTAGGAACATGATTTATTTTTCTCGGTACTTCCTCGTAAACAGGGTTTTCCTCTTGAGGCACGTGTTTTGGCATCACTAACAGGTTAGCTGCGCGAGACATGTACTGAACATCTGGATACTGTGGGGTTGTTTCCCTGGTAACAGATGGAATAGGCGCCTGGCAGCCCATTCCTCGAGGAAGCTGTACGTTAGACACGTAATCTGACGTGTACTCCACAGGGTTAGTCTCAGGACGCATGGCTGTTTGAAGAAACGAATTGAACATCCCTGATTCGCTTGAAGGGCTCTGGCGCGGTGGACACTGCCAGTTCATCATGGGTGCAAATTCAGGCTCGAGAAACGGGGCAAACTGCGCGGCCACGTCGAGTGTAGATACAGGAAAGTAGGGAAAGAGATTAGGGTCTATTGCTCCAGCAGGCAATGGCGAAGAAAACCTGTCTTGTCTTCTTTGACCTACGGAGCTGAGAGTTTCGTTGTAATTTACACCATAGGTCGAAGTTGATCCATTGTGTGTTTCAAATTCAGGTAGCCCCAAAGCTTCATTGGGAGGCATTAGCAAGTCTCTGTGAGAAGCACTGTTCCAAATATCACAGTTTGGCAAGGTGTAATGGTTAAAGTCACAGGACATAGAAGCCGACGTTGTCTCTACTTGGTATTCCATTGGAGGACTTGGAGAAGGCCGGGAGTAATCTGTGAAAATTACAGTGGGATACTGCTTTGAACAAACCTATTAAAAAAAGGTAAGAATTAAGAAACAAGCAAATAAACAAAAAGGTTTCGCTATGGACGTTATTTCCACAATACCTGGAACTATAAATGTCGTCGCGAGGCACGAAAAGACTTTAATTTATTTCTGCTTTCGCTGATTTGCGCTCCGTTTTAATTTTGAAGCGGAGAGGGTGTTGGAATCTGTCAGTTACACAATTAACAGTGTAAGCGTTGCAGCGCCACCAGTTTCGACGGTCTCATATTACAAACACGATTTCGTCCAAATTACTTTAAAAATGGAGTTTCAAGAGTTTGACATGTGGAGGGATTACCTCAGTCTAATCAACGTGATTCAAGACCATTCTAATCAACCTAACCGATCTAACCCACCGGCAACTAACCAATCTAACGAACTAACGAACGAACAGCGTACCCAGGCAAGACAGTTCCAAATGATGCTGTGGGAGTTCATTCAGGGCTCCCGCCGCAAGAATTGAAAGGTAAGCGCGTTCTGTGAAAACAGTTATTACATATTGCTTACATGTTGACCACTTTTTTCGACAAACACGTAATAACATTTTAGTGATAATATTTATTAAATGGTGCAAAATAATTCAGAAACCAAACTGTGCATTTAGTTCGGCTCTTTTGGGTCTAGTTCATGCTCTTCGCCCGAGTTGTTATCCACGTGTACTTGCAGAGATCTTTTCAAGTTACTTTAACGGGGAGGGTGATTAGGTTCGCAGATCAACGGATTTGGCTCGAAAAACTGCTCGGATTTCGATATATTTTACGGATTGGCAGATTTTGAACATTAAGCGGATCACGGATTTCTTCAATATCTCAACAAGTCAAGTGTCCGTTTTGTTATAATTGGTTCTGGATGACAATATAAGTTTATAATAATCTTAAGAGTCAAGTTAGAGCTGAGTGTTGGTTTTTGTGTTTAATGAATGATCGAGCTATCTTTCCAATTAAATCTTTCGCGGTCCTTTATCGACTCGAGTACTTTGTGAGACGAGTGGATCTGAATGTCACTGAGAAGAGAAAATTTTAGTTGGGCTACCCACGAAAATGTAGTGACAAAGCATTTGTTATTGTTCTCGATTGTGATGTTATTCAGTTCAAAGTGGCTACTTCATAGTTTTCCTAGTGGGCTGAAAATGCCTACAGATGTGATTAGGAGATCGTTCACAAGTTGTGCCTTGAACGTTCCAGTTGACGGTTCACTCATATCACAAACTAATTACTGCTATTTCTTTTGTTGTTATTATTTAGCTGCGAATGGATGTCTTGCAAGTGGTGTGCTTGTGTTTGGTTTTCCTTTGTTTTTTTGGCGTTTGCGCCCTTATTTTTTTTTCTTTATCGGATGTATAGTAAAGTAGTTGTTTTGAAGAGGCAGCTTCGGGAAGCGTTAGGGGAGCGGGACACGCTGTCTTGGCACCGCGACAGTCTGATACGGCAAAGGGATCGCGCGTATCGGCTGCGAGACTTTGCCGTATCGCGACTGAACCGTGCCGAGCAGCGGTATCGCACACTGGTGTGGGTTCTAAATGTGGAGCCTACTCCAGTAGAGAAGGAGGGTGGGGAAGATGAAGGGTTCGCTTCGTTGGAGGAATAGGCTTGCCTTACCTCTAGCGGGCATTTTATTCTAAGTGTCAGCCGTAGTTGCGGATCCAAAATGCCGTATAAAGCAAATTATAAAAAAATATATATACGTATATCAGAATAAAGAATTAATTTCTGATAAAATTCATCCCCTCAGCTTCATGACTGACACTTAGACTAAAGGATGCCCGAATGTCCAAATTTATTTATTTCTAAACATTTTTTGACAGTTTCCTAACCAAAAACCAAAAAGAGATTAAAATCTACAAAAAATAAAAGGCATTTGGGCACTTCATCTTCCTCTCCCTCCCTTAATCCCCCTCCCTTTCTTTTCTCCCTTCCTTTTTTTTTTCGATTATTTTGACTTAATTCTTTGCTACTTGCTAATTTTGTTTGTTTATTTATTTATTTATTTATTTATTTATTTATATCTCTCTATTTTCTTATTTACTTACGTACGTATTTATTTATTTATTTTCTATGTCTTTCTTTCTTTCCCTCCTTTAATTTACTTTGTTTTATAAATTCAATTATTTTTATTTGTTCGTTTCTACATTACTACACTCACTAGCTTGTTCACATCATCTATTATTCTTTATTATTTATTTCTCTTCTTCTTCTGTTTGTTTCTTCCTGTCTTCCACTTCAAAACACTACTTTGCCTCTCCTTCAAAGAAACATTTATCTTTTTGCCGTTTCATTTAGGTTCATGAAAAATCAAAGAGACGGTAAAATGAAAAACAAAATGGTGAAAATTTTAAAGATAAAAACATGAAAAGTAAAACGAGAAACTAGAAAAGAAAAGAAAACTCTGTTGGATAACGATTTTAGCCATAGATTGTCTTTTAACTAAAACTGTATGGATAAGCAAAACGAGAACGAAACAAAGCACTTCCACTGCAGTACCATATGCAGACTTGACCTGAGAGGACACCCTACAAACAGACAAAGGGACAAAATATGCAGAAAGGTCGCCCTGAAGGACTCTGTCAATACAGTATAGAGGTACCATTGAATTGTGGACCAAGAAGCATCTATAAGGAATGGAGTGACAAGGTGATGAGAAAAGAAAGAGAAAGGAAAGAAAGCGAAGAAAGAGAACACTGAAAAAAAAGAAAAGAGATGGAGAGAAAAGAAAACTCTGATAAAACTATTTCAGCCATAAAAATTGAACTTTGAACCAACAAGCATATGTGAGGATTGGAGTTGGCGAAGGGAAGAACCATGGCGTATCTTACTTCTTCGTGACCGTATTTACTGGAACATCATCGTCAAGCTTGCCTCTACCTCTATGAAGGGAAAAATCCCCAAAACACGAACTTTTTTCAAAAATATCTTGTACCTGCTGTAAATATTTCAAATTTTATTTGTCAAGATATTTTTAATTATTGAAAAAGTGTTTTTTCAGTTGTTTAATTTATTGTAAATATGAAAATTTTTTCCCGAGTCTAGATATTTTTTATTCATTACAGACATTTCATGTTCTTTTCCAGTTCTTTTTGTTGTCAATACTTCGTTCTTTTTGTTGTAAATATTAACTTTTTCGGTTCGGATTTTTTCAAGACCATTGTAAATACCATTTTCAATAAATTATTATTGGCGAAAAACCCAATGTCTTGCTTTTTGGTGCGGTTGTGTCTTGTCTTAATGCTGCAAAGATGTTCTCGATCTGTTACCATGGTAACATGTTTTTTGTGTAACTTTATTTTTACCTCCTATTAGACCACACACCAGACCATGTTCACATTTGAAAGGCTTTTCACCCGTATGTAATGCGCGAAACGTCGATCACAGATATCGCACTTGAATGGTTTTTCTCCCGTGTGCAAACGGGTGTGAGTTTTCAGACCTCCCGCTTGGTTGAACGACCGTTTGCAAACTGTGCACGAGTATGGCCGTTCCCCTGTATGGATTCGCATGTGAATCTTAAGGGCTGACAGGCGGGAGTATATCTTTTTGACAGAAATTACACCTATGAGATTTTGGTGATTTTTTCTGCTGCCTGACTGCATCTTTAAATTCCCTCGCTTCTTTTTGGTCTTGATAAGGTGCCTTCTCTTGGACACTAGGAACATGATTTATTTTTCTCGGTACTTCCTCGTAAACAGGGTTTTCCTCTTGAGGCACGTGTTTTGGCATCACTAACAGGTTAGCTGCGCGAGACATGTACTGAACATCTGGATACTGTGGGGTTGTTTCCCTGGTAACAGATGGAATAGGCGCCTGGCAGCCCATTCCTCGAGGAAGCTGTACGTTAGACACGTAATCTGACGTGTACTCCACAGGGTTAGTCTCAGGACGCATGGCTGTTTGAAGAAACGAATTGAACATCCCTGATTCGCTTGAAGGGCTCTGGCGCGGTGGACACTGCCAGTTCATCATGGGTGCAAATTCAGGCTCGAGAAACGGGGCAAACTGCGCGGCCACGTCGAGTGTAGATACAGGAAAGTAGGGAAAGAGATTAGGGTCTATTGCTCCAGCAGGCAATGGCGAATAAAACCTGTCTTGTCTTCTTTGACCTACGGAGCTGAGAGTTTCGTTGTAATTTACACCATAGGTCGAAGTTGATCCATTGTGTGTTTCAAATTCAGGTAGCCCCAAAGCTTCATTGGGAGGCATTAGCAAGTCTCTGTGAGAAGCACTGTTCCAAATATCACAGTTTGGCAAGGTGTAATGGTTAAAGTCACAGGACATAGAAGCCGACGTTGTCTCTACTTGGTATTCCATTGGAGGACTTGGAGAAGGCCGGGAGTAATCTGTGAAAATTACAGTGGGATACTGCTTTGAACAAACCTATTAAAAAAAGGTAAGAATTAAGAAACAAGCAAATAAACAAAAAGGTTTCGCTATGGACGTTATTTCCACAATACCTGGAACTATAAATGTCGTCGCGAGGCACGAAAAGACTTTAATTTATTTCTGCTTTCGCTGATTTGCGCTCCGTTTTAATTTTGAAGCGGAGAGGGTGTTGGAATCTGTCGGTTACACAATTAACAGTGTAAGCGTTGCAGCGCCACCAGTTTCGACGGTCTCATATTACAAACACGATTTCGTCCAAATTACTTTAAAAATGGAGTTTCAAGAGTTTGACATGTGGAGGGATTACCTCAGTCTAATCAACGTGATTCAAGACCATTCTAATCAACCTAACCGATCTAACCCACCGGCAACTAACCAATCTAACGAACTAACGAACGAACAGCGTACCCAGGCAAGACAGTTCCAAATGATGCTGTGGGAGTTCATTCAGGGCTCCCGCCGCAAGAATTGAAAGGTTAGCGCGTTCTGTGAAAACAGTTATTACATATTGCTTACATGTTGACCACTTTTTTCGACAAACACGTAATAACATTTTAGTGATAATATTTATTAAATGGTGCAAAATAATTCAGAAACCAAACTGTGCATTTAGTTCGGCTCTTTTGGGTCTAGTTCATGCTCTTCGCCCGAGTTGTTATCCACGTGTACTTGCAGAGATCTTTTCAAGTTACTTTAACGGGGAGGGTGATTAGGTTCGCAGATCAACGGATTTGGCTCGAAAAACTGCTCGGATTTCGATATATTTTACGGATTGGCAGATTTTGAACATTAAGCGGATCACGGATTTCTTCAATATCTCAACAAGTCAAGTGTCCGTTTTGTTATAATTGGTTCTGGATGACAATATAAGTTTATAATAATCTTAAGAGTCAAGTTAGAGCTGAGTGTTGGTTTTTGTGTTTAATGAATGATCGAGCTATCTTTCCAATTAAATCTTTCGCGGTCCTTTATCGACTCGAGTACTTTGTGAGACGAGTGGATCTGAATGTCACTGAGAAGAGAAAATTTTAGTTGGGCTACCCACGAAAATGTAGTGACAAAGCATTTTTTATTGTTCTCGATTGTGATGTTATTCAGTTCAAAGTGGCTACTTCATAGTTTTCCTAGTGGGCTGAAAATGCCTACAGATGTGATTAGGAGATCGTTCACAAGTTGTGCCTTGAACGTTCCAGTTGACGGTTCACTCATATCACAAACTAATTACTGCTATTTCTTTTGTTGTTATTATTTAGCTGCGAATGGATGTCTTGCAAGTGGTGTGCTTGTGTTTGGTTTTCCTTTGTTTTTTTGGCGTTTGCGCCCTTATTTTTTTTTCTTTATCGGATGTATAGTAAAGTAGTTGTTTTGAAGAGGCAGCTTCGGGAAGCGTTAGGGGAGCGGGACACGCTGTCTTGGCACCGCGACAGTCTGATACGGCAAAGGGATCGCGCGTATCGGCTGCGAGACTTTGCCGTATCGCGACTGAACCGTGCCGAGCAGCGGTATCGCACACTGGTGTGGGTTCTAAATGTGGAGCCTACTCCAGTAGAGAAGGAGGGTGGGGAAGATGAAGGGTTCGCTTCGTTGGAGGAATAGGCTTGCCTTACCTCTAGCGGGCATTTTATTCTAAGTGTCAGCCGTAGTTGCGGATCCAAAATGCCGTATAAAGCAAATTATAAAAAAATATATATACGTATATCAGAATAAAGAATTAATTTCTGATAAAATTCATCCCCTCAGCTTCATGACTGACACTTAGACTAAAGGATGCCCGAATGTCCAAATTTATTTATTTCTAAACATTTTTTGACAGTTTCCTAACCAAAAACCAAAAAGAGATTAAAATCTACAAAAAATAAAAGGCATTTGGGCACTTCATCTTCCTCTCCCTCCCTTAATCCCCCTCCCTTTCTTTTCTCCCTTCCTTTTTTTTTTCGATTATTTTGACTTAATTCTTTGCTACTTGCTAATTTTGTTTGTTTATTTATTTATTTATTTATTTATTTATTTATATCTCTCTATTTTCTTATTTACTTACGTACGTATTTATTTATTTATTTTCTATGTCTTTCTTTCTTTCCCTCCTTTAATTTACTTTGTTTTATAAATTCAATTATTTTTATTTGTTCGTTTCTACATTACTACACTCACTAGCTTGTTCACATCATCTATTATTCTTTATTATTTATTTCTCTTCTTCTTCTGTTTGTTTCTTCCTGTCTTCCACTTCAAAACACTACTTTGCCTCTCCTTCAAAGAAACATTTATCTTTTTGCCGTTTCATTTAGGTTCATGAAAAATCAAAGAGACGGTAAAATGAAAAACAAAATGGTGAAAATTTTAAAGATAAAAACATGAAAAGTAAAACGAGAAACTAGAAAAGAAAAGAAAACTCTGTTGGATAACGATTTTAGCCATAGATTGTCTTTTAACTAAAACTGTATGGATAAGCAAAACGAGAACGAAACAAAGCACTTCCACTGCAGTACCATATGCAGACTTGACCTGAGAGGACACCCTACAAACAGACAAAGGGACAAAATATGCAGAAAGGTCGCCCTGAAGGACTCTGTCAATACAGTATAGAGGTACCATTGAATTGTGGACCAAGAAGCATCTATAAGGAATGGAGTGACAAGGTGATGAGAAAAGAAAGAGAAAGGAAAGAAAGCGAAGAAAGAGAACACTGAAAAAAAAGAAAAGAGATGGAGAGAAAAGAAAACTCTGATAAAACTATTTCAGCCATAAAAATTGAACTTTGAACCAACAAGCATATGTGAGGATTGGAGTTGGCGAAGGGAAGAACCATGGCGTATCTTACTTCTTCGTGACCGTATTTACTGGAACATCATCGTCAAGCTTGCCTCTACCTCTATGAAGGGAAAAATCCCCAAAACACGAACTTTTTTCAAAAATATTTTGTACCTGCTGTAAATATTTCAAATTTTATTTGTCAAGATATTTTTAATTATTGAAAAAGTGTTTTTTCAGTTGTTTAATTTATTGTAAATATGAAAATTTTTTCCCGAGTCTAGATATTTTTTATTCATTACAGACATTTCATGTTCTTTTCCAGTTCTTTTTGTTGTCAATACTTCGTTCTTTTTGTTGTAAATATTAACTTTTTCGGTTCGGATTTTTTCAAGACCATTGTAAATACCATTTTCAATAAATTATTATTGGCGAAAAACCCAATGTCTTGCTTTTTGGTGCGGTTGTGTCTTGTCTTAATGCTGCAAAGATGTTCTCGATCTGTTACCATGGTAACATGTTTTTTGTGTAACTTTATTTTTACCTCCTATTAGACCACACACCAGACCATGTTCACATTTGAAAGGCTTTTCACCCGTATGTAATGCGCGAAACGTCGATCACAGATATCGCACTTGAATGGTTTTTCTCCCGTGTGCAAACGGGTGTGAGTTTTCAGACCTCCCGCTTGGTTGAACGACCGTTTGCAAACTGTGCACGAGTATGGCCGTTCCCCTGTATGGATTCGCATGTGAATCTTAAGGGCTGACTGGCGGGAGTATATCTTTTGACAGAAATTACACCTATGAGATTTTGGTGATTTTTTCTGCTGCCTGACTGCATCTTTAAATTCCCTCGCTTCTTTTTGGTCTTGATAAGGTGCCTTCTCTTGGACACTAGGAACATGATTTATTTTTCTCGGTACTTCCTCGTAAACAGGGTTTTCCTCTTGAGGCACGTGTTTTGGCATCACTAACAGGTTAGCTGCGCGAGACATGTACTGAACATCTGGATACTGTGGGGTTGTTTCCCTGGTAACAGATGGAATAGGCGCCTGGCAGCCCATTCCTCGAGGAAGCTGTACGTTAGACACGTAATCTGACGTGTACTCCACAGGGTTAGTCTCAGGACGCATGGCTGTTTGAAGAAACGAATTGAACATCCCTGATTCGCTTGAAGGGCTCTGGCGCGGTGGACACTGCCAGTTCATCATGGGTGCAAATTCAGGCTCGAGAAACGGGGCAAACTGCGCCGCCACGTCGAGTGTAGATACAGGAAAGTAGGGAAAGAGATTAGGGTCTATTGCTCCAGCAGGCAATGGCAAAGAAAACCTGTCTTGTCTTCTTTGACCTACGGAGCTGAGAGTTTCGTTGTAATTTACACCATAGGTCGAAGTTGATCCATTGTGTGTTTCAAATTCAGGTAGCCCCAAAGCTTCATTGGGAGGCATTAGAAAGTCTCCGTGAGAAGCACTGTTCCAAATATCACAGTTTGGCAAGGTGAAAGTCACAGGACATAGAAGCCGACGTTGTCTCTACTTGGTATTCCATTGGAGGACTTGGAGAAGGCCGGGAGTAATCTGTGAAAATTACAGTGGGATACTGCTTTGAACAAACCTATTAAAAAAAGGTAAGAATTAAGAAACAAGCAAATAAACAAAAAGGTTTCGCTATGGACGTTATTTCCACAATACCTGGAACTATAAATGTCGTCGCGAGGCACGAAAAGACTTTAATTTATTTCTGCTTTCGCTGATTTGCGCTCCGTTTTAATTTTGAAGCGGAGAGGGTGTTGGAATCTGTCGGTTACACAATTAACAGTGTAAGCGTTGCAGCGCCACCAGTTTCGACGGTCTCATATTACAAACACGATTTCGTCCAAATTACTTTAAAAATGGAGTTTCAAGAGTTTGACATGTGGAGGGATTACCTCAGTCTAATCAACGTGATTCAAGACCATTCTAATCAACCTAACCGATCTAACCCACCGGCAACTAACCAATCTAACGAACTAACGAACGAACAGCGTACCCAGGCAAGACAGTTCCAAATGATGCTGTGGGAGTTCATTCAGGGCTCCCGCCGCAAGAATTGAAAGGTTAGCGCGTTCTGTGAAAACAGTTATTACATATTGCTTACATGTTGACCACTTTTTTCGACAAACACGTAATAACATTTTAGTGATAATATTTATTAAATGGTGCAAAATAATTCAGAAACCAAACTGTGCATTTAGTTCGGCTCTTTTGGGTCTAGTTCATGCTCTTCGCCCGAGTTGTTATCCACGTGTACTTGCAGAGATCTTTTCAAGTTACTTTAACGGGGAGGGTGATTAGGTTCGCAGATCAACGGATTTGGCTCGAAAAACTGCTCGGATTTCGATATATTTTACGGATTGGCAGATTTTGAACATTAAGCGGATCACGGATTTCTTCAATATCTCAACAAGTCAAGTGTCCGTTTTGTTATAATTGGTTCTGGATGACAATATAAGTTTATAATAATCTTAAGAGTCAAGTTAGAGCTGAGTGTTGGTTTTTGTGTTTAATGAATGATCGAGCTATCTTTCCAATTAAATCTTTCGCGGTCCTTTATCGACTCGAGTACTTTGTGAGACGAGTGGATCTGAATGTCACTGAGAAGAGAAAATTTTAGTTGGGCTACCCACGAAAATGTAGTGACAAAGCATTTTTTATTGTTCTCGATTGTGATGTTATTCAGTTCAAAGTGGCTACTTCATAGTTTTCCTAGTGGGCTGAAAATGCCTACAGATGTGATTAGGAGATCGTTCACAAGTTGTGCCTTGAACGTTCCAGTTGACGGTTCACTCATATCACAAACTAATTACTGCTATTTCTTTTGTTGTTATTATTTAGCTGCGAATGGATGTCTTGCAAGTGGTGTGCTTGTGTTTGGTTTTCCTTTGTTTTTTTGGCGTTTGCGCCCTTATTTTTTTTTCTTTATCGGATGTATAGTAAAGTAGTTGTTTTGAAGAGGCAGCTTCGGGAAGCGTTAGGGGAGCGGGACACGCTGTCTTGGCACCGCGACAGTCTGATACGGCAAAGGGATCGCACGTATCGGCTGCGAGACTTTGCCGTATCGCGACTGAACCGTGCCGAGCAGCGGTATCGCACACTGGTGTGGGTTCTAAATGTGGAGCCTACTCCAGTAGAGAAGGAGGGTGGGGAAGATGAAGGGTTCGCTTCGTTGGAGGAATAGGCTTGCCTTACCTCTAGCGGGCATTTTATTCTAAGTGTCAGCCGTAGTGGCGGATCCAAAATGCCGTATAAAGCAAATTATAAAAAAATATACATACGTATATCAGAATAAAGAATTAATTTCTGATAAAATTCATCCCCTCAGCTTCATGACTGACACTTAGACTAAAGGATGCCCGAATGTCCAAATTTATTTATTTCTAAACATTTTTTGACAGTTTCCTAACCAAAAACCAAAAAGAGATTAAAATCTACAAAAAATAAAAGGCGTTTGGGCACTTCATCTTCCTCTCCCTCCCTTAATCCCCCTCCCTTTCTTTTCTCCCTTCCTTTTTTTTTCGATTATTTTGACTTAATTCTTTGCTACTTGCTCATTTTGTTTGTTTATTTATTTATTTATTTATATCTCTCTATTTTCTTATTTACTTACGTACGTATTTATTTATTTATTTTCTATGTCTTTCTTTCTTTCCCTCCTTTAATTTACTTTGTTTTATAAATTCAATTATTTTTATTTGTTCGTTTCTACATTACTACACTCACTAGCTTGTTCACATCATCTATTATTCTTTATTATTTATTTCTCTTCTTCTTCTGTTTGTTTCTTCCTGTCTTCCACTTCAAAACACTACTTTGCCTCTCCTTCAAAGAAACATTTATCTTTTTGCCGTTTCATTTAGGTTCATGAAAAATCAAAGAGACGGTAAAATGAAAAACAAAATGGTGAAAATTTTAAAGATAAAAACATGAAAAGTAAAACGAGAAACTAGAAAAGAAAAGAAAACTCTGTTGGATAACGATTTTAGCCATAGATTGTCTTTTAACTAAAACTGTATGGATAAGCAAAACGAGAACGAAACAAAGCACTTCCACTGCAGTACCATATGCAGACTTGACCTGACAGGACACCCTACAAACAGACAAAGGGACAAAATATGCAGAAAGGTCGCCCTGAAGGACTCTGTCAATACAGTATAGAGGTACCATTGAATTGTGGACCAAGAAGCATCTATAAGGAATGGAGTGACAAGGTGATGAGAAAAGAAAGAGAAAGGAAAGAAAGCGAAGAAAGAGAACACTGAAAAAAAAGAAAAGAGATGGAGAGAAAAGAAAACTCTGATAAAACTATTTCAGCCATAAAAATTGAACTTTGAACCAACAAGCATATGTGAGGATTGGAGTTGGCGAAGGGAAGAACCATGGCGTATCTTACTTCTTCGTGACCGTATTTACTGGAACATCATCGTCAAGCTTGCCTCTACCTCTATGAAGGGAAAAATCCCCAAAACACGAACTTTTTTCAAAAATATTTTGTACCTGCTGTAAATATTTCAAATTTTATTTGTCAAGATATTTTTAATTATTGAAAAAGTGTTTTTTCAGTTGTTTAATTTATTGTAAATATGAAAATTTTTTCCCGAGTCTAGATATTTTTTATTCATTACAGACATTTCATGTTCTTTTCCAGTTCTTTTTGTTGTCAATACTTCGTTCTTTTTGTTGTAAATATTAACTTTTTCGGTTCGGATTTTTTCAAGACCATTGTAAATACCATTTTCAATAAATTATTATTGGCGAAAAACCCAATGTCTTGCTTTTTGGTGCGGTTGTGTCTTGTCTTAATGCTGCAAAGATGTTCTCGATCTGTTACCATGGTAACATGTTTTTTGTGTAACTTTATTTTTACCTCCTATTAGACCACACACCAGACCATGTTCACATTTGAAAGGCTTTTCACCCGTATGTAATGCGCGAAACGTCGATCACAGATATCGCACTTGAATGGTTTTTCTCCCGTGTGCAAACGGGTGTGAGTTTTCAGACCTCCCGCTTGGTTGAACGACCGTTTGCAAACTGTGCACGAGTATGGCCGTTCCCCTGTATGGATTCGCATGTGAATCTTAAGGGCTGACTGGCGGGAGTATATCTTTTGACAGAAATTACACCTATGAGATTTTGGTGATTTTTTCTGCTGCCTGACTGCATCTTTAAATTCCCTCGCTTCTTTTTGGTCTTGATAAGGTGCCTTCTCTTGGACACTAGGAACATGATTTATTTTTCTCGGTACTTCCTCGTAAACAGGGTTTTCCTCTTGAGGCACGTGTTTTGGCATCACTAACAGGTTAGCTGCGCGAGACATGTACTGAACATCTGGATACTGTGGGGTTGTTTCCCTGGTAACAGATGGAATAGGCGCCTGGCAGCCCATTCCTCGAGGAAGCTGTACGTTAGACACGTAATCTGACGTGTACTCCACAGGGTTAGTCTCAGGACGCATGGCTGTTTGAAGAAACGAATTGAACATCCCTGATTCGCTTGAAGGGCTCTGGCGCGGTGGACACTGCCAGTTCATCATGGGTGCAAATTCAGGCTCGAGAAACGGGGCAAACTGCGCCGCCACGTCGAGTGTAGATACAGGAAAGTAGGGAAAGAGATTAGGGTCTATTGCTCCAGCAGGCAATGGCAAAGAAAACCTGTCTTGTCTTCTTTGACCTACGGAGCTGAGAGTTTCGTTGTAATTTACACCATAGGTCGAAGTTGATCCATTGTGTGTTTCAAATTCAGGTAGCCCCAAAGCTTCATTGGGAGGCATTAGAAAGTCTCCGTGAGAAGCACTGTTCCAAATATCACAGTTTGGCAAGGTGAAAGTCACAGGACATAGAAGCCGACGTTGTCTCTACTTGGTATTCCATTGGAGGACTTGGAGAAGGCCGGGAGTAATCTGTGAAAATTACAGTGGGATACTGCTTTGAACAAACCTATTAAAAAAAGGTAAGAATTAAGAAACAAGCAAATAAACAAAAAGGTTTCGCTATGGACGTTATTTCCACAATACCTGGAACTATAAATGTCGTCGCGAGGCACGAAAAGACTTTAATTTATTTCTGCTTTCGCTGATTTGCGCTCCGTTTTAATTTTGAAGCGGAGAGGGTGTTGGAATCTGTCGGTTACACAATTAACAGTGTAAGCGTTGCAGCGCCACCAGTTTCGACGGTCTCATATTACAAACACGATTTCGTCCAAATTACTTTAAAAATGGAGTTTCAAGAGTTTGACATGTGGAGGGATTACCTCAGTCTAATCAACGTGATTCAAGACCATTCTAATCAACCTAACCGATCTAACCCACCGGCAACTAACCAATCTAACGAACTAACGAACGAACAGCGTACCCAGGCAAGACAGTTCCAAATGATGCTGTGGGAGTTCATTCAGGGCTCCCGCCGCAAGAATTGAAAGGTTAGCGCGTTCTGTGAAAACAGTTATTACATATTGCTTACATGTTGACCACTTTTTTCGACAAACACGTAATAACATTTTAGTGATAATATTTATTAAATGGTGCAAAATAATTCAGAAACCAAACTGTGCATTTAGTTCGGCTCTTTTGGGTCTAGTTCATGCTCTTCGCCCGAGTTGTTATCCACGTGTACTTGCAGAGATCTTTTCAAGTTACTTTAACGGGGAGGGTGATTAGGTTCGCAGATCAACGGATTTGGCTCGAAAAACTGCTCGGATTTCGATATATTTTACGGATTGGCAGATTTTGAACATTAAGCGGATCACGGATTTCTTCAATATCTCAACAAGTCAAGTGTCCGTTTTGTTATAATTGGTTCTGGATGACAATATAAGTTTATAATAATCTTAAGAGTCAAGTTAGAGCTGAGTGTTGGTTTTTGTGTTTAATGAATGATCGAGCTATCTTTCCAATTAAATCTTTCGCGGTCCTTTATCGACTCGAGTACTTTGTGAGACGAGTGGATCTGAATGTCACTGAGAAGAGAAAATTTTAGTTGGGCTACCCACGAAAATGTAGTGACAAAGCATTTGTTATTGTTCTCGATTGTGATGTTATTCAGTTCAAAGTGGCTACTTCATAGTTTTCCTAGTGGGCTGAAAATGCCTACAGATGTGATTAGGAGATCGTTCACAAGTTGTGCCTTGAACGTTCCAGTTGACGGTTCACTCATATCACAAACTAATTACTGCTATTTCTTTTGTTGTTATTATTTAGCTGCGAATGGATGTCTTGCAAGTGGTGTGCTTGTGTTTGGTTTTCCTTTGTTTTTTTGGCGTTTGCGCCCTTATTTTTTTTTCTTTATCGGATGTATAGTAAAGTAGTTGTTTTGAAGAGGCAGCTTCGGGAAGCGTTAGGGGAGCGGGACACGCTGTCTTGGCACCGCGACAGTCTGATACGGCAAAGGGATCGCGCGTATCGGCTGCGAGACTTTGCCGTATCGCGACTGAACCGTGCCGAGCAGCGGTATCGCACACTGGTGTGGGTTCTAAATGTGGAGCCTACTCCAGTAGAGAAGGAGGGTGGGGAAGATGAAGGGTTCGCTTCGTTGGAGGAATAGGCTTGCCTTACCTCTAGCGGGCATTTTATTCTAAGTGTCAGCCGTAGTTGCGGATCCAAAATGCCGTATAAAGCAAATTATAAAAAAATATATATACGTATATCAGAATAAAGAATTAATTTCTGATAAAATTCATCCCCTCAGCTTCATGACTGACACTTAGACTAAAGGATGCCCGAATGTCCAAATTTATTTATTTCTAAACATTTTTTGACAGTTTCCTAACCAAAAACCAAAAAGAGATTAAAATCTACAAAAAATAAAAGGCGTTTGGGCACTTCATCTTCCTCTCCCTCCCTTAATCCCCCTCCCTTTCTTTTCTCCCTTCCTTTTTTTTTCCGATTATTTTGACTTAATTCTTTGCTACTTGCTAATTTTGTTTGTTTATTTATTTATTTATTTATTTATTTATTTATATCTCTCTATTTTCTTATTTACTTACGTACGTATTTATTTATTTATTTTCTATGTCTTTCTTTCTTTCCCTCCTTTAATTTACTTTGTTTTATAAATTCAATTATTTT
This sequence comes from Pavona decussata, assembly GCF_977016875.1. Taxonomy (NCBI): domain Eukaryota; kingdom Metazoa; phylum Cnidaria; class Anthozoa; order Scleractinia; family Agariciidae; genus Pavona; species Pavona decussata. Next base: position 164,949 of record NW_028145568.1, read on the forward strand.
TATTTGTTCGTTTCTACATTACTACACTCACTAGCTTGTTCACATCATCTATTATTCTTTATTATTTATTTCTCTTCTTCTTCTGTTTGTTTCTTCCTGTCTTCCACTTCAAAACACTACTTTGCCTCTCCTTCAAAGAAACATTTATCTTTTTGCCGTTTCATTTAGGTTCATGAAAAATCAAAGAGACGGTAAAATGAAAAACAAAATGGTGAAAATTTTAAAGATAAAAACATGAAAAGTAAAACGAGAAACTAGAAAAGAAAAGAAAACTCTGTTGGATAACGATTTTAGCCATAGATTGTCTTTTAACTAAAACTGTATGGATAAGCAAAACGAGAACGAAACAAAGCACTTCCACTGCAGTACCATATGCAGACTTGACCTGAGAGGACACCCTACAAACAGACAAAGGGACAAAATATGCAGAAAGGTCGCCCTGAAGGACTCTGTCAATACAGTATAGAGGTACCATTGAATTGTGGACCAAGAAGCATCTATAAGGAATGGAGTGATAAGGTGATGAGAAAAGAAAGAGAAAGGAAAGAAAGCGAAGAAAGAGAACACTGAAAAAAAAGAAAAGAGATGGAGAGAAAAGAAAACTCTGATAAAACTATTTCAGCCATAAAAATTGAACTTTGAACCAACAAGCATATGTGAGGATTGGAGTTGGCGAAGGGAAGAACCATGGCGTATCTTACTTCTTCGTGACCGTATTTACTGGAACATCATCGTCAAGCTTGCCTCTACCTCTATGAAGGGAAAAATCCCCAAAACACGAACTTTTTTCAAAAATATTTTGTACCTGCTGTAAATATTTCAAATTTTATTTGTCAAGATATTTTTAATTATTGAAAAAGTGTTTTTTCAGTTGTTTAATTTATTGTAAATATGAAAATTTTTTCCCGAGTCTAGATATTTTTTATTCATTACAGACATTTCATGTTCTTTTCCAGTTCTTTTTGTTGTCAATACTTCGTTCTTTTTGTTGTAAATATTAACTTTTTCGGTTCGGATTTTTTCAAGACCATTGTAAATACCATTTTCAATAAATTATTATTGGCGAAAAACCCAATGTCTTGCTTTTTGGTGCGGTTGTGTCTTGTCTTAATGCTGCAAAGATGTTCTCGATCTGTTACCATGGTAACATGTTTTTTGTGTAACTTTATTTTTACCTCCTATTAGACCACACACCAGACCATGTTCACATTTGAAAGGCTTTTCACCCGTATGTAATGCGCGAAACGTCGATCACAGATATCGCACTTGAATGGTTTTTCTCCCGTGTGCAAACGGGTGTGAGTTTTCAGACCTCCCGCTTGGTTGAACGACCGTTTGCAAACTGTGCACGAGTATGGCCGTTCCCCTGTATGGATTCGCATGTGAATCTTAAGGGCTGACTGGCGGGAGTATATCTTTTGACAGAAATTACACCTATGAGATTTTGGTGATTTTTTCTGCTGCCTGACTGCATCTTTAAATTCCCTCGCTTCTTTTTGGTCTTGATAAGGTGCCTTCTCTTGGACACTAGGAACATGATTTATTTTTCTCGGTACTTCCTCGTAAACAGGGTTTTCCTCTTGAGGCACGTGTTTTGGCATCACTAACAGGTTAGCTGCGCGAGACATGTACTGAACATCTGGATACTGTGGGGTTGTTTCCCTGGTAACAGATGGAATAGGCGCCTGGCAGCCCATTCCTCGAGGAAGCTGTACGTTAGACACGTAATCTGACGTGTACTCCACAGGGTTAGGGTCAGGACGCATGGCTGTTTGAAGAAACGAATTGAACATCCCTGATTCGCTTGAAGGGCTCTGGCGCGGTGGACACTGCCAGTTCATCATGGGTGCAAATTCAGGCTCGAGAAACGGGGCAAACTGCGCCGCCACGTCGAGTGTAGATACAGGAAAGTAGGGAAAGAGATTAGGGTCTATTGCTCCAGCAGGCAATGGCAAAGAAAACCTGTCTTGTCTTCTTTGACCTACGGAGCTGAGAGTTTCGTTGTAATTTACACCATAGGTCGAAGTTGATCCATTGTGTGTTTCAAATTCAGGTAGCCCCAAAGCTTCATTGGGAGGCATTAGAAAGTCTCCGTGAGAAGCACTGTTCCAAATATCACAGTTTGGCAAGGTGAAAGTCACAGGACATAGAAGCCGACGTTGTCTCTACTTGGTATTCCATTGGAGGACTTGGAGAAGGCCGGGAGTAATCTGTGAAAATTACAGTGGGATACTGCTTTGAACAAACCTATTAAAAAAAGGTAAGAATTAAGAAACAAGCAAATAAACAAAAAGGTTTCGCTATGGACGTTATTTCCACAATACCTGGAACTATAAATGTCGTCGCGAGGCACGAAAAGACTTTAATTTATTTCTGCTTTCGCTGATTTGCGCTCCGTTTTAATTTTGAAGCGGAGAGGGTGTTGGAATCTGTCGGTTACACAATTAACAGTGTAAGCGTTGCAGCGCCACCAGTTTCGACGGTCTCATATTACAAACACGATTTCGTCCAAATTACTTTAAAAATGGAGTTTCAAGAGTTTGACATGTGGAGGGATTACCTCAGTCTAATCAACGTGATTCAAGACCATTCTAATCAACCTAACCGATCTAACCCACCGGCAACTAACCAATCTAACGAACTAACGAACGAACAGCGTACCCAGGCAAGACAGTTCCAAATGATGCTGTGGGAGTTCATTCAGGGCTCCCGCCGCAAGAATTGAAAGGTTAGCGCGTTCTGTGAAAACAGTTATTACATATTGCTTACATGTTGACCACTTTTTTCGACAAACACGTAATAACATTTTAGTGATAATATTTATTAAATGGTGCAAAATAATTCAGAAACCAAACTGTGCATTTAGTTCGGCTCTTTTGGGTCTAGTTCATGCTCTTCGCCCGAGTTGTTATCCACGTGTACTTGCAGAGATCTTTTCAAGTTACTTTAACGGGGAGGGTGATTAGGTTCGCAGATCAACGGATTTGGCTCGAAAAACTGCTCGGATTTCGATATATTTTACGGATTGGCAGATTTTGAACATTAAGCGGATCACGGATTTCTTCAATATCTCAACAAGTCAAGTGTCCGTTTTGTTATAATTGGTTCTGGATGACAATATAAGTTTATAATAATCTTAAGAGTCAAGTTAGAGCTGAGTGTTGGTTTTTGTGTTTAATGAATGATCGAGCTATCTTTCCAATTAAATCTTTCGCGGTCCTTTATCGACTCGAGTACTTTGTGAGACGAGTGGATCTGAATGTCACTGAGAAGAGAAAATTTTAGTTGGGCTACCCACGAAAATGTAGTGACAAAGCATTTGTTATTGTTCTCGATTGTGATGTTATTCAGTTCAAAGTGGCTACTTCATAGTTTTCCTAGTGGGCTGAAAATGCCTACAGATGTGATTAGGAGATCGTTCACAAGTTGTGCCTTGAACGTTCCAGTTGACGGTTCACTCATATCACAAACTAATTACTGCTATTTCTTTTGTTGTTATTATTTAGCTGCGAATGGATGTCTTGCAAGTGGTGTGCTTGTGTTTGGTTTTCCTTTGTTTTTTTGGCGTTTGCGCCCTTATTTTTTTTTCTTTATCGGATGTATAGTAAAGTAGTTGTTTTGAAGAGGCAGCTTCGGGAAGCGTTAGGGGAGCGGGACACGCTGTCTTGGCACCGCGACAGTCTGATACGGCAAAGGGATCGCGCGTATCGGCTGCGAGACTTTGCCGTATCGCGACTGAACCGTGCCGAGCAGCGGTATCGCACACTGGTGTGGGTTCTAAATGTGGAGCCTACTCCAGTAGAGAAGGAGGGTGGGGAAGATGAAGGGTTCGCTTCGTTGGAGGAATAGGCTTGCCTTACCTCTAGCGGGCATTTTATTCTAAGTGTCAGCCGTAGTTGCGGATCCAAAATGCCGTATAAAGCAAATTATAAAAAAATATATATACGTATATCAGAATAAAGAATTAATTTCTGATAAAATTCATCCCCTCAGCTTCATGACTGACACTTAGACTAAAGGATGCCCGAATGTCCAAATTTATTTATTTCTAAACATTTTTTGACAGTTTCCTAACCAAAAACCAAAAAGAGATTAAAATCTACAAAAAATAAAAGGCATTTGGGCACTTCATCTTCCTCTCCCTCCCTTAATCCCCCTCCCTTTCTTTTCTCCCTTCCTTTTTTTTTTCGATTATTTTGACTTAATTCTTTGCTACTTGCTAATTTTGTTTGTTTATTTATTTATTTATTTATTTATTTATTTATATCTCTCTATTTTCTTATTTACTTACGTACGTATTTATTTATTTATTTTCTATGTCTTTCTTTCTTTCCCTCCTTTAATTTACTTTGTTTTATAAATTCAATTATTTTTATTTGTTCGTTTCTACATTACTACACTCACTAGCTTGTTCACATCATCTATTATTCTTTATTATTTATTTCTCTTCTTCTTCTGTTTGTTTCTTCCTGTCTTCCACTTCAAAACACTACTTTGCCTCTCCTTCAAAGAAACATTTATCTTTTTGCCGTTTCATTTAGGTTCATGAAAAATCAAAGAGACGGTAAAATGAAAAACAAAATGGTGAAAATTTTAAAGATAAAAACATGAAAAGTAAAACGAGAAACTAGAAAAGAAAAGAAAACTCTGTTGGATAACGATTTTAGCCATAGATTGTCTTTTAACTAAAACTGTATGGATAAGCAAAACGAGAACGAAACAAAGCACTTCCACTGCAGTACCATATGCAGACTTGACCTGAGAGGACACCCTACAAACAGACAAAGGGACAAAATATGCAGAAAGGTCGCCCTGAAGGACTCTGTCAATACAGTATAGAGGTACCATTGAATTGTGGACCAAGAAGCATCTATAAGGAATGGAGTGACAAGGTGATGAGAAAAGAAAGAGAAAGGAAAGAAAGCGAAGAAAGAGAACACTGAAAAAAAAGAAAAGAGATGGAGAGAAAAGAAAACTCTGATAAAACTATTTCAGCCATAAAAATTGAACTTTGAACCAACAAGCATATGTGAGGATTGGAGTTGGCGAAGGGAAGAACCATGGCGTATCTTACTTCTTCGTGACCGTATTTACTGGAACATCATCGTCAAGCTTGCCTCTACCTCTATGAAGGGAAAAATCCCCAAAACACGAACTTTTTTCAAAAATATTTTGTACCTGCTGTAAATATTTCAAATTTTATTTGTCAAGATATTTTTAATTATTGAAAAAGTGTTTTTTCAGTTGTTTAATTTATTGTAAATATGAAAATTTTTTCCCGAGTCTAGATATTTTTTATTCATTACAGACATTTCATGTTCTTTTCCAGTTCTTTTTGTTGTCAATACTTCGTTCTTTTTGTTGTAAATATTAACTTTTTCGGTTCGGATTTTTTCAAGACCATTGTAAATACCATTTTCAATAAATTATTATTGGCGAAAAACCCAATGTCTTGCTTTTTGGTGCGGTTGTGTCTTGTCTTAATGCTGCAAAGATGTTCTCGATCTGTTACCATGGTAACATGTTTTTTGTGTAACTTTATTTTTACCTCCTATTAGACCACACACCAGACCATGTTCACATTTGAAAGGCTTTTCACCCGTATGTAATGCGCGAAACGTCGATCACAGATATCGCACTTGAATGGTTTTTCTCCCGTGTGCAAACGGGTGTGAGTTTTCAGACCTCCCGCTTGGTTGAACGACCGTTTGCAAACTGTGCACGAGTATGGCCGTTCCCCTGTATGGATTCGCATGTGAATCTTAAGGGCTGACTGGCGGGAGTATATCTTTTGACAGAAATTACACCTATGAGATTTTGGTGATTTTTTCTGCTGCCTGACTGCATCTTTAAATTCCCTCGCTTCTTTTTGGTCTTGATAAGGTGCCTTCTCTTGGACACTAGGAACATGATTTATTTTTCTCGGTACTTCCTCGTAAACAGGGTTTTCCTCTTGAGGCACGTGTTTTGGCATCACTAACAGGTTAGCTGCGCGAGACATGTACTGAACATCTGGATACTGTGGGGTTGTTTCCCTGGTAACAGATGGAATAGGCGCCTGGCAGCCCATTCCTCGAGGAAGCTGTACGTTAGACACGTAATCTGACGTGTACTCCACAGGGTTAGTCTCAGGACGCATGGCTGTTTGAAGAAACGAATTGAACATCCCTGATTCGCTTGAAGGGCTCTGGCGCGGTGGACACTGCCAGTTCATCATGGGTGCAAATTCAGGCTCGAGAAACGGGGCAAACTGCGCCGCCACGTCGAGTGTAGATACAGGAAAGTAGGGAAAGAGATTAGGGTCTATTGCTCCAGCAGGCAATGGCAAAGAAAACCTGTCTTGTCTTCTTTGACCTACGGAGCTGAGAGTTTCGTTGTAATTTACACCATAGGTCGAAGTTGATCCATTGTGTGTTTCAAATTCAGGTAGCCCCAAAGCTTCATTGGGAGGCATTAGAAAGTCTCCGTGAGAAGCACTGTTCCAAATATCACAGTTTGGCAAGGTGAAAGTCACAGGACATAGAAGCCGACGTTGTCTCTACTTGGTATTCCATTGGAGGACTTGGAGAAGGCCGGGAGTAATCTGTGAAAATTACAGTGGGATACTGCTTTGAACAAACCTATTAAAAAAAGGTAAGAATTAAGAAACAAGCAAATAAACAAAAAGGTTTCGCTATGGACGTTATTTCCACAATACCTGGAACTATAAATGTCGTCGCGAGGCACGAAAAGACTTTAATTTATTTCTGCTTTCGCTGATTTGCGCTCCGTTTTAATTTTGAAGCGGAGAGGGTGTTGGAATCTGTCGGTTACACAATTAACAGTGTAAGCGTTGCAGCGCCACCAGTTTCGACGGTCTCATATTACAAACACGATTTCGTCCAAATTACTTTAAAAATGGAGTTTCAAGAGTTTGACATGTGGAGGGATTACCTCAGTCTAATCAACGTGATTCAAGACCATTCTAATCAACCTAACCGATCTAACCCACCGGCAACTAACCAATCTAACGAACTAACGAACGAACAGCGTACCCAGGCAAGACAGTTCCAAATGATGCTGTGGGAGTTCATTCAGGGCTCCCGCCGCAAGAATTGAAAGGTTAGCGCGTTCTGTGAAAACAGTTATTACATATTGCTTACATGTTGACCACTTTTTTCGACAAACACGTAATAACATTTTAGTGATAATATTTATTAAATGGTGCAAAATAATTCAGAAACCAAACTGTGCATTTAGTTCGGCTCTTTTGGGTCTAGTTCATGCTCTTCGCCCGAGTTGTTATCCACGTGTACTTGCAGAGATCTTTTCAAGTTACTTTAACGGGGAGGGTGATTAGGTTCGCAGATCAACGGATTTGGCTCGAAAAACTGCTCGGATTTCGATATATTTTACGGATTGGCAGATTTTGAACATTAAGCGGATCACGGATTTCTTCAATATCTCAACAAGTCAAGTGTCCGTTTTGTTATAATTGGTTCTGGATGACAATATAAGTTTATAATAATCTTAAGAGTCAAGTTAGAGCTGAGTGTTGGTTTTTGTGTTTAATGAATGATCGAGCTATCTTTCCAATTAAATCTTTCGCGGTCCTTTATCGACTCGAGTACTTTGTGAGACGAGTGGATCTGAATGTCACTGAGAAGAGAAAATTTTAGTTGGGCTACCCACGAAAATGTAGTGACAAAGCATTTTTTATTGTTCTCGATTGTGATGTTATTCAGTTCAAAGTGGCTACTTCATAGTTTTCCTAGTGGGCTGAAAATGCCTACAGATGTGATTAGGAGATCGTTCACAAGTTGTGCCTTGAACGTTCCAGTTGACGGTTCACTCATATCACAAACTAATTACTGCTATTTCTTTTGTTGTTATTATTTAGCTGCGAATGGATGTCTTGCAAGTGGTGTGCTTGTGTTTGGTTTTCCTTTGTTTTTTTGGCGTTTGCGCCCTTATTTTTTTTTCTTTATCGGATGTATAGTAAAGTAGTTGTTTTGAAGAGGCAGCTTCGGGAAGCATTAGGGGAGCGGGACACGCTGTCTTGGCACCGCGACAGTCTGATACGGCAAAGGGATCGCACGTATCGGCTGCGAGACTTTGCCGTATCGCGACTGAACCGTGCCGAGCAGCGGTATCGCACACTGGTGTGGGTTCTAAATGTGGAGCCTACTCCAGTAGAGAAGGAGGGTGGGGAAGATGAAGGGTTCGCTTCGTTGGAGGAATAGGCTTGCCTTACCTCTAGCGGGCATTTTATTCTAAGTGTCAGCCGTAGTGGCGGATCCAAAATGCCGTATAAAGCAAATTATAAAAAAATATACATACGTATATCAGAATAAAGAATTAATTTCTGATAAAATTCATCCCCTCAGCTTCATGACTGACACTTAGACTAAAGGATGCCCGAATGTCCAAATTTATTTATTTCTAAACATTTTTTGACAGTTTCCTAACCAAAAACCAAAAAGAGATTAAAATCTACAAAAAATAAAAGGCGTTTGGGCACTTCATCTTCCTCTCCCTCCCTTAATCCCCCTCCCTTTCTTTTCTCCCTTCCTTTTTTTTTCGATTATTTTGACTTAATTCTTTGCTACTTGCTCATTTTGTTTGTTTATTTATTTATTTATTTATATCTCTCTATTTTCTTATTTACTTACGTACGTATTTATTTATTTATTTTCTATGTCTTTCTTTCTTTCCCTCCTTTAATTTACTTTGTTTTATAAATTCAATTATTTTTATTTGTTCGTTTCTACATTACTACACTCACTAGCTTGTTCACATCATCTATTATTCTTTATTATTTATTTCTCTTCTTCTTCTGTTTGTTTCTTCCTGTCTTCCACTTCAAAACACTACTTTGCCTCTCCTTCAAAGAAACATTTATCTTTTTGCCGTTTCATTTAGGTTCATGAAAAATCAAAGAGACGGTAAAATGAAAAACAAAATGGTGAAAATTTTAAAGATAAAAACATGAAAAGTAAAACGAGAAACTAGAAAAGAAAAGAAAACTCTGTTGGATAACGATTTTAGCCATAGATTGTCTTTTAACTAAAACTGTATGGATAAGCAAAACGAGAACGAAACAAAGCACTTCCACTGCAGTACCATATGCAGACTTGACCTGACAGGACACCCTACAAACAGACAAAGGGACAAAATATGCAGAAAGGTCGCCCTGAAGGACTCTGTCAATACAGTATAGAGGTACCATTGAATTGTGGACCAAGAAGCATCTATAAGGAATGGAGTGACAAGGTGATGAGAAAAGAAAGAGAAAGGAAAGAAAGCGAAGAAAGAGAACACTGAAAAAAAAGAAAAGAGATGGAGAGAAAAGAAAACTCTGATAAAACTATTTCAGCCATAAAAATTGAACTTTGAACCAACAAGCATATGTGAGGATTGGAGTTGGCGAAGGGAAGAACCATGGCGTATCTTACTTCTTCGTGACCGTATTTACTGGAACATCATCGTCAAGCTTGCCTCTACCTCTATGAAGGGAAAAATCCCCAAAACACGAACTTTTTTCAAAAATATTTTGTACCTGCTGTAAATATTTCAAATTTTATTTGTCAAGATATTTTTAATTATTGAAAAAGTGTTTTTTCAGTTGTTTAATTTATTGTAAATATGAAAATTTTTTCCCGAGTCTAGATATTTTTTATTCATTACAGACATTTCATGTTCTTTTCCAGTTCTTTTTGTTGTCAATACTTCGTTCTTTTTGTTGTAAATATTAACTTTTTCGGTTCGGATTTTTTCAAGACCATTGTAAATACCATTTTCAATAAATTATTATTGGCGAAAAACCCAATGTCTTGCTTTTTGGTGCGGTTGTGTCTTGTCTTAATGCTGCAAAGATGTTCTCGATCTGTTACCATGGTAACATGTTTTTTGTGTAACTTTATTTTTACCTCCTATTAGACCACACACCAGACCATGTTCACATTTGAAAGGCTTTTCACCCGTATGTAATGCGCGAAACGTCGATCACAGATATCGCACTTGAATGGTTTTTCTCCCGTGTGCAAACGGGTGTGAGTTTTCAGACCTCCCGCTTGGTTGAACGACCGTTTGCAAACTGTGCACGAGTATGGCCGTTCCCCTGTATGGATTCGCATGTGAATCTTAAGGGCTGACTGGCGGGAGTATATCTTTTGACAGAAATTACACCTATGAGATTTTGGTGATTTTTTCTGCTGCCTGACTGCATCTTTAAATTCCCTCGCTTCTTTTTGGTCTTGATAAGGTGCCTTCTCTTGGACACTAGGAACATGATTTATTTTTCTCGGTACTTCCTCGTAAACAGGGTTTTCCTCTTGAGGCACGTGTTTTGGCATCACTAACAGGTTAGCTGCGCGAGACATGTACTGAACATCTGGATACTGTGGGGTTGTTTCCCTGGTAACAGATGGAATAGGCGCCTGGCAGCCCATTCCTCGAGGAAGCTGTACGTTAGACACGTAATCTGACGTGTACTCCACAGGGTTAGTCTCAGGACGCATGGCTGTTTGAAGAAACGAATTGAACATCCCTGATTCGCTTGAAGGGCTCTGGCGCGGTGGACACTGCCAGTTCATCATGGGTGCAAATTCAGGCTCGAGAAACGGGGCAAACTGCGCCGCCACGTCGAGTGTAGATACAGGAAAGTAGGGAAAGAGATTAGGGTCTATTGCTCCAGCAGGCAATGGCAAAGAAAACCTGTCTTGTCTTCTTTGACCTACGGAGCTGAGAGTTTCGTTGTAATTTACACCATAGGTCGAAGTTGATCCATTGTGTGTTTCAAATTCAGGTAGCCCCAAAGCTTCATTGGGAGGCATTAGAAAGTCTCCGTGAGAAGCACTGTTCCAAATATCACAGTTTGGCAAGGTGAAAGTCACAGGACATAGAAGCCGACGTTGTCTCTACTTGGTATTCCATTGGAGGACTTGGAGAAGGCCGGGAGTAATCTGTGAAAATTACAGTGGGATACTGCTTTGAACAAACCTATTAAAAAAAGGTAAGAATTAAGAAACAAGCAAATAAACAAAAAGGTTTCGCTATGGACGTTATTTCCACAATACCTGGAACTATAAATGTCGTCGCGAGGCACGAAAAGACTTTAATTTATTTCTGCTTTCGCTGATTTGCGCTCCGTTTTAATTTTGAAGCGGAGAGGGTGTTGGAATCTGTCGGTTACACAATTAACAGTGTAAGCGTTGCAGCGCCACCAGTTTCGACGGTCTCATATTACAAACACGATTTCGTCCAAATTACTTTAAAAATGGAGTTTCAAGAGTTTGACATGTGGAGGGATTACCTCAGTCTAATCAACGTGATTCAAGACCATTCTAATCAACCTAACCGATCTAACCCACCGGCAACTAACCAATCTAACGAACTAACGAACGAACAGCGTACCCAGGCAAGACAGTTCCAAATGATGCTGTGGGAGTTCATTCAGGGCTCCCGCCGCAAGAATTGAAAGGTTAGCGCGTTCTGTGAAAACAGTTATTACATATTGCTTACATGTTGACCACTTTTTTCGACAAACACGTAATAACATTTTAGTGATAATATTTATTAAATGGTGCAAAATAATTCAGAAACCAAACTGTGCATTTAGTTCGGCTCTTTTGGGTCTAGTTCATGCTCTTCGCCCGAGTTGTTATCCACGTGTACTTGCAGAGATCTTTTCAAGTTACTTTAACGGGGAGGGTGATTAGGTTCGCAGATCAACGGATTTGGCTCGAAAAACTGCTCGGATTTCGATATATTTTACGGATTGGCAGATTTTGAACATTAAGCGGATCACGGATTTCTTCAATATCTCAACAAGTCAAGTGTCCGTTTTGTTATAATTGGTTCTGGATGACAATATAAGTTTATAATAATCTTAAGAGTCAAGTTAGAGCTGAGTGTTGGTTTTTGTGTTTAATGAATGATCGAGCTATCTTTCCAATTAAATCTTTCGCGGTCCTTTATCGACTCGAGTACTTTGTGAGACGAGTGGATCTGAATGTCACTGAGAAGAGAAAATTTTAGTTGGGCTACCCACGAAAATGTAGTGACAAAGCATTTGTTATTGTTCTCGATTGTGATGTTATTCAGTTCAAAGTGGCTACTTCATAGTTTTCCTAGTGGGCTGAAAATGCCTACAGATGTGATTAGGAGATCGTTCACAAGTTGTGCCTTGAACGTTCCAGTTGACGGTTCACTCATATCACAAACTAATTACTGCTATTTCTTTTGTTGTTATTATTTAGCTGCGAATGGATGTCTTGCAAGTGGTGTGCTTGTGTTTGGTTTTCCTTTGTTTTTTTGGCGTTTGCGCCCTTATTTTTTTTTCTTTATCGGATGTATAGTAAAGTAGTTGTTTTGAAGAGGCAGCTTCGGGAAGCGTTAGGGGAGCGGGACACGCTGTCTTGGCACCGCGACAGTCTGATACGGCAAAGGGATCGCGCGTATCGGCTGCGAGACTTTGCCGTATCGCGACTGAACCGTGCCGAGCAGCGGTATCGCACACTGGTGTGGGTTCTAAATGTGGAGCCTACTCCAGTAGAGAAGGAGGGTGGGGAAGATGAAGGGTTCGCTTCGTTGGAGGAATAGGCTTGCCTTACCTCTAGCGGGCATTTTATTCTAAGTGTCAGCCGTAGTTGCGGATCCAAAATGCCGTATAAAGCAAATTATAAAAAAATATATATACGTATATCAGAATAAAGAATTAATTTCTGATAAAATTCATCCCCTCAGCTTCATGACTGACACTTAGACTAAAGGATGCCCGAATGTCCAAATTTATTTATTTCTAAACATTTTTTGACAGTTTCCTAACCAAAAACCAAAAAGAGATTAAAATCTACAAAAAATAAAAGGCGTTTGGGCACTTCATCTTCCTCTCCCTCCCTTAATCCCCCTCCCTTTCTTTTCTCCCTTCCTTTTTTTTTCCGATTATTTTGACTTAATTCTTTGCTACTTGCTAATTTTGTTTGTTTATTTATTTATTTATTTATTTATTTATTTATATCTCTCTATTTTCTTATTTACTTACGTACGTATTTATTTATTTATTTTCTATGTCTTTCTTTCTTTCCCTCCTTTAATTTACTTTGTTTTATAAATTCAATTATTTTTATTTGTTCGTTTCTACATTACTACACTCACTAGCTTGTTCACATCATCTATTATTCTTTATTATTTATTTCTCTTCTTCTTCTGTTTGTTTCTTCCTGTCTTCCACTTCAAAACACTACTTTGCCTCTCCTTCAAAGAAACATTTATCTTTTTGCCGTTTCATTTAGGTTCATGAAAAATCAAAGAGACGGTAAAATGAAAAACAAAATGGTGAAAATTTTAAAGATAAAAACATGAAAAGTAAAACGAGAAACTAGAAAAGAAAAGAAAACTCTGTTGGATAACGATTTTAGCCATAGATTGTCTTTTAACTAAAACTGTATGGATAAGCAAAACGAGAACGAAACAAAGCACTTCCACTGCAGTACCATATGCAGACTTGACCTGAGAGGACACCCTACAAACAGACAAAGGGACAAAATATGCAGAAAGGTCGCCCTGAAGGACTCTGTCAATACAGTATAGAGGTACCATTGAATTGTGGACCAAGAAGCATCTATAAGGAATGGAGTGATAAGGTGATGAGAAAAGAAAGAGAAAGGAAAGAAAGCGAAGAAAGAGAACACTGAAAAAAAAGAAAAGAGATGGAGAGAAAAGAAAACTCTGATAAAACTATTTCAGCCATAAAAATTGAACTTTGAACCAACAAGCATATGTGAGGATTGGAGTTGGCGAAGGGAAGAACCATGGCGTATCTTACTTCTTCGTGACCGTATTTACTGGAACATCATCGTCAAGCTTGCCTCTACCTCTATGAAGGGAAAAATCCCCAAAACACGAACTTTTTTCAAAAATATTTTGTACCTGCTGTAAATATTTCAAATTTTATTTGTCAAGATATTTTTAATTATTGAAAAAGTGTTTTTTCAGTTGTTTAATTTATTGTAAATATGAAAATTTTTTCCCGAGTCTAGATATTTTTTATTCATTACAGACATTTCATGTTCTTTTCCAGTTCTTTTTGTTGTCAATACTTCGTTCTTTTTGTTGTAAATATTAACTTTTTCGGTTCGGATTTTTTCAAGACCATTGTAAATACCATTTTCAATAAATTATTATTGGCGAAAAACCCAATGTCTTGCTTTTTGGTGCGGTTGTGTCTTGTCTTAATGCTGCAAAGATGTTCTCGATCTGTTACCATGGTAACATGTTTTTTGTGTAACTTTATTTTTACCTCCTATTAGACCACACACCAGACCATGTTCACATTTGAAAGGCTTTTCACCCGTATGTAATGCGCGAAACGTCGATCACAGATATCGCACTTGAATGGTTTTTCTCCCGTGTGCAAACGGGTGTGAGTTTTCAGACCTCCCGCTTGGTTGAACGACCGTTTGCAAACTGTGCACGAGTATGGCCGTTCCCCTGTATGGATTCGCATGTGAATCTTAAGGGCTGACTGGCGGGAGTATATCTTTTGACAGAAATTACACCTATGAGATTTTGGTGATTTTTTCTGCTGCCTGACTGCATCTTTAAATTCCCTCGCTTCTTTTTGGTCTTGATAAGGTGCCTTCTCTTGGACACTAGGAACATGATTTATTTTTCTCGGTACTTCCTCGTAAACAGGGTTTTCCTCTTGAGGCACGTGTTTTGGCATCACTAACAGGTTAGCTGCGCGAGACATGTACTGAACATCTGGATACTGTGGGGTTGTTTCCCTGGTAACAGATGGAATAGGCGCCTGGCAGCCCATTCCTCGAGGAAGCTGTACGTTAGACACGTAATCTGACGTGTACTCCACAGGGTTAGGGTCAGGACGCATGGCTGTTTGAAGAAACGAATTGAACATCCCTGATTCGCTTGAAGGGCTCTGGCGCGGTGGACACTGCCAGTTCATCATGGGTGCAAATTCAGGCTCGAGAAACGGGGCAAACTGCGCCGCCACGTCGAGTGTAGATACAGGAAAGTAGGGAAAGAGATTAGGGTCTATTGCTCCAGCAGGCAATGGCAAAGAAAACCTGTCTTGTCTTCTTTGACCTACGGAGCTGAGAGTTTCGTTGTAATTTACACCATAGGTCGAAGTTGATCCATTGTGTGTTTCAAATTCAGGTAGCCCCAAAGCTTCATTGGGAGGCATTAGAAAGTCTCCGTGAGAAGCACTGTTCCAAATATCACAGTTTGGCAAGGTGAAAGTCACAGGACATAGAAGCCGACGTTGTCTCTACTTGGTATTCCATTGGAGGACTTGGAGAAGGCCGGGAGTAATCTGTGAAAATTACAGTGGGATACTGCTTTGAACAAACCTATTAAAAAAAGGTAAGAATTAAGAAACAAGCAAATAAACAAAAAGGTTTCGCTATGGACGTTATTTCCACAATACCTGGAACTATAAATGTCGTCGCGAGGCACGAAAAGACTTTAATTTATTTCTGCTTTCGCTGATTTGCGCTCCGTTTTAATTTTGAAGCGGAGAGGGTGTTGGAATCTGTCGGTTACACAATTAACAGTGTAAGCGTTGCAGCGCCACCAGTTTCGACGGTCTCATATTACAAACACGATTTCGTCCAAATTACTTTAAAAATGGAGTTTCAAGAGTTTGACATGTGGAGGGATTACCTCAGTCTAATCAACGTGATTCAAGACCATTCTAATCAACCTAACCGATCTAACCCACCGGCAACTAACCAATCTAACGAACTAACGAACGAACAGCGTACCCAGGCAAGACAGTTCCAAATGATGCTGTGGGAGTTCATTCAGGGCTCCCGCCGCAAGAATTGAAAGGTTAGCGCGTTCTGTGAAAACAGTTATTACATATTGCTTACATGTTGACCACTTTTTTCGACAAACACGTAATAACATTTTAGTGATAATATTTATTAAATGGTGCAAAATAATTCAGAAACCAAACTGTGCATTTAGTTCGGCTCTTTTGGGTCTAGTTCATGCTCTTCGCCCGAGTTGTTATCCACGTGTACTTGCAGAGATCTTTTCAAGTTACTTTAACGGGGAGGGTGATTAGGTTCGCAGATCAACGGATTTGGCTCGAAAAACTGCTCGGATTTCGATATATTTTACGGATTGGCAGATTTTGAACATTAAGCGGATCACGGATTTCTTCAATATCTCAACAAGTCAAGTGTCCGTTTTGTTATAATTGGTTCTGGATGACAATATAAGTTTATAATAATCTTAAGAGTCAAGTTAGAGCTGAGTGTTGGTTTTTGTGTTTAATGAATGATCGAGCTATCTTTCCAATTAAATCTTTCGCGGTCCTTTATCGACTCGAGTACTTTGTGAGACGAGTGGATCTGAATGTCACTGAGAAGAGAAAATTTTAGTTGGGCTACCCACGAAAATGTAGTGACAAAGCATTTTTTATTGTTCTCGATTGTGATGTTATTCAGTTCAAAGTGGCTACTTCATAGTTTTCCTAGTGGGCTGAAAATGCCTACAGATGTGATTAGGAGATCGTTCACAAGTTGTGCCTTGAACGTTCCAGTTGACGGTTCACTCATATCACAAACTAATTACTGCTATTTCTTTTGTTGTTATTATTTAGCTGCGAATGGATGTCTTGCAAGTGGTGTGCTTGTGTTTGGTTTTCCTTTGTTTTTTTGGCGTTTGCGCCCTTATTTTTTTTTCTTTATCGGATGTATAGTAAAGTAGTTGTTTTGAAGAGGCAGCTTCGGGAAGCATTAGGGGAGCGGGACACGCTGTCTTGGCACCGCGACAGTCTGATACGGCAAAGGGATCGCGCGTATCGGCTGCGAGACTTTGCCGTATCGCGACTGAACCGTGCCGAGCAGCGGTATCGCACACTGGTGTGGGTTCTAAATGTGGAGCCTACTCCAGTAGAGAAGGAGGGTGGGGAAGATGAAGGGTTCGCTTCGTTGGAGGAATAGGCTTGCCTTACCTCTAGCGGGCATTTTATTCTAAGTGTCAGCCGTAGTGGCGGATCCAAAATGCCGTATAAAGCAAATTATAAAAAAATATACATACGTATATCAGAATAAAGAATTAATTTCTGATAAAATTCATCCCCTCAGCTTCATGACTGACACTTAGACTAAAGGATGCCCGAATGTCCAAATTTATTTATTTCTAAACATTTTTTGACAGTTTCCTAACCAAAAACCAAAAAGAGATTAAAATCTACAAAAAATAAAAGGCGTTTGGGCACTTCATCTTCCTCTCCCTCCCTTAATCCCCCTCCCTTTCTTTTCTCCCTTCCTTTTTTTTTCGATTATTTTGACTTAATTCTTTGCTACTTGCTCATTTTGTTTGTTTATTTATTTATTTATTTATATCTCTCTATTTTCTTATTTACTTACGTACGTATTTATTTATTTATTTTCTATGTCTTTCTTTCTTTCCCTCCTTTAATTTACTTTGTTTTATAAATTCAATTATTTTTATTTGTTCGTTTCTACATTACTACACTCACTAGCTTGTTCACATCATCTATTATTCTTTATTATTTATTTCTCTTCTTCTTCTGTTTGTTTCTTCCTGTCTTCCACTTCAAAACACTACTTTGCCTCTCCTTCAAAGAAACATTTATCTTTTTGCCGTTTCATTTAGGTTCATGAAAAATCAAAGAGACGGTAAAATGAAAAACAAAATGGTGAAAATTTTAAAGATAAAAACATGAAAAGTAAAACGAGAAACTAGAAAAGAAAAGAAAACTCTGTTGGATAACGATTTTAGCCATAGATTGTCTTTTAACTAAAACTGTATGGATAAGCAAAACGAGAACGAAACAAAGCACTTCCACTGCAGTACCATATGCAGACTTGACCTGACAGGACACCCTACAAACAGACAAAGGGACAAAATATGCAGAAAGGTCGCCCTGAAGGACTCTGTCAATACAGTATAGAGGTACCATTGAATTGTGGACCAAGAAGCATCTATAAGGAATGGAGTGACAAGGTGATGAGAAAAGAAAGAGAAAGGAAAGAAAGCGAAGAAAGAGAACACTGAAAAAAAAGAAAAGAGATGGAGAGAAAAGAAAACTCTGATAAAACTATTTCAGCCATAAAAATTGAACTTTGAACCAACAAGCATATGTGAGGATTGGAGTTGGCGAAGGGAAGAACCATGGCGTATCTTACTTCTTCGTGACCGTATTTACTGGAACATCATCGTCAAGCTTGCCTCTACCTCTATGAAGGGAAAAATCCCCAAAACACGAACTTTTTTCAAAAATATTTTGTACCTGCTGTAAATATTTCAAATTTTATTTGTCAAGATATTTTTAATTATTGAAAAAGTGTTTTTTCAGTTGTTTAATTTATTGTAAATATGAAAATTTTTTCCCGAGTCTAGATATTTTTTATTCATTACAGACATTTCATGTTCTTTTCCAGTTCTTTTTGTTGTCAATACTTCGTTCTTTTTGTTGTAAATATTAACTTTTTCGGTTCGGATTTTTTCAAGACCATTGTAAATACCATTTTCAATAAATTATTATTGGCGAAAAACCCAATGTCTTGCTTTTTGGTGCGGTTGTGTCTTGTCTTAATGCTGCAAAGATGTTCTCGATCTGTTACCATGGTAACATGTTTTTTGTGTAACTTTATTTTTACCTCCTATTAGACCACACACCAGACCATGTTCACATTTGAAAGGCTTTTCACCCGTATGTAATGCGCGAAACGTCGATCACAGATATCGCACTTGAATGGTTTTTCTCCCGTGTGCAAACGGGTGTGAGTTTTCAGACCTCCCGCTTGGTTGAACGACCGTTTGCAAACTGTGCACGAGTATGGCCGTTCCCCTGTATGGATTCGCATGTGAATCTTAAGGGCTGACTGGCGGGAGTATATCTTTTGACAGAAATTACACCTATGAGATTTTGGTGATTTTTTCTGCTGCCTGACTGCATCTTTAAATTCCCTCGCTTCTTTTTGGTCTTGATAAGGTGCCTTCTCTTGGACACTAGGAACATGATTTATTTTTCTCGGTACTTCCTCGTAAACAGGGTTTTCCTCTTGAGGCACGTGTTTTGGCATCACTAACAGGTTAGCTGCGCGAGACATGTACTGAACATCTGGATACTGTGGGGTTGTTTCCCTGGTAACAGATGGAATAGGCGCCTGGCAGCCCATTCCTCGAGGAAGCTGTACGTTAGACACGTAATCTGACGTGTACTCCACAGGGTTAGTCTCAGGACGCATGGCTGTTTGAAGAAACGAATTGAACATCCCTGATTCGCTTGAAGGGCTCTGGCGCGGTGGACACTGCCAGTTCATCATGGGTGCAAATTCAGGCTCGAGAAACGGGGCAAACTGCGCCGCCACGTCGAGTGTAGATACAGGAAAGTAGGGAAAGAGATTAGGGTCTATTGCTCCAGCAGGCAATGGCAAAGAAAACCTGTCTTGTCTTCTTTGACCTACGGAGCTGAGAGTTTCGTTGTAATTTACACCATAGGTCGAAGTTGATCCATTGTGTGTTTCAAATTCAGGTAGCCCCAAAGCTTCATTGGGAGGCATTAGAAAGTCTCCGTGAGAAGCACTGTTCCAAATATCACAGTTTGGCAAGGTGAAAGTCACAGGACATAGAAGCCGACGTTGTCTCTACTTGGTATTCCATTGGAGGACTTGGAGAAGGCCGGGAGTAATCTGTGAAAATTACAGTGGGATACTGCTTTGAACAAACCTATTAAAAAAAGGTAAGAATTAAGAAACAAGCAAATAAACAAAAAGGTTTCGCTATGGACGTTATTTCCACAATACCTGGAACTATAAATGTCGTCGCGAGGCACGAAAAGACTTTAATTTATTTCTGCTTTCGCTGATTTGCGCTCCGTTTTAATTTTGAAGCGGAGAGGGTGTTGGAATCTGTCGGTTACACAATTAACAGTGTAAGCGTTGCAGCGCCACCAGTTTCGACGGTCTCATATTACAAACACGATTTCGTCCAAATTACTTTAAAAATGGAGTTTCAAGAGTTTGACATGTGGAGGGATTACCTCAGTCTAATCAACGTGATTCAAGACCATTCTAATCAACCTAACCGATCTAACCCACCGGCAACTAACCAATCTAACGAACTAACGAACGAACAGCGTACCCAGGCAAGACAGTTCCAAATGATGCTGTGGGAGTTCATTCAGGGCTCCCGCCGCAAGAATTGAAAGGTTAGCGCGTTCTGTGAAAACAGTTATTACATATTGCTTACATGTTGACCACTTTTTTCGACAAACACGTAATAACATTTTAGTGATAATATTTATTAAATGGTGCAAAATAATTCAGAAACCAAACTGTGCATTTAGTTCGGCTCTTTTGGGTCTAGTTCATGCTCTTCGCCCGAGTTGTTATCCACGTGTACTTGCAGAGATCTTTTCAAGTTACTTTAACGGGGAGGGTGATTAGGTTCGCAGATCAACGGATTTGGCTCGAAAAACTGCTCGGATTTCGATATATTTTACGGATTGGCAGATTTTGAACATTAAGCGGATCACGGATTTCTTCAATATCTCAACAAGTCAAGTGTCCGTTTTGTTATAATTGGTTCTGGATGACAATATAAGTTTATAATAATCTTAAGAGTCAAGTTAGAGCTGAGTGTTGGTTTTTGTGTTTAATGAATGATCGAGCTATCTTTCCAATTAAATCTTTCGCGGTCCTTTATCGACTCGAGTACTTTGTGAGACGAGTGGATCTGAATGTCACTGAGAAGAGAAAATTTTAGTTGGGCTACCCACGAAAATGTAGTGACAAAGCATTTGTTATTGTTCTCGATTGTGATGTTATTCAGTTCAAAGTGGCTACTTCATAGTTTTCCTAGTGGGCTGAAAATGCCTACAGATGTGATTAGGAGATCGTTCACAAGTTGTGCCTTGAACGTTCCAGTTGACGGTTCACTCATATCACAAACTAATTACTGCTATTTCTTTTGTTGTTATTATTTAGCTGCGAATGGATGTCTTGCAAGTGGTGTGCTTGTGTTTGGTTTTCCTTTGTTTTTTTGGCGTTTGCGCCCTTATTTTTTTTTCTTTATCGGATGTATAGTAAAGTAGTTGTTTTGAAGAGGCAGCTTCGGGAAGCGTTAGGGGAGCGGGACACGCTGTCTTGGCACCGCGACAGTCTGATACGGCAAAGGGATCGCGCGTATCGGCTGCGAGACTTTGCCGTATCGCGACTGAACCGTGCCGAGCAGCGGTATCGCACACTGGTGTGGGTTCTAAATGTGGAGCCTACTCCAGTAGAGAAGGAGGGTGGGGAAGATGAAGGGTTCGCTTCGTTGGAGGAATAGGCTTGCCTTACCTCTAGCGGGCATTTTATTCTAAGTGTCAGCCGTAGTTGCGGATCCAAAATGCCGTATAAAGCAAATTATAAAAAAATATATATACGTATATCAGAATAAAGAATTAATTTCTGATAAAATTCATCCCCTCAGCTTCATGACTGACACTTAGACTAAAGGATGCCCGAATGTCCAAATTTATTTATTTCTAAACATTTTTTGACAGTTTCCTAACCAAAAACCAAAAAGAGATTAAAATCTACAAAAAATAAAAGGCGTTTGGGCACTTCATCTTCCTCTCCCTCCCTTAATCCCCCTCCCTTTCTTTTCTCCCTTCCTTTTTTTTTCCGATTATTTTGACTTAATTCTTTGCTACTTGCTAATTTTGTTTGTTTATTTATTTATTTATTTATTTATTTATTTATATCTCTCTATTTTCTTATTTACTTACGTACGTATTTATTTATTTATTTTCTATGTCTTTCTTTCTTTCCCTCCTTTAATTTACTTTGTTTTATAAATTCAATTATTTTTATTTGTTCGTTTCTACATTACTACACTCACTAGCTTGTTCACATCATCTATTATTCTTTATTATTTATTTCTCTTCTTCTTCTGTTTGTTTCTTCCTGTCTTCCACTTCAAAACACTACTTTGCCTCTCCTTCAAAGAAACATTTATCTTTTTGCCGTTTCATTTAGGTTCATGAAAAATCAAAGAGACGGTAAAATGAAAAACAAAATGGTGAAAATTTTAAAGATAAAAACATGAAAAGTAAAACGAGAAACTAGAAAAGAAAAGAAAACTCTGTTGGATAACGATTTTAGCCATAGATTGTCTTTTAACTAAAACTGTATGGATAAGCAAAACGAGAACGAAACAAAGCACTTCCACTGCAGTACCATATGCAGACTTGACCTGAGAGGACACCCTACAAACAGACAAAGGGACAAAATATGCAGAAAGGTCGCCCTGAAGGACTCTGTCAATACAGTATAGAGGTACCATTGAATTGTGGACCAAGAAGCATCTATAAGGAATGGAGTGATAAGGTGATGAGAAAAGAAAGAGAAAGGAAAGAAAGCGAAGAAAGAGAACACTGAAAAAAAAGAAAAGAGATGGAGAGAAAAGAAAACTCTGATAAAACTATTTCAGCCATAAAAATTGAACTTTGAACCAACAAGCATATGTGAGGATTGGAGTTGGCGAAGGGAAGAACCATGGCGTATCTTACTTCTTCGTGACCGTATTTACTGGAACATCATCGTCAAGCTTGCCTCTACCTCTATGAAGGGAAAAATCCCCAAAACACGAACTTTTTTCAAAAATATTTTGTACCTGCTGTAAATATTTCAAATTTTATTTGTCAAGATATTTTTAATTATTGAAAAAGTGTTTTTTCAGTTGTTTAATTTATTGTAAATATGAAAATTTTTTCCCGAGTCTAGATATTTTTTATTCATTACAGACATTTCATGTTCTTTTCCAGTTCTTTTTGTTGTCAATACTTCGTTCTTTTTGTTGTAAATATTAACTTTTTCGGTTCGGATTTTTTCAAGACCATTGTAAATACCATTTTCAATAAATTATTATTGGCGAAAAACCCAATGTCTTGCTTTTTGGTGCGGTTGTGTCTTGTCTTAATGCTGCAAAGATGTTCTCGATCTGTTACCATGGTAACATGTTTTTTGTGTAACTTTATTTTTACCTCCTATTAGACCACACACCAGACCATGTTCACATTTGAAAGGCTTTTCACCCGTATGTAATGCGCGAAACGTCGATCACAGATATCGCACTTGAATGGTTTTTCTCCCGTGTGCAAACGGGTGTGAGTTTTCAGACCTCCCGCTTGGTTGAACGACCGTTTGCAAACTGTGCACGAGTATGGCCGTTCCCCTGTATGGATTCGCATGTGAATCTTAAGGGCTGACTGGCGGGAGTATATCTTTTGACAGAAATTACACCTATGAGATTTTGGTGATTTTTTCTGCTGCCTGACTGCATCTTTAAATTCCCTCGCTTCTTTTTGGTCTTGATAAGGTGCCTTCTCTTGGACACTAGGAACATGATTTATTTTTCTCGGTACTTCCTCGTAAACAGGGTTTTCCTCTTGAGGCACGTGTTTTGGCATCACTAACAGGTTAGCTGCGCGAGACATGTACTGAACATCTGGATACTGTGGGGTTGTTTCCCTGGTAACAGATGGAATAGGCGCCTGGCAGCCCATTCCTCGAGGAAGCTGTACGTTAGACACGTAATCTGACGTGTACTCCACAGGGTTAGGGTCAGGACGCATGGCTGTTTGAAGAAACGAATTGAACATCCCTGATTCGCTTGAAGGGCTCTGGCGCGGTGGACACTGCCAGTTCATCATGGGTGCAAATTCAGGCTCGAGAAACGGGGCAAACTGCGCCGCCACGTCGAGTGTAGATACAGGAAAGTAGGGAAAGAGATTAGGGTCTATTGCTCCAGCAGGCAATGGCAAAGAAAACCTGTCTTGTCTTCTTTGACCTACGGAGCTGAGAGTTTCGTTGTAATTTACACCATAGGTCGAAGTTGATCCATTGTGTGTTTCAAATTCAGGTAGCCCCAAAGCTTCATTGGGAGGCATTAGAAAGTCTCCGTGAGAAGCACTGTTCCAAATATCACAGTTTGGCAAGGTGAAAGTCACAGGACATAGAAGCCGACGTTGTCTCTACTTGGTATTCCATTGGAGGACTTGGAGAAGGCCGGGAGTAATCTGTGAAAATTACAGTGGGATACTGCTTTGAACAAACCTATTAAAAAAAGGTAAGAATTAAGAAACAAGCAAATAAACAAAAAGGTTTCGCTATGGACGTTATTTCCACAATACCTGGAACTATAAATGTCGTCGCGAGGCACGAAAAGACTTTAATTTATTTCTGCTTTCGCTGATTTGCGCTCCGTTTTAATTTTGAAGCGGAGAGGGTGTTGGAATCTGTCGGTTACACAATTAACAGTGTAAGCGTTGCAGCGCCACCAGTTTCGACGGTCTCATATTACAAACACGATTTCGTCCAAATTACTTTAAAAATGGAGTTTCAAGAGTTTGACATGTGGAGGGATTACCTCAGTCTAATCAACGTGATTCAAGACCATTCTAATCAACCTAACCGATCTAACCCACCGGCAACTAACCAATCTAACGAACTAACGAACGAACAGCGTACCCAGGCAAGACAGTTCCAAATGATGCTGTGGGAGTTCATTCAGGGCTCCCGCCGCAAGAATTGAAAGGTTAGCGCGTTCTGTGAAAACAGTTATTACATATTGCTTACATGTTGACCACTTTTTTCGACAAACACGTAATAACATTTTAGTGATAATATTTATTAAATGGTGCAAAATAATTCAGAAACCAAACTGTGCATTTAGTTCGGCTCTTTTGGGTCTAGTTCATGCTCTTCGCCCGAGTTGTTATCCACGTGTACTTGCAGAGATCTTTTCAAGTTACTTTAACGGGGAGGGTGATTAGGTTCGCAGATCAACGGATTTGGCTCGAAAAACTGCTCGGATTTCGATATATTTTACGGATTGGCAGATTTTGAACATTAAGCGGATCACGGATTTCTTCAATATCTCAACAAGTCAAGTGTCCGTTTTGTTATAATTGGTTCTGGATGACAATATAAGTTTATAATAATCTTAAGAGTCAAGTTAGAGCTGAGTGTTGGTTTTTGTGTTTAATGAATGATCGAGCTATCTTTCCAATTAAATCTTTCGCGGTCCTTTATCGACTCGAGTACTTTGTGAGACGAGTGGATCTGAATGTCACTGAGAAGAGAAAATTTTAGTTGGGCTACCCACGAAAATGTAGTGACAAAGCATTTTTTATTGTTCTCGATTGTGATGTTATTCAGTTCAAAGTGGCTACTTCATAGTTTTCCTAGTGGGCTGAAAATGCCTACAGATGTGATTAGGAGATCGTTCACAAGTTGTGCCTTGAACGTTCCAGTTGACGGTTCACTCATATCACAAACTAATTACTGCTATTTCTTTTGTTGTTATTATTTAGCTGCGAATGGATGTCTTGCAAGTGGTGTGCTTGTGTTTGGTTTTCCTTTGTTTTTTTGGCGTTTGCGCCCTTATTTTTTTTTCTTTATCGGATGTATAGTAAAGTAGTTGTTTTGAAGAGGCAGCTTCGGGAAGCGTTAGGGGAGCGGGACACGCTGTCTTGGCACCGCGACAGTCTGATACGGCAAAGGGATCGCGCGTATCGGCTGCGAGACTTTGCCGTATCGCGACTGAACCGTGCCGAGCAGCGGTATCGCACACTGGTGTGGGTTCTAAATGTGGAGCCTACTCCAGTAGAGAAGGAGGGTGGGGAAGATGAAGGGTTCGCTTCGTTGGAGGAATAGGCTT
Organism: Pavona decussata; assembly: GCF_977016875.1. Classification (NCBI taxonomy): domain Eukaryota; kingdom Metazoa; phylum Cnidaria; class Anthozoa; order Scleractinia; family Agariciidae; genus Pavona; species Pavona decussata. The sequence goes on from NW_028145568.1 coordinate 190,641, forward strand.
GCCTTACCTCTAGCGGGCATTTTATTCTAAGTGTCAGCCGTAGTGGCGGATCCAAAATGCCGTATAAAGCAAATTATAAAAAAATATACATACGTATATCAGAATAAAGAATTAATTTCTGATAAAATTCATCCCCTCAGCTTCATGACTGACACTTAGACTAAAGGATGCCCGAATGTCCAAATTTATTTATTTCTAAACATTTTTTGACAGTTTCCTAACCAAAAACCAAAAAGAGATTAAAATCTACAAAAAATAAAAGGCGTTTGGGCACTTCATCTTCCTCTCCCTCCCTTAATCCCCCTCCCTTTCTTTTCTCCCTTCCTTTTTTTTTTCGATTATTTTGACTTAATTCTTTGCTACTTGCTAATTTTGTTTGTTTATTTATTTATTTATTTATTTATATCTCTCTATTTTCTTATTTACTTACGTACGTATTTATTTATTTATTTTCTATGTCTTTCTTTCTTTCCCTCCTTTAATTTACTTTGTTTTATAAATTCAATTATTTTTATTTGTTCGTTTCTACATTACTACACTCACTAGCTTGTTCACATCATCTATTATTCTTTATTATTTATTTCTCTTCTTCTTCTGTTTGTTTCTTCCTGTCTTCCACTTCAAAACACTACTTTGCCTCTCCTTCAAAGAAACATTTATCTTTTTGCCGTTTCATTTAGGTTCATGAAAAATCAAAGAGACGGTAAAATGAAAAACAAAATGGTGAAAATTTTAAAGATAAAAACATGAAAAGTAAAACGAGAAACTAGAAAAGAAAAGAAAACTCTGTTGGATAACGATTTTAGCCATAGATTGTCTTTTAACTAAAACTGTATGGATAAGCAAAACGAGAACGAAACAAAGCACTTCCACTGCAGTACCATATGCAGACTTGACCTGAGAGGACACCCTACAAACAGACAAAGGGACAAAATATGCAGAAAGGTCGCCCTGAAGGACTCTGTCAATACAGTATAGAGGTACCATTGAATTGTGGACCAAGAAGCATCTATAAGGAATGGAGTGATAAGGTGATGAGAAAAGAAAGAGAAAGGAAAGAAAGCGAAGAAAGAGAACACTGAAAAAAAAGAAAAGAGATGGAGAGAAAAGAAAACTCTGATAAAACTATTTCAGCCATAAAAATTGAACTTTGAACCAACAAGCATATGTGAGGATTGGAGTTGGCGAAGGGAAGAACCATGGCGTATCTTACTTCTTCGTGACCGTATTTACTGGAACATCATCGTCAAGCTTGCCTCTACCTCTATGAAGGGAAAAATCCCCAAAACACGAACTTTTTTCAAAAATATTTTGTACCTGCTGTAAATATTTCAAATTTTATTTGTCAAGATATTTTTAATTATTGAAAAAGTGTTTTTTCAGTTGTTTAATTTATTGTAAATATGAAAATTTTTTCCCGAGTCTAGATATTTTTTATTCATTACAGACATTTCATGTTCTTTTCCAGTTCTTTTTGTTGTCAATACTTCGTTCTTTTTGTTGTAAATATTAACTTTTTCGGTTCGGATTTTTTCAAGACCATTGTAAATACCATTTTCAATAAATTATTATTGGCGAAAAACCCAATGTCTTGCTTTTTGGTGCGGTTGTGTCTTGTCTTAATGCTGCAAAGATGTTCTCGATCTGTTACCATGGTAACATGTTTTTTGTGTAACTTTATTTTTACCTCCTATTAGACCACACACCAGACCATGTTCACATTTGAAAGGCTTTTCACCCGTATGTAATGCGCGAAACGTCGATCACAGATATCGCACTTGAATGGTTTTTCTCCCGTGTGCAAACGGGTGTGAGTTTTCAGACCTCCCGCTTGGTTGAACGACCGTTTGCAAACTGTGCACGAGTATGGCCGTTCCCCTGTATGGATTCGCATGTGAATCTTAAGGGCTGACTGGCGGGAGTATATCTTTTGACAGAAATTACACCTATGAGATTTTGGTGATTTTTTCTGCTGCCTGACTGCATCTTTAAATTCCCTCGCTTCTTTTTGGTCTTGATAAGGTGCCTTCTCTTGGACACTAGGAACATGATTTATTTTTCTCGGTACTTCCTCGTAAACAGGGTTTTCCTCTTGAGGCACGTGTTTTGGCATCACTAACAGGTTAGCTGCGCGAGACATGTACTGAACATCTGGATACTGTGGGGTTGTTTCCCTGGTAACAGATGGAATAGGCGCCTGGCAGCCCATTCCTCGAGGAAGCTGTACGTTAGACACGTAATCTGACGTGTACTCCACAGGGTTAGGGTCAGGACGCATGGCTGTTTGAAGAAACGAATTGAACATCCCTGATTCGCTTGAAGGGCTCTGGCGCGGTGGACACTGCCAGTTCATCATGGGTGCAAATTCAGGCTCGAGAAACGGGGCAAACTGCGCCGCCACGTCGAGTGTAGATACAGGAAAGTAGGGAAAGAGATTAGGGTCTATTGCTCCAGCAGGCAATGGCAAAGAAAACCTGTCTTGTCTTCTTTGACCTACGGAGCTGAGAGTTTCGTTGTAATTTACACCATAGGTCGAAGTTGATCCATTGTGTGTTTCAAATTCAGGTAGCCCCAAAGCTTCATTGGGAGGCATTAGAAAGTCTCCGTGAGAAGCACTGTTCCAAATATCACAGTTTGGCAAGGTGAAAGTCACAGGACATAGAAGCCGACGTTGTCTCTACTTGGTATTCCATTGGAGGACTTGGAGAAGGCCGGGAGTAATCTGTGAAAATTACAGTGGGATACTGCTTTGAACAAACCTATTAAAAAAAGGTAAGAATTAAGAAACAAGCAAATAAACAAAAAGGTTTCGCTATGGACGTTATTTCCACAATACCTGGAACTATAAATGTCGTCGCGAGGCACGAAAAGACTTTAATTTATTTCTGCTTTCGCTGATTTGCGCTCCGTTTTAATTTTGAAGCGGAGAGGGTGTTGGAATCTGTCGGTTACACAATTAACAGTGTAAGCGTTGCAGCGCCACCAGTTTCGACGGTCTCATATTACAAACACGATTTCGTCCAAATTACTTTAAAAATGGAGTTTCAAGAGTTTGACATGTGGAGGGATTACCTCAGTCTAATCAACGTGATTCAAGACCATTCTAATCAACCTAACCGATCTAACCCACCGGCAACTAACCAATCTAACGAACTAACGAACGAACAGCGTACCCAGGCAAGACAGTTCCAAATGATGCTGTGGGAGTTCATTCAGGGCTCCCGCCGCAAGAATTGAAAGGTTAGCGCGTTCTGTGAAAACAGTTATTACATATTGCTTACATGTTGACCACTTTTTTCGACAAACACGTAATAACATTTTAGTGATAATATTTATTAAATGGTGCAAAATAATTCAGAAACCAAACTGTGCATTTAGTTCGGCTCTTTTGGGTCTAGTTCATGCTCTTCGCCCGAGTTGTTATCCACGTGTACTTGCAGAGATCTTTTCAAGTTACTTTAACGGGGAGGGTGATTAGGTTCGCAGATCAACGGATTTGGCTCGAAAAACTGCTCGGATTTCGATATATTTTACGGATTGGCAGATTTTGAACATTAAGCGGATCACGGATTTCTTCAATATCTCAACAAGTCAAGTGTCCGTTTTGTTATAATTGGTTCTGGATGACAATATAAGTTTATAATAATCTTAAGAGTCAAGTTAGAGCTGAGTGTTGGTTTTTGTGTTTAATGAATGATCGAGCTATCTTTCCAATTAAATCTTTCGCGGTCCTTTATCGACTCGAGTACTTTGTGAGACGAGTGGATCTGAATGTCACTGAGAAGAGAAAATTTTAGTTGGGCTACCCACGAAAATGTAGTGACAAAGCATTTTTTATTGTTCTCGATTGTGATGTTATTCAGTTCAAAGTGGCTACTTCATAGTTTTCCTAGTGGGCTGAAAATGCCTACAGATGTGATTAGGAGATCGTTCACAAGTTGTGCCTTGAACGTTCCAGTTGACGGTTCACTCATATCACAAACTAATTACTGCTATTTCTTTTGTTGTTATTATTTAGCTGCGAATGGATGTCTTGCAAGTGGTGTGCTTGTGTTTGGTTTTCCTTTGTTTTTTTGGCGTTTGCGCCCTTATTTTTTTTTCTTTATCGGATGTATAGTAAAGTAGTTGTTTTGAAGAGGCAGCTTCGGGAAGCGTTAGGGGAGCGGGACACGCTGTCTTGGCACCGCGACAGTCTGATACGGCAAAGGGATCGCGCGTATCGGCTGCGAGACTTTGCCGTATCGCGACTGAACCGTGCCGAGCAGCGGTATCGCACACTGGTGTGGGTTCTAAATGTGGAGCCTACTCCAGTAGAGAAGGAGGGTGGGGAAGATGAAGGGTTCGCTTCGTTGGAGGAATAGGCTTGCCTTACCTCTAGCGGGCATTTTATTCTAAGTGTCAGCCGTAGTGGCGGATCCAAAATGCCGTATAAAGCAAATTATAAAAAAATATACATACGTATATCAGAATAAAGAATTAATTTCTGATAAAATTCATCCCCTCAGCTTCATGACTGACACTTAGACTAAAGGATGCCCGAATGTCCAAATTTATTTATTTCTAAACATTTTTTGACAGTTTCCTAACCAAAAACCAAAAAGAGATTAAAATCTACCAAAAATAAAAGGCGTTTGGGCACTTCATCTTCCTCTCCCTCCCTTAATCCCCCTCCCTTTCTTTTCTCCCTTCCTTTTTTTTTTCGATTATTTTGACTTAATTCTTTGCTACTTGCTCATTTTGTTTGTTTATTTATTTATTTATTTATATCTCTCTATTTTCTTATTTACTTACGTACGTATTTATTTATTTATTTTCTATGTCTTTCTTTCTTTCCCTCCTTTAATTTACTTTGTTTTATAAATTCAATTATTTTTATTTGTTCGTTTCTACATTACTACACTCACTAGCTTGTTCACATCATCTATTATTCTTTATTATTTATTTCTCTTCTTCTTCTGTTTGTTTCTTCCTGTCTTCCACTTCAAAACACTACTTTGCCTCTCCTTCAAAGAAACATTTATCTTTTTGCCGTTTCATTTAGGTTCATGAAAAATCAAAGAGACGGTAAAATGAAAAACAAAATGGTGAAAATTTTAAAGATAAAAACATGAAAAGTAAAACGAGAAACTAGAAAAGAAAAGAAAACTCTGTTGGATAACGATTTTAGCCATAGATTGTCTTTTAACTAAAACTGTATGGATAAGCAAAACGAGAACGAAACAAAGCACTTCCACTGCAGTACCATATGCAGACTTGACCTGAGAGGACACCCTACAAACAGACAAAGGGACAAAATATGCAGAAAGGTCGCCCTGAAGGACTCTGTCAATACAGTATAGAGGTACCATTGAATTGTGGACCAAGAAGCATCTATAAGGAATGGAGTGATAAGGTGATGAGAAAAGAAAGAGAAAGGAAAGAAAGCGAAGAAAGAGAACACTGAAAAAAAAGAAAAGAGATGGAGAGAAAAGAAAACTCTGATAAAACTATTTCAGCCATAAAAATTGAACTTTGAACCAACAAGCATATGTGAGGATTGGAGTTGGCGAAGGGAAGAACCATGGCGTATCTTACTTCTTCGTGACCGTATTTACTGGAACATCATCGTCAAGCTTGCCTCTACCTCTATGAAGGGAAAAATCCCCAAAACACGAACTTTTTTCAAAAATATTTTGTACCTGCTGTAAATATTTCAAATTTTATTTGTCAAGATATTTTTAATTATTGAAAAAGTGTTTTTTCAGTTGTTTAATTTATTGTAAATATGAAAATTTTTTCCCGAGTCTAGATATTTTTTATTCATTACAGACATTTCATGTTCTTTTCCAGTTCTTTTTGTTGTCAATACTTCGTTCTTTTTGTTGTAAATATTAACTTTTTCGGTTCGGATTTTTTCAAGACCATTGTAAATACCATTTTCAATAAATTATTATTGGCGAAAAACCCAATGTCTTGCTTTTTGGTGCGGTTGTGTCTTGTCTTAATGCTGCAAAGATGTTCTCGATCTGTTACCATGGTAACATGTTTTTTGTGTAACTTTATTTTTACCTCCTATTAGACCACACACCAGACCATGTTCACATTTGAAAGGCTTTTCACCCGTATGTAATGCGCGAAACGTCGATCACAGATATCGCACTTGAATGGTTTTTCTCCCGTGTGCAAACGGGTGTGAGTTTTCAGACCTCCCGCTTGGTTGAACGACCGTTTGCAAACTGTGCACGAGTATGGCCGTTCCCCTGTATGGATTCGCATGTGAATCTTAAGGGCTGACTGGCGGGAGTATATCTTTTGACAGAAATTACACCTATGAGATTTTGGTGATTTTTTCTGCTGCCTGACTGCATCTTTAAATTCCCTCGCTTCTTTTTGGTCTTGATAAGGTGCCTTCTCTTGGACACTAGGAACATGATTTATTTTTCTCGGTACTTCCTCGTAAACAGGGTTTTCCTCTTGAGGCACGTGTTTTGGCATCACTAACAGGTTAGCTGCGCGAGACATGTACTGAACATCTGGATACTGTGGGGTTGTTTCCCTGGTAACAGATGGAATAGGCGCCTGGCAGCCCATTCCTCGAGGAAGCTGTACGTTAGACACGTAATCTGACGTGTACTCCACAGGGTTAGGGTCAGGACGCATGGCTGTTTGAAGAAACGAATTGAACATCCCTGATTCGCTTGAAGGGCTCTGGCGCGGTGGACACTGCCAGTTCATCATGGGTGCAAATTCAGGCTCGAGAAACGGGGCAAACTGCGCCGCCACGTCGAGTGTAGATACAGGAAAGTAGGGAAAGAGATTAGGGTCTATTGCTCCAGCAGGCAATGGCAAAGAAAACCTGTCTTGTCTTCTTTGACCTACGGAGCTGAGAGTTTCGTTGTAATTTACACCATAGGTCGAAGTTGATCCATTGTGTGTTTCAAATTCAGGTAGCCCCAAAGCTTCATTGGGAGGCATTAGAAAGTCTCCGTGAGAAGCACTGTTCCAAATATCACAGTTTGGCAAGGTGAAAGTCACAGGACATAGAAGCCGACGTTGTCTCTACTTGGTATTCCATTGGAGGACTTGGAGAAGGCCGGGAGTAATCTGTGAAAATTACAGTGGGATACTGCTTTGAACAAACCTATTAAAAAAAGGTAAGAATTAAGAAACAAGCAAATAAACAAAAAGGTTTCGCTATGGACGTTATTTCCACAATACCTGGAACTATAAATGTCGTCGCGAGGCACGAAAAGACTTTAATTTATTTCTGCTTTCGCTGATTTGCGCTCCGTTTTAATTTTGAAGCGGAGAGGGTGTTGGAATCTGTCGGTTACACAATTAACAGTGTAAGCGTTGCAGCGCCACCAGTTTCGACGGTCTCATATTACAAACACGATTTCGTCCAAATTACTTTAAAAATGGAGTTTCAAGAGTTTGACATGTGGAGGGATTACCTCAGTCTAATCAACGTGATTCAAGACCATTCTAATCAACCTAACCGATCTAACCCACTGGCAACTAACCAATCTAACGAACTAACGAACGAACAGCGTACCCAGGCAAGACAGTTCCAAATGATGCTGTGGGAGTTCATTCAGGGCTCCCGCCGCAAGAATTGAAAGGTTAGCGCGTTCTGTGAAAACAGTTATTACATATTGCTTACATGTTGACCACTTTTTTCGACAAACACGTAATAACATTTTAGTGATAATATTTATTAAATGGTGCAAAATAATTCAGAAACCAAACTGTGCATTTAGTTCGGCTCTTTTGGGTCTAGTTCATGCTCTTCGCCCGAGTTGTTATCCACGTGTACTTGCAGAGATCTTTTCAAGTTACTTTAACGGGGAGGGTGATTAGGTTCGCAGATCAACGGATTTGGCTCGAAAAACTGCTCGGATTTCGATATATTTTACGGATTGGCAGATTTTGAACATTAAGCGGATCACGGATTTCTTCAATATCTCAACAAGTCAAGTGTCCGTTTTGTTATAATTGGTTCTGGATGACAATATAAGTTTATAATAATCTTAAGAGTCAAGTTAGAGCTGAGTGTTGGTTTTTGTGTTTAATGAATGATCGAGCTATCTTTCCAATTAAATCTTTCGCGGTCCTTTATCGACTCGAGTACTTTGTGAGACGAGTGGATCTGAATGTCACTGAGAAGAGAAAATTTTAGTTGGGCTACCCACGAAAATGTAGTGACAAAGCATTTTTTATTGTTCTCGATTGTGATGTTATTCAGTTCAAAGTGGCTACTTCATAGTTTTCCTAGTGGGCTGAAAATGCCTACAGATGTGATTAGGAGATCGTTCACAAGTTGTGCCTTGAACGTTCCAGTTGACGGTTCACTCATATCACAAACTAATTACTGCTATTTCTTTTGTTGTTATTATTTAGCTGCGAATGGATGTCTTGCAAGTGGTGTGCTTGTGTTTGGTTTTCCTTTGTTTTTTTGGCGTTTGCGCCCTTATTTTTTTTTCTTTATCGGATGTATAGTAAAGTAGTTGTTTTGAAGAGGCAGCTTCGGGAAGCGTTAGGGGAGCGGGACACGCTGTCTTGGCACCGCGACAGTCTGATACGGCAAAGGGATCGCGCGTATCGGCTGCGAGACTTTGCCGTATCGCGACTGAACCGTGCCGAGCAGCGGTATCGCACACTGGTGTGGGTTCTAAATGTGGAGCCTACTCCAGTAGAGAAGGAGGGTGGGGAAGATGAAGGGTTCGCTTCGTTGGAGGAATAGGCTTGCCTTACCTCTAGCGGGCATTTTATTCTAAGTGTCAGCCGTAGTGGCGGATCCAAAATGCCGTATAAAGCAAATTATAAAAAAATATACATACGTATATCAGAATAAAGAATTAATTTCTGATAAAATTCATCCCCTCAGCTTCATGACTGACACTTAGACTAAAGGATGCCCGAATGTCCAAATTTATTTATTTCTAAACATTTTTTGACAGTTTCCTAACCAAAAACCAAAAAGAGATTAAAATCTACAAAAAATAAAAGGCGTTTGGGCACTTCATCTTCCTCTCCCTCCCTTAATCCCCCTCCCTTTCTTTTCTCCCTTCCTTTTTTTTTTCGATTATTTTGACTTAATTCTTTGCTACTTGCTCATTTTGTTTGTTTATTTATTTATTTATTTATATCTCTCTATTTTCTTATTTACTTACGTACGTATTTATTTATTTATTTTCTATGTCTTTCTTTCTTTCCCTCCTTTAATTTACTTTGTTTTATAAATTCAATTATTTTTATTTGTTCGTTTCTACATTACTACACTCACTAGCTTGTTCACATCATCTATTATTCTTTATTATTTATTTCTCTTCTTCTTCTGTTTGTTTCTTCCTGTCTTCCACTTCAAAACACTACTTTGCCTCTCCTTCAAAGAAACATTTATCTTTTTGCCGTTTCATTTAGGTTCATGAAAAATCAAAGAGACGGTAAAATGAAAAACAAAATGGTGAAAATTTTAAAGATAAAAACATGAAAAGTAAAACGAGAAACTAGAAAAGAAAAGAAAACTCTGTTGGATAACGATTTTAGCCATAGATTGTCTTTTAACTAAAACTGTATGGATAAGCAAAACGAGAACGAAACAAAGCACTTCCACTGCAGTACCATATGCAGACTTGACCTGAGAGGACACCCTACAAACAGACAAAGGGACAAAATATGCAGAAAGGTCGCCCTGAAGGACTCTGTCAATACAGTATAGAGGTACCATTGAATTGTGGACCAAGAAGCATCTATAAGGAATGGAGTGATAAGGTGATGAGAAAAGAAAGAGAAAGGAAAGAAAGCGAAGAAAGAGAACACTGAAAAAAAAGAAAAGAGATGGAGAGAAAAGAAAACTCTGATAAAACTATTTCAGCCATAAAAATTGAACTTTGAACCAACAAGCATATGTGAGGATTGGAGTTGGCGAAGGGAAGAACCATGGCGTATCTTACTTCTTCGTGACCGTATTTACTGGAACATCATCGTCAAGCTTGCCTCTACCTCTATGAAGGGAAAAATCCCCAAAACACGAACTTTTTTCAAAAATATTTTGTACCTGCTGTAAATATTTCAAATTTTATTTGTCAAGATATTTTTAATTATTGAAAAAGTGTTTTTTCAGTTGTTTAATTTATTGTAAATATGAAAATTTTTTCCCGAGTCTAGATATTTTTTATTCATTACAGACATTTCATGTTCTTTTCCAGTTCTTTTTGTTGTCAATACTTCGTTCTTTTTGTTGTAAATATTAACTTTTTCGGTTCGGATTTTTTCAAGACCATTGTAAATACCATTTTCAATAAATTATTATTGGCGAAAAACCCAATGTCTTGCTTTTTGGTGCGGTTGTGTCTTGTCTTAATGCTGCAAAGATGTTCTCGATCTGTTACCATGGTAACATGTTTTTTGTGTAACTTTATTTTTACCTCCTATTAGACCACACACCAGACCATGTTCACATTTGAAAGGCTTTTCACCCGTATGTAATGCGCGAAACGTCGATCACAGATATCGCACTTGAATGGTTTTTCTCCCGTGTGCAAACGGGTGTGAGTTTTCAGACCTCCCGCTTGGTTGAACGACCGTTTGCAAACTGTGCACGAGTATGGCCGTTCCCCTGTATGGATTCGCATGTGAATCTTAAGGGCTGACTGGCGGGAGTATATCTTTTGACAGAAATTACACCTATGAGATTTTGGTGATTTTTTCTGCTGCCTGACTGCATCTTTAAATTCCCTCGCTTCTTTTTGGTCTTGATAAGGTGCCTTCTCTTGGACACTAGGAACATGATTTATTTTTCTCGGTACTTCCTCGTAAACAGGGTTTTCCTCTTGAGGCACGTGTTTTGGCATCACTAACAGGTTAGCTGCGCGAGACATGTACTGAACATCTGGATACTGTGGGGTTGTTTCCCTGGTAACAGATGGAATAGGCGCCTGGCAGCCCATTCCTCGAGGAAGCTGTACGTTAGACACGTAATCTGACGTGTACTCCACAGGGTTAGGGTCAGGACGCGCATGGCTGTTTGAAGAAACGAATTGAACATCCCTGATTCGCTTGAAGGGCTCTGGCGCGGTGGACACTGCCAGTTCATCATGGGTGCAAATTCAGGCTCGAGAAACGGGGCAAACTGCGCCGCCACGTCGAGTGTAGATACAGGAAAGTAGGGAAAGAGATTAGGGTCTATTGCTCCAGCAGGCAATGGCAAAGAAAACCTGTCTTGTCTTCTTTGACCTACGGAGCTGAGAGTTTCGTTGTAATTTACACCATAGGTCGAAGTTGATCCATTGTGTGTTTCAAATTCAGGTAGCCCCAAAGCTTCATTGGGAGGCATTAGAAAGTCTCCGTGAGAAGCACTGTTCCAAATATCACAGTTTGGCAAGGTGAAAGTCACAGGACATAGAAGCCGACGTTGTCTCTACTTGGTATTCCATTGGAGGACTTGGAGAAGGCCGGGAGTAATCTGTGAAAATTACAGTGGGATACTGCTTTGAACAAACCTATTAAAAAAAGGTAAGAATTAAGAAACAAGCAAATAAACAAAAAGGTTTCGCTATGGACGTTATTTCCACAATACCTGGAACTATAAATGTCGTCGCGAGGCACGAAAAGACTTTAATTTATTTCTGCTTTCGCTGATTTGCGCTCCGTTTTAATTTTGAAGCGGAGAGGGTGTTGGAATCTGTCGGTTACACAATTAACAGTGTAAGCGTTGCAGCGCCACCAGTTTCGACGGTCTCATATTACAAACACGATTTCGTCCAAATTACTTTAAAAATGGAGTTTCAAGAGTTTGACATGTGGAGGGATTACCTCAGTCTAATCAACGTGATTCAAGACCATTCTAATCAACCTAACCGATCTAACCCACCGGCAACTAACCAATCTAACGAACTAACGAACGAACAGCGTACCCAGGCAAGACAGTTCCAAATGATGCTGTGGGAGTTCATTCAGGGCTCCCGCCGCAAGAATTGAAAGGTTAGCGCGTTCTGTGAAAACAGTTATTACATATTGCTTACATGTTGACCACTTTTTTCGACAAACACGTAATAACATTTTAGTGATAATATTTATTAAATGGTGCAAAATAATTCAGAAACCAAACTGTGCATTTAGTTCGGCTCTTTTGGGTCTAGTTCATGCTCTTCGCCCGAGTTGTTATCCACGTGTACTTGCAGAGATCTTTTCAAGTTACTTTAACGGGGAGGGTGATTAGGTTCGCAGATCAACGGATTTGGCTCGAAAAACTGCTCGGATTTCGATATATTTTACGGATTGGCAGATTTTGAACATTAAGCGGATCACGGATTTCTTCAATATCTCAACAAGTCAAGTGTCCGTTTTGTTATAATTGGTTCTGGATGACAATATAAGTTTATAATAATCTTAAGAGTCAAGTTAGAGCTGAGTGTTGGTTTTTGTGTTTAATGAATGATCGAGCTATCTTTCCAATTAAATCTTTCGCGGTCCTTTATCGACTCGAGTACTTTGTGAGACGAGTGGATCTGAATGTCACTGAGAAGAGAAAATTTTAGTTGGGCTACCCACGAAAATGTAGTGACAAAGCATTTTTTATTGTTCTCGATTGTGATGTTATTCAGTTCAAAGTGGCTACTTCATAGTTTTCCTAGTGGGCTGAAAATGCCTACAGATGTGATTAGGAGATCGTTCACAAGTTGTGCCTTGAACGTTCCAGTTGACGGTTCACTCATATCACAAACTAATTACTGCTATTTCTTTTGTTGTTATTATTTAGCTGCGAATGGATGTCTTGCAAGTGGTGTGCTTGTGTTTGGTTTTCCTTTGTTTTTTTGGCGTTTGCGCCCTTATTTTTTTTTCTTTATCGGATGTATAGTAAAGTAGTTGTTTTGAAGAGGCAGCTTCGGGAAGCGTTAGGGGAGCGGGACACGCTGTCTTGGCACCGCGACAGTCTGATACGGCAAAGGGATCGCGCGTATCGGCTGCGAGACTTTGCCGTATCGCGACTGAACCGTGCCGAGCAGCGGTATCGCACACTGGTGTGGGTTCTAAATGTGGAGCCTACTCCAGTAGAGAAGGAGGGTGGGGAAGATGAAGGGTTCGCTTCGTTGGAGGAATAGGCTTGCCTTACCTCTAGCGGGCATTTTATTCTAAGTGTCAGCCGTAGTGGCGGATCCAAAATGCCGTATAAAGCAAATTATAAAAAAATATACATACGTATATCAGAATAAAGAATTAATTTCTGATAAAATTCATCCCCTCAGCTTCATGACTGACACTTAGACTAAAGGATGCCCGAATGTCCAAATTTATTTATTTCTAAACATTTTTTGACAGTTTCCTAACCAAAAACCAAAAAGAGATTAAAATCTACAAAAAATAAAAGGCGTTTGGGCACTTCATCTTCCTCTCCCTCCCTTAATCCCCCTCCCTTTCTTTTCTCCCTTCCTTTTTTTTTTCGATTATTTTGACTTAATTCTTTGCTACTTGCTCATTTTGTTTGTTTATTTATTTATTTATTTATATCTCTCTATTTTCTTATTTACTTACGTACGTATTTATTTATTTATTTTCTATGTCTTTCTTTCTTTCCCTCCTTTAATTTACTTTGTTTTATAAATTCAATTATTTTTATTTGTTCGTTTCTACATTACTACACTCACTAGCTTGTTCACATCATCTATTATTCTTTATTATTTATTTCTCTTCTTCTTCTGTTTGTTTCTTCCTGTCTTCCACTTCAAAACACTACTTTGCCTCTCCTTCAAAGAAACATTTATCTTTTTGCCGTTTCATTTAGGTTCATGAAAAATCAAAGAGACGGTAAAATGAAAAACAAAATGGTGAAAAGTTTAAAGATAAAAACATGAAAAGTAAAACGAGAAACTAGAAAAGAAAAGAAAACTCTGTTGGATAACGATTTTAGCCATAGATTGTCTTTTAACTAAAACTGTATGGATAAGCAAAACGAGAACGAAACAAAGCACTTCCACTGCAGTACCATATGCAGACTTGACCTGAGAGGACACCCTACAAACAGACAAAGGGACAAAATATGCAGAAAGGTCGCCCTGAAGGACTCTGTCAATACAGTATAGAGGTACCATTGAATTGTGGACCAAGAAGCATCTATAAGGAATGGAGTGATAAGGTGATGAGAAAAGAAAGAGAAAGGAAAGAAAGCGAAGAAAGAGAACACTGAAAAAAAAGAAAAGAGATGGAGAGAAAAGAAAACTCTGATAAAACTATTTCAGCCATAAAAATTGAACTTTGAACCAACAAGCATATGTGAGGATTGGAGTTGGCGAAGGGAAGAACCATGGCGTATCTTACTTCTTCGTGACCGTATTTACTGGAACATCATCGTCAAGCTTGCCTCTACCTCTATGAAGGGAAAAATCCCCAAAACACGAACTTTTTTCAAAAATATTTTGTACCTGCTGTAAATATTTCAAATTTTATTTGTCAAGATATTTTTAATTATTGAAAAAGTGTTTTTTCAGTTGTTTAATTTATTGTAAATATGAAAATTTTTTCCCGAGTCTAGATATTTTTTATTCATTACAGACATTTCATGTTCTTTTCCAGTTCTTTTTGTTGTCAATACTTCGTTCTTTTTGTTGTAAATATTAACTTTTTCGGTTCGGATTTTTTCAAGACCATTGTAAATACCATTTTCAATAAATTATTATTGGCGAAAAACCCAATGTCTTGCTTTTTGGTGCGGTTGTGTCTTGTCTTAATGCTGCAAAGATGTTCTCGATCTGTTACCATGGTAACATGTTTTTTGTGTAACTTTATTTTTACCTCCTATTAGACCACACACCAGACCATGTTCACATTTGAAAGGCTTTTCACCCGTATGTAATGCGCGAAACGTCGATCACAGATATCGCACTTGAATGGTTTTTCTCCCGTGTGCAAACGGGTGTGAGTTTTCAGACCTCCCGCTTGGTTGAACGACCGTTTGCAAACTGTGCACGAGTATGGCCGTTCCCCTGTATGGATTCGCATGTGAATCTTAAGGGCTGACTGGCGGGAGTATATCTTTTGACAGAAATTACACCTATGAGATTTTGGTGATTTTTTCTGCTGCCTGACTGCATCTTTAAATTCCCTCGCTTCTTTTTGGTCTTGATAAGGTGCCTTCTCTTGGACACTAGGAACATGATTTATTTTTCTCGGTACTTCCTCGTAAACAGGGTTTTCCTCTTGAGGCACGTGTTTTGGCATCACTAACAGGTTAGCTGCGCGAGACATGTACTGAACATCTGGATACTGTGGGGTTGTTTCCCTGGTAACAGATGGAATAGGCGCCTGGCAGCCCATTCCTCGAGGAAGCTGTACGTTAGACACGTAATCTGACGTGTACTCCACAGGGTTAGGGTCAGGACGCATGGCTGTTTGAAGAAACGAATTGAACATCCCTGATTCGCTTGAAGGGCTCTGGCGCGGTGGACACTGCCAGTTCATCATGGGTGCAAATTCAGGCTCGAGAAACGGGGCAAACTGCGCCGCCACGTCGAGTGTAGATACAGGAAAGTAGGGAAAGAGATTAGGGTCTATTGCTCCAGCAGGCAATGGCAAAGAAAACCTGTCTTGTCTTCTTTGACCTACGGAGCTGAGAGTTTCGTTGTAATTTACACCATAGGTCGAAGTTGATCCATTGTGTGTTTCAAATTCAGGTAGCCCCAAAGCTTCATTGGGAGGCATTAGAAAGTCTCCGTGAGAAGCACTGTTCCAAATATCACAGTTTGGCAAGGTGAAAGTCACAGGACATAGAAGCCGACGTTGTCTCTACTTGGTATTCCATTGGAGGACTTGGAGAAGGCCGGGAGTAATCTGTGAAAATTACAGTGGGATACTGCTTTGAACAAACCTATTAAAAAAAGGTAAGAATTAAGAAACAAGCAAATAAACAAAAAGGTTTCGCTATGGACGTTATTTCCACAATACCTGGAACTATAAATGTCGTCGCGAGGCACGAAAAGACTTTAATTTATTTCTGCTTTCGCTGATTTGCGCTCCGTTTTAATTTTGAAGCGGAGAGGGTGTTGGAATCTGTCGGTTACACAATTAACAGTGTAAGCGTTGCAGCGCCACCAGTTTCGACGGTCTCATATTACAAACACGATTTCGTCCAAATTACTTTAAAAATGGAGTTTCAAGAGTTTGACATGTGGAGGGATTACCTCAGTCTAATCAACGTGATTCAAGACCATTCTAATCAACCTAACCGATCTAACCCACTGGCAACTAACCAATCTAACGAACTAACGAACGAACAGCGTACCCAGGCAAGACAGTTCCAAATGATGCTGTGGGAGTTCATTCAGGGCTCCCGCCGCAAGAATTGAAAGGTTAGCGCGTTCTGTGAAAACAGTTATTACATATTGCTTACATGTTGACCACTTTTTTCGACAAACACGTAATAACATTTTAGTGATAATATTTATTAAATGGTGCAAAATAATTCAGAAACCAAACTGTGCATTTAGTTCGGCTCTTTTGGGTCTAGTTCATGCTCTTCGCCCGAGTTGTTATCCACGTGTACTTGCAGAGATCTTTTCAAGTTACTTTAACGGGGAGGGTGATTAGGTTCGCAGATCAACGGATTTGGCTCGAAAAACTGCTCGGATTTCGATATATTTTACGGATTGGCAGATTTTGAACATTAAGCGGATCACGGATTTCTTCAATATCTCAACAAGTCAAGTGTCCGTTTTGTTATAATTGGTTCTGGATGACAATATAAGTTTATAATAATCTTAAGAGTCAAGTTAGAGCTGAGTGTTGGTTTTTGTGTTTAATGAATGATCGAGCTATCTTTCCAATTAAATCTTTCGCGGTCCTTTATCGACTCGAGTACTTTGTGAGACGAGTGGATCTGAATGTCACTGAGAAGAGAAAATTTTAGTTGGGCTACCCACGAAAATGTAGTGACAAAGCATTTTTTATTGTTCTCGATTGTGATGTTATTCAGTTCAAAGTGGCTACTTCATAGTTTTCCTAGTGGGCTGAAAATGCCTACAGATGTGATTAGGAGATCGTTCACAAGTTGTGCCTTGAACGTTCCAGTTGACGGTTCACTCATATCACAAACTAATTACTGCTATTTCTTTTGTTGTTATTATTTAGCTGCGAATGGATGTCTTGCAAGTGGTGTGCTTGTGTTTGGTTTTCCTTTGTTTTTTTGGCGTTTGCGCCCTTATTTTTTTTTCTTTATCGGATGTATAGTAAAGTAGTTGTTTTGAAGAGGCAGCTTCGGGAAGCGTTAGGGGAGCGGGACACGCTGTCTTGGCACCGCGACAGTCTGATACGGCAAAGGGATCGCGCGTATCGGCTGCGAGACTTTGCCGTATCGCGACTGAACCGTGCCGAGCAGCGGTATCGCACACTGGTGTGGGTTCTAAATGTGGAGCCTACTCCAGTAGAGAAGGAGGGTGGGGAAGATGAAGGGTTCGCTTCGTTGGAGGAATAGGCTTGCCTTACCTCTAGCGGGCATTTTATTCTAAGTGTCAGCCGTAGTGGCGGATCCAAAATGCCGTATAAAGCAAATTATAAAAAAATATACATACGTATATCAGAATAAAGAATTAATTTCTGATAAAATTCATCCCCTCAGCTTCATGACTGACACTTAGACTAAAGGATGCCCGAATGTCCAAATTTATTTATTTCTAAACATTTTTTGACAGTTTCCTAACCAAAAACCAAAAAGAGATTAAAATCTACAAAAAATAAAAGGCGTTTGGGCACTTCATCTTCCTCTCCCTCCCTTAATCCCCCTCCCTTTCTTTTCTCCCTTCCTTTTTTTTTTCGATTATTTTGACTTAATTCTTTGCTACTTGCTCATTTTGTTTGTTTATTTATTTATTTATTTATATCTCTCTATTTTCTTATTTACTTACGTACGTATTTATTTATTTATTTTCTATGTCTTTCTTTCTTTCCCTCCTTTAATTTACTTTGTTTTATAAATTCAATTATTTTTATTTGTTCGTTTCTACATTACTACACTCACTAGCTTGTTCACATCATCTATTATTCTTTATTATTTATTTCTCTTCTTCTTCTGTTTGTTTCTTCCTGTCTTCCACTTCAAAACACTACTTTGCCTCTCCTTCAAAGAAACATTTATCTTTTTGCCGTTTCATTTAGGTTCATGAAAAATCAAAGAGACGGTAAAATGAAAAACAAAATGGTGAAAATTTTAAAGATAAAAACATGAAAAGTAAAACGAGAAACTAGAAAAGAAAAGAAAACTCTGTTGGATAACGATTTTAGCCATAGATTGTCTTTTAACTAAAACTGTATGGATAAGCAAAACGAGAACGAAACAAAGCACTTCCACTGCAGTACCATATGCAGACTTGACCTGAGAGGACACCCTACAAACAGACAAAGGGACAAAATATGCAGAAAGGTCGCCCTGAAGGACTCTGTCAATACAGTATAGAGGTACCATTGAATTGTGGACCAAGAAGCATCTATAAGGAATGGAGTGATAAGGTGATGAGAAAAGAAAGAGAAAGGAAAGAAAGCGAAGAAAGAGAACACTGAAAAAAAAGAAAAGAGATGGAGAGAAAAGAAAACTCTGATAAAACTATTTCAGCCATAAAAATTGAACTTTGAACCAACAAGCATATGTGAGGATTGGAGTTGGCGAAGGGAAGAACCATGGCGTATCTTACTTCTTCGTGACCGTATTTACTGGAACATCATCGTCAAGCTTGCCTCTACCTCTATGAAGGGAAAAATCCCCAAAACACGAACTTTTTTCAAAAATATTTTGTACCTGCTGTAAATATTTCAAATTTTATTTGTCAAGATATTTTTAATTATTGAAAAAGTGTTTTTTCAGTTGTTTAATTTATTGTAAATATGAAAATTTTTTCCCGAGTCTAGATATTTTTTATTCATTACAGACATTTCATGTTCTTTTCCAGTTCTTTTTGTTGTCAATACTTCGTTCTTTTTGTTGTAAATATTAACTTTTTCGGTTCGGATTTTTTCAAGACCATTGTAAATACCATTTTCAATAAATTATTATTGGCGAAAAACCCAATGTCTTGCTTTTTGGTGCGGTTGTGTCTTGTCTTAATGCTGCAAAGATGTTCTCGATCTGTTACCATGGTAACATGTTTTTTGTGTAACTTTATTTTTACCTCCTATTAGACCACACACCAGACCATGTTCACATTTGAAAGGCTTTTCACCCGTATGTAATGCGCGAAACGTCGATCACAGATATCGCACTTGAATGGTTTTTCTCCCGTGTGCAAACGGGTGTGAGTTTTCAGACCTCCCGCTTGGTTGAACGACCGTTTGCAAACTGTGCACGAGTATGGCCGTTCCCCTGTATGGATTCGCATGTGAATCTTAAGGGCTGACTGGCGGGAGTATATCTTTTGACAGAAATTACACCTATGAGATTTTGGTGATTTTTTCTGCTGCCTGACTGCATCTTTAAATTCCCTCGCTTCTTTTTGGTCTTGATAAGGTGCCTTCTCTTGGACACTAGGAACATGATTTATTTTTCTCGGTACTTCCTCGTAAACAGGGTTTTCCTCTTGAGGCACGTGTTTTGGCATCACTAACAGGTTAGCTGCGCGAGACATGTA
Organism: Pavona decussata; assembly: GCF_977016875.1. NCBI lineage: Eukaryota > Metazoa > Cnidaria > Anthozoa > Scleractinia > Agariciidae > Pavona > Pavona decussata. The sequence goes on from NW_028145568.1 coordinate 210,230, forward strand.
CTGAACATCTGGATACTGTGGGGTTGTTTCCCTGGTAACAGATGGAATAGGCGCCTGGCAGCCCATTCCTCGAGGAAGCTGTACGTTAGACACGTAATCTGACGTGTACTCCACAGGGTTAGGGTCAGGACGCGCATGGCTGTTTGAAGAAACGAATTGAACATCCCTGATTCGCTTGAAGGGCTCTGGCGCGGTGGACACTGCCAGTTCATCATGGGTGCAAATTCAGGCTCGAGAAACGGGGCAAACTGCGCCGCCACGTCGAGTGTAGATACAGGAAAGTAGGGAAAGAGATTAGGGTCTATTGCTCCAGCAGGCAATGGCAAAGAAAACCTGTCTTGTCTTCTTTGACCTACGGAGCTGAGAGTTTCGTTGTAATTTACACCATAGGTCGAAGTTGATCCATTGTGTGTTTCAAATTCAGGTAGCCCCAAAGCTTCATTGGGAGGCATTAGAAAGTCTCCGTGAGAAGCACTGTTCCAAATATCACAGTTTGGCAAGGTGAAAGTCACAGGACATAGAAGCCGACGTTGTCTCTACTTGGTATTCCATTGGAGGACTTGGAGAAGGCCGGGAGTAATCTGTGAAAATTACAGTGGGATACTGCTTTGAACAAACCTATTAAAAAAAGGTAAGAATTAAGAAACAAGCAAATAAACAAAAAGGTTTCGCTATGGACGTTATTTCCACAATACCTGGAACTATAAATGTCGTCGCGAGGCACGAAAAGACTTTAATTTATTTCTGCTTTCGCTGATTTGCGCTCCGTTTTAATTTTGAAGCGGAGAGGGTGTTGGAATCTGTCGGTTACACAATTAACAGTGTAAGCGTTGCAGCGCCACCAGTTTCGACGGTCTCATATTACAAACACGATTTCGTCCAAATTACTTTAAAAATGGAGTTTCAAGAGTTTGACATGTGGAGGGATTACCTCAGTCTAATCAACGTGATTCAAGACCATTCTAATCAACCTAACCGATCTAACCCACCGGCAACTAACCAATCTAACGAACTAACGAACGAACAGCGTACCCAGGCAAGACAGTTCCAAATGATGCTGTGGGAGTTCATTCAGGGCTCCCGCCGCAAGAATTGAAAGGTTAGCGCGTTCTGTGAAAACAGTTATTACATATTGCTTACATGTTGACCACTTTTTTCGACAAACACGTAATAACATTTTAGTGATAATATTTATTAAATGGTGCAAAATAATTCAGAAACCAAACTGTGCATTTAGTTCGGCTCTTTTGGGTCTAGTTCATGCTCTTCGCCCGAGTTGTTATCCACGTGTACTTGCAGAGATCTTTTCAAGTTACTTTAACGGGGAGGGTGATTAGGTTCGCAGATCAACGGATTTGGCTCGAAAAACTGCTCGGATTTCGATATATTTTACGGATTGGCAGATTTTGAACATTAAGCGGATCACGGATTTCTTCAATATCTCAACAAGTCAAGTGTCCGTTTTGTTATAATTGGTTCTGGATGACAATATAAGTTTATAATAATCTTAAGAGTCAAGTTAGAGCTGAGTGTTGGTTTTTGTGTTTAATGAATGATCGAGCTATCTTTCCAATTAAATCTTTCGCGGTCCTTTATCGACTCGAGTACTTTGTGAGACGAGTGGATCTGAATGTCACTGAGAAGAGAAAATTTTAGTTGGGCTACCCACGAAAATGTAGTGACAAAGCATTTTTTATTGTTCTCGATTGTGATGTTATTCAGTTCAAAGTGGCTACTTCATAGTTTTCCTAGTGGGCTGAAAATGCCTACAGATGTGATTAGGAGATCGTTCACAAGTTGTGCCTTGAACGTTCCAGTTGACGGTTCACTCATATCACAAACTAATTACTGCTATTTCTTTTGTTGTTATTATTTAGCTGCGAATGGATGTCTTGCAAGTGGTGTGCTTGTGTTTGGTTTTCCTTTGTTTTTTTGGCGTTTGCGCCCTTATTTTTTTTTCTTTATCGGATGTATAGTAAAGTAGTTGTTTTGAAGAGGCAGCTTCGGGAAGCGTTAGGGGAGCGGGACACGCTGTCTTGGCACCGCGACAGTCTGATACGGCAAAGGGATCGCGCGTATCGGCTGCGAGACTTTGCCGTATCGCGACTGAACCGTGCCGAGCAGCGGTATCGCACACTGGTGTGGGTTCTAAATGTGGAGCCTACTCCAGTAGAGAAGGAGGGTGGGGAAGATGAAGGGTTCGCTTCGTTGGAGGAATAGGCTTGCCTTACCTCTAGCGGGCATTTTATTCTAAGTGTCAGCCGTAGTGGCGGATCCAAAATGCCGTATAAAGCAAATTATAAAAAAATATACATACGTATATCAGAATAAAGAATTAATTTCTGATAAAATTCATCCCCTCAGCTTCATGACTGACACTTAGACTAAAGGATGCCCGAATGTCCAAATTTATTTATTTCTAAACATTTTTTGACAGTTTCCTAACCAAAAACCAAAAAGAGATTAAAATCTACAAAAAATAAAAGGCGTTTGGGCACTTCATCTTCCTCTCCCTCCCTTAATCCCCCTCCCTTTCTTTTCTCCCTTCCTTTTTTTTTTCGATTATTTTGACTTAATTCTTTGCTACTTGCTCATTTTGTTTGTTTATTTATTTATTTATTTATATCTCTCTATTTTCTTATTTACTTACGTACGTATTTATTTATTTATTTTCTATGTCTTTCTTTCTTTCCCTCCTTTAATTTACTTTGTTTTATAAATTCAATTATTTTTATTTGTTCGTTTCTACATTACTACACTCACTAGCTTGTTCACATCATCTATTATTCTTTATTATTTATTTCTCTTCTTCTTCTGTTTGTTTCTTCCTGTCTTCCACTTCAAAACACTACTTTGCCTCTCCTTCAAAGAAACATTTATCTTTTTGCCGTTTCATTTAGGTTCATGAAAAATCAAAGAGACGGTAAAATGAAAAACAAAATGGTGAAAATTTTAAAGATAAAAACATGAAAAGTAAAACGAGAAACTAGAAAAGAAAAGAAAACTCTGTTGGATAACGATTTTAGCCATAGATTGTCTTTTAACTAAAACTGTATGGATAAGCAAAACGAGAACGAAACAAAGCACTTCCACTGCAGTACCATATGCAGACTTGACCTGAGAGGACACCCTACAAACAGACAAAGGGACAAAATATGCAGAAAGGTCGCCCTGAAGGACTCTGTCAATACAGTATAGAGGTACCATTGAATTGTGGACCAAGAAGCATCTATAAGGAATGGAGTGATAAGGTGATGAGAAAAGAAAGAGAAAGGAAAGAAAGCGAAGAAAGAGAACACTGAAAAAAAAGAAAAGAGATGGAGAGAAAAGAAAACTCTGATAAAACTATTTCAGCCATAAAAATTGAACTTTGAACCAACAAGCATATGTGAGGATTGGAGTTGGCGAAGGGAAGAACCATGGCGTATCTTACTTCTTCGTGACCGTATTTACTGGAACATCATCGTCAAGCTTGCCTCTACCTCTATGAAGGGAAAAATCCCCAAAACACGAACTTTTTTCAAAAATATTTTGTACCTGCTGTAAATATTTCAAATTTTATTTGTCAAGATATTTTTAATTATTGAAAAAGTGTTTTTTCAGTTGTTTAATTTATTGTAAATATGAAAATTTTTTCCCGAGTCTAGATATTTTTTATTCATTACAGACATTTCATGTTCTTTTCCAGTTCTTTTTGTTGTCAATACTTCGTTCTTTTTGTTGTAAATATTAACTTTTTCGGTTCGGATTTTTTCAAGACCATTGTAAATACCATTTTCAATAAATTATTATTGGCGAAAAACCCAATGTCTTGCTTTTTGGTGCGGTTGTGTCTTGTCTTAATGCTGCAAAGATGTTCTCGATCTGTTACCATGGTAACATGTTTTTTGTGTAACTTTATTTTTACCTCCTATTAGACCACACACCAGACCATGTTCACATTTGAAAGGCTTTTCACCCGTATGTAATGCGCGAAACGTCGATCACAGATATCGCACTTGAATGGTTTTTCTCCCGTGTGCAAACGGGTGTGAGTTTTCAGACCTCCCGCTTGGTTGAACGACCGTTTGCAAACTGTGCACGAGTATGGCCGTTCCCCTGTATGGATTCGCATGTGAATCTTAAGGGCTGACTGGCGGGAGTATATCTTTTGACAGAAATTACACCTATGAGATTTTGGTGATTTTTTCTGCTGCCTGACTGCATCTTTAAATTCCCTCGCTTCTTTTTGGTCTTGATAAGGTGCCTTCTCTTGGACACTAGGAACATGATTTATTTTTCTCGGTACTTCCTCGTAAACAGGGTTTTCCTCTTGAGGCACGTGTTTTGGCATCACTAACAGGTTAGCTGCGCGAGACATGTACTGAACATCTGGATACTGTGGGGTTGTTTCCCTGGTAACAGATGGAATAGGCGCCTGGCAGCCCATTCCTCGAGGAAGCTGTACGTTAGACACGTAATCTGACGTGTACTCCACAGGGTTAGGGTCAGGACGCGCATGGCTGTTTGAAGAAACGAATTGAACATCCCTGATTCGCTTGAAGGGCTCTGGCGCGGTGGACACTGCCAGTTCATCATGGGTGCAAATTCAGGCTCGAGAAACGGGGCAAACTGCGCCGCCACGTCGAGTGTAGATACAGGAAAGTAGGGAAAGAGATTAGGGTCTATTGCTCCAGCAGGCAATGGCAAAGAAAACCTGTCTTGTCTTCTTTGACCTACGGAGCTGAGAGTTTCGTTGTAATTTACACCATAGGTCGAAGTTGATCCATTGTGTGTTTCAAATTCAGGTAGCCCCAAAGCTTCATTGGGAGGCATTAGAAAGTCTCCGTGAGAAGCACTGTTCCAAATATCACAGTTTGGCAAGGTGAAAGTCACAGGACATAGAAGCCGACGTTGTCTCTACTTGGTATTCCATTGGAGGACTTGGAGAAGGCCGGGAGTAATCTGTGAAAATTACAGTGGGATACTGCTTTGAACAAACCTATTAAAAAAAGGTAAGAATTAAGAAACAAGCAAATAAACAAAAAGGTTTCGCTATGGACGTTATTTCCACAATACCTGGAACTATAAATGTCGTCGCGAGGCACGAAAAGACTTTAATTTATTTCTGCTTTCGCTGATTTGCGCTCCGTTTTAATTTTGAAGCGGAGAGGGTGTTGGAATCTGTCGGTTACACAATTAACAGTGTAAGCGTTGCAGCGCCACCAGTTTCGACGGTCTCATATTACAAACACGATTTCGTCCAAATTACTTTAAAAATGGAGTTTCAAGAGTTTGACATGTGGAGGGATTACCTCAGTCTAATCAACGTGATTCAAGACCATTCTAATCAACCTAACCGATCTAACCCACCGGCAACTAACCAATCTAACGAACTAACGAACGAACAGCGTACCCAGGCAAGACAGTTCCAAATGATGCTGTGGGAGTTCATTCAGGGCTCCCGCCGCAAGAATTGAAAGGTTAGCGCGTTCTGTGAAAACAGTTATTACATATTGCTTACATGTTGACCACTTTTTTCGACAAACACGTAATAACATTTTAGTGATAATATTTATTAAATGGTGCAAAATAATTCAGAAACCAAACTGTGCATTTAGTTCGGCTCTTTTGGGTCTAGTTCATGCTCTTCGCCCGAGTTGTTATCCACGTGTACTTGCAGAGATCTTTTCAAGTTACTTTAACGGGGAGGGTGATTAGGTTCGCAGATCAACGGATTTGGCTCGAAAAACTGCTCGGATTTCGATATATTTTACGGATTGGCAGATTTTGAACATTAAGCGGATCACGGATTTCTTCAATATCTCAACAAGTCAAGTGTCCGTTTTGTTATAATTGGTTCTGGATGACAATATAAGTTTATAATAATCTTAAGAGTCAAGTTAGAGCTGAGTGTTGGTTTTTGTGTTTAATGAATGATCGAGCTATCTTTCCAATTAAATCTTTCGCGGTCCTTTATCGACTCGAGTACTTTGTGAGACGAGTGGATCTGAATGTCACTGAGAAGAGAAAATTTTAGTTGGGCTACCCACGAAAATGTAGTGACAAAGCATTTTTTATTGTTCTCGATTGTGATGTTATTCAGTTCAAAGTGGCTACTTCATAGTTTTCCTAGTGGGCTGAAAATGCCTACAGATGTGATTAGGAGATCGTTCACAAGTTGTGCCTTGAACGTTCCAGTTGACGGTTCACTCATATCACAAACTAATTACTGCTATTTCTTTTGTTGTTATTATTTAGCTGCGAATGGATGTCTTGCAAGTGGTGTGCTTGTGTTTGGTTTTCCTTTGTTTTTTTGGCGTTTGCGCCCTTATTTTTTTTTCTTTATCGGATGTATAGTAAAGTAGTTGTTTTGAAGAGGCAGCTTCGGGAAGCGTTAGGGGAGCGGGACACGCTGTCTTGGCACCGCGACAGTCTGATACGGCAAAGGGATCGCGCGTATCGGCTGCGAGACTTTGCCGTATCGCGACTGAACCGTGCCGAGCAGCGGTATCGCACACTGGTGTGGGTTCTAAATGTGGAGCCTACTCCAGTAGAGAAGGAGGGTGGGGAAGATGAAGGGTTCGCTTCGTTGGAGGAATAGGCTTGCCTTACCTCTAGCGGGCATTTTATTCTAAGTGTCAGCCGTAGTGGCGGATCCAAAATGCCGTATAAAGCAAATTATAAAAAAATATACATACGTATATCAGAATAAAGAATTAATTTCTGATAAAATTCATCCCCTCAGCTTCATGACTGACACTTAGACTAAAGGATGCCCGAATGTCCAAATTTATTTATTTCTAAACATTTTTTGACAGTTTCCTAACCAAAAACCAAAAAGAGATTAAAATCTACAAAAAATAAAAGGCGTTTGGGCACTTCATCTTCCTCTCCCTCCCTTAATCCCCCTCCCTTTCTTTTCTCCCTTCCTTTTTTTTTTCGATTATTTTGACTTAATTCTTTGCTACTTGCTCATTTTGTTTGTTTATTTATTTATTTATTTATATCTCTCTATTTTCTTATTTACTTACGTACGTATTTATTTATTTATTTTCTATGTCTTTCTTTCTTTCCCTCCTTTAATTTACTTTGTTTTATAAATTCAATTATTTTTATTTGTTCGTTTCTACATTACTACACTCACTAGCTTGTTCACATCATCTATTATTCTTTATTATTTATTTCTCTTCTTCTTCTGTTTGTTTCTTCCTGTCTTCCACTTCAAAACACTACTTTGCCTCTCCTTCAAAGAAACATTTATCTTTTTGCCGTTTCATTTAGGTTCATGAAAAATCAAAGAGACGGTAAAATGAAAAACAAAATGGTGAAAAGTTTAAAGATAAAAACATGAAAAGTAAAACGAGAAACTAGAAAAGAAAAGAAAACTCTGTTGGATAACGATTTTAGCCATAGATTGTCTTTTAACTAAAACTGTATGGATAAGCAAAACGAGAACGAAACAAAGCACTTCCACTGCAGTACCATATGCAGACTTGACCTGAGAGGACACCCTACAAACAGACAAAGGGACAAAATATGCAGAAAGGTCGCCCTGAAGGACTCTGTCAATACAGTATAGAGGTACCATTGAATTGTGGACCAAGAAGCATCTATAAGGAATGGAGTGATAAGGTGATGAGAAAAGAAAGAGAAAGGAAAGAAAGCGAAGAAAGAGAACACTGAAAAAAAAGAAAAGAGATGGAGAGAAAAGAAAACTCTGATAAAACTATTTCAGCCATAAAAATTGAACTTTGAACCAACAAGCATATGTGAGGATTGGAGTTGGCGAAGGGAAGAACCATGGCGTATCTTACTTCTTCGTGACCGTATTTACTGGAACATCATCGTCAAGCTTGCCTCTACCTCTATGAAGGGAAAAATCCCCAAAACACGAACTTTTTTCAAAAATATTTTGTACCTGCTGTAAATATTTCAAATTTTATTTGTCAAGATATTTTTAATTATTGAAAAAGTGTTTTTTCAGTTGTTTAATTTATTGTAAATATGAAAATTTTTTCCCGAGTCTAGATATTTTTTATTCATTACAGACATTTCATGTTCTTTTCCAGTTCTTTTTGTTGTCAATACTTCGTTCTTTTTGTTGTAAATATTAACTTTTTCGGTTCGGATTTTTTCAAGACCATTGTAAATACCATTTTCAATAAATTATTATTGGCGAAAAACCCAATGTCTTGCTTTTTGGTGCGGTTGTGTCTTGTCTTAATGCTGCAAAGATGTTCTCGATCTGTTACCATGGTAACATGTTTTTTGTGTAACTTTATTTTTACCTCCTATTAGACCACACACCAGACCATGTTCACATTTGAAAGGCTTTTCACCCGTATGTAATGCGCGAAACGTCGATCACAGATATCGCACTTGAATGGTTTTTCTCCTGTGTGCAAACGGGTGTGAGTTTTCAGACCTCCCGCTTGGTTGAACGACCGTTTGCAAACTGTGCACGAGTATGGCCGTTCCCCTGTATGGATTCGCATGTGAATCTTAAGGGCTGACTGGCGGGAGTATATCTTTTGACAGAAATTACACCTATGAGATTTTGGTGATTTTTTCTGCTGCCTGACTGCATCTTTAAATTCCCTCGCTTCTTTTTGGTCTTGATAAGGTGCCTTCTCTTGGACACTAGGAACATGATTTATTTTTCTCGGTACTTCCTCGTAAACAGGGTTTTCCTCTTGAGGCACGTGTTTTGGCATCACTAACAGGTTAGCTGCGCGAGACATGTACTGAACATCTGGATACTGTGGGGTTGTTTCCCTGGTAACAGATGGAATAGGCGCCTGGCAGCCCATTCCTCGAGGAAGCTGTACGTTAGACACGTAATCTGACGTGTACTCCACAGGGTTAGTCTCAGGACGCATGGCTGTTTGAAGAAACGAATTGAACATCCCTGATTCGCTTGAAGGGCTCTGGCGCGGTGGACACTGCCAGTTCATCATGGGTGCAAATTCAGGCTCGAGAAACGGGGCAAACTGCGCCGCCACGTCGAGTGTAGATACAGGAAAGTAGGGAAAGAGATTAGGGTCTATTGCTCCAGCAGGCAATGGCAAAGAAAACCTGTCTTGTCTTCTTTGACCTACGGAGCTGAGAGTTTCGTTGTAATTTACACCATAGGTCGAAGTTGAGCCATTGTGTGTTTCAAATTCAGGTAGCCCCAAAGCTTCATTGGGAGGCATTAGAAAGTCTCCGTGAGAAGCACTGTTCCAAATATCACAGTTTGGCAAGGTGAAAGTCACAGGACATAGAAGCCGACGTTGTCTCTACTTGGTATTCCATTGGAGGACTTGGAGAAGGCCGGGAGTAATCTGTGAAAATTACAGTGGGATACTGCTTTGAACAAACCTATTAAAAAAAGGTAAGAATTAAGAAACAAGAAAATAAACAAAAAGGTTTCGCTATGGACGTTATTTCCACAATGCCTGGAACTATAAATGTCGTCGCGAGGCATGAAAAGACTTTAATTTATTTCTGCTTTCGCTGATTTGCGCTCCGTTTTAATTTTGAAGCGGAGAGGGTGTTGGAATCTGTCGGTTACACAATTAACAGTGTAAGCGTTGCAGCGCCACCAGTTTCGACGGTCTCATATTACAAACACGATTTCGTCCAAATTACTTTAAAAATGGAGTTTCAAGAGTTTGACATGTGGAGGGATTACCTCAGTCTAATCAACGTGATTCAAGACCATTCTAATCAACCTAACCGATCTAACCCACCGGCAACTAACCAATCTAACGAACTAACGAACGAACAGCGTACCCAGGCAAGACAGTTCCAAATGATGCTGTGGGAGTTCATTCAGGGCTCCCGCCGCAAGAATTGAAAGGTTAGCGCGTTCTGTGAAAACAGTTATTACATATTGCTTACATGTTGACCACTTTTTTCGACAAACACGTAATAACATTTTAGTGATAATATTTATTAAATGGTGCAAAGTAATTCAGAAACCAAACTGTGCATTTAGTTCGGCTCTTTTGGGTCTAGTTCATGCTCTTCGCCCGAGTTGTTATCCACGTGTACTTGCAGAGATCTTTTCAAGTTACTTTAACGGGGAGGGTGATTAGGTTCGCAGATCAACGGATTTGGCTCGAAAAACTGCTCGGATTTCGATATATTTTACGGATTGGCAGATTTTGAACATTAAGCGGATCACGGATTTCTTCAATATCTCAACAAGTCAAGTGTCCGTTTTGTTATAATTGGTTCTGGATGACAATATAAGTTTATAATAATCTTAAGAGTCAAGTTAGAGCTGAGTGTTGGTTTTTGTGTTTAATGAATGATCGAGCTATCTTTCCAATTAAATCTTTCGCGGTCCTTTATCGACTCGAGTACTTTGTGAGACGAGTGGATCTGAATGTCACTGAGAAGAGAAAATTTTAGTTGGGCTACCCACGAAAATGTAGTGACAAAGCATTTTTTATTGTTCTCGATTGTGATGTTATTCAGTTCAAAGTGGCTACTTCATAGTTTTCCTAGTGGGCTGAAAATGCCTACAGATGTGATTAGGAGATCGTTCACAAGTTGTGCCTTGAACGTTCCAGTTGACGGTTCACTCATATCACAAACTAATTACTGCTATTTCTTTTGTTGTTATTATTTAGCTGCGAATGGATGTCTTGCAAGTGGTGTGCTTGTGTTTGGTTTTCCTTTGTTTTTTTGGCGTTTGCGCCCTTATTTTTTTTTCTTTATCGGATGTATAGTAAAGTAGTTGTTTTGAAGAGGCAGCTTCGGGAAGCGTTAGGGGAGCGGGACACGCTGTCTTGGCACCGCGACAGTCTGATACGGCAAAGGGATCGCGCGTATCGGCTGCGAGACTTTGCCGTATCGCGACTGAACCGTGCCGAGCAGCGGTATCGCACACTGGTGTGGGTTCTAAATGTGGAGCCTACTCCAGTAGAGAAGGAGGGTGGGGAAGATGAAGGGTTCGCTTCGTTGGAGGAATAGGCTTGCCTTACCTCTAGCGGGCATTTTATTCTAAGTGTCAGCCGTAGTGGCGGATCCAAAATGCCGTATAAAGCAAATTATAAAAAAATATACATACGTATATCAGAATAAAGAATTAATTTCTGATAAAATTCATCCCCTCAGCTTCATGACTGACACTTAGACTAAAGGATGCCCGAATGTCCAAATTTATTTATTTCTAAACATTTTTTGACAGTTTCCTAACCAAAAACCAAAAAGAGATTAAAATCTACAAAAAATAAAAGGCGTTTGGGCACTTCATCTTCCTCTCCCTCCCTTAATCCCCCTCCCTTTCTTTTCTCCCTTCCTTTTTTTTTTCGATTATTTTGACTTAATTCTTTGCTACTTGCTCATTTTGTTTGTTTATTTATTTATTTATTTATATCTCTCTATTTTCTTATTTACTTACGTACGTATTTATTTATTTATTTTCTATGTCTTTCTTTCTTTCCCTCCTTTAATTTACTTTGTTTTATAAATTCAATTATTTTTATTTGTTCGTTTCTACATTACTACACTCACTAGCTTGTTCACATCATCTATTATTCTTTATTATTTATTTCTCTTCTTCTTCTGTTTGTTTCTTCCTGTCTTCCACTTCAAAACACTACTTTGCCTCTCCTTCAAAGAAACATTTATCTTTTTGCCGTTTCATTTAGGTTCATGAAAAATCAAAGAGACGGTAAAATGAAAAACAAAATGGTGAAAAGTTTAAAGATAAAAACATGAAAAGTAAAACGAGAAACTAGAAAAGAAAAGAAAACTCTGTTGGATAACGATTTTAGCCATAGATTGTCTTTTAACTAAAACTGTATGGATAAGCAAAACGAGAACGAAACAAAGCACTTCCACTGCAGTACCATATGCAGACTTGACCTGAGAGGACACCCTACAAACAGACAAAGGGACAAAATATGCAGAAAGGTCGCCCTGAAGGACTCTGTCAATACAGTATAGAGGTACCATTGAATTGTGGACCAAGAAGCATCTATAAGGAATGGAGTGATAAGGTGATGAGAAAAGAAAGAGAAAGGAAAGAAAGCGAAGAAAGAGAACACTGAAAAAAAAGAAAAGAGATGGAGAGAAAAGAAAACTCTGATAAAACTATTTCAGCCATAAAAATTGAACTTTGAACCAACAAGCATATGTGAGGATTGGAGTTGGCGAAGGGAAGAACCATGGCGTATCTTACTTCTTCGTGACCGTATTTACTGGAACATCATCGTCAAGCTTGCCTCTACCTCTATGAAGGGAAAAATCCCCAAAACACGAACTTTTTTCAAAAATATTTTGTACCTGCTGTAAATATTTCAAATTTTATTTGTCAAGATATTTTTAATTATTGAAAAAGTGTTTTTTCAGTTGTTTAATTTATTGTAAATATGAAAATTTTTTCCCGAGTCTAGATATTTTTTATTCATTACAGACATTTCATGTTCTTTTCCAGTTCTTTTTGTTGTCAATACTTCGTTCTTTTTGTTGTAAATATTAACTTTTTCGGTTCGGATTTTTTCAAGACCATTGTAAATACCATTTTCAATAAATTATTATTGGCGAAAAACCCAATGTCTTGCTTTTTGGTGCGGTTGTGTCTTGTCTTAATGCTGCAAAGATGTTCTCGATCTGTTACCATGGTAACATGTTTTTTGTGTAACTTTATTTTTACCTCCTATTAGACCACACACCAGACCATGTTCACATTTGAAAGGCTTTTCACCCGTATGTAATGCGCGAAACGTCGATCACAGATATCGCACTTGAATGGTTTTTCTCCCGTGTGCAAACGGGTGTGAGTTTTCAGACCTCCCGCTTGGTTGAACGACCGTTTGCAAACTGTGCACGAGTATGGCCGTTCCCCTGTATGGATTCGCATGTGAATCTTAAGGGCTGACTGGCGGGAGTATATCTTTTGACAGAAATTACACCTATGAGATTTTGGTGATTTTTTCTGCTGCCTGACTGCATCTTTAAATTCCCTCGCTTCTTTTTGGTCTTGATAAGGTGCCTTCTCTTGGACACTAGGAACATGATTTATTTTTCTCGGTACTTCCTCGTAAACAGGGTTTTCCTCTTGAGGCACGTGTTTTGGCATCACTAACAGGTTAGCTGCGCGAGACATGTACTGAACATCTGGATACTGTGGGGTTGTTTCCCTGGTAACAGATGGAATAGGCGCCTGGCAGCCCATTCCTCGAGGAAGCTGTACGTTAGACACGTAATCTGACGTGTACTCCACAGGGTTAGGGTCAGGACGCGCATGGCTGTTTGAAGAAACGAATTGAACATCCCTGATTCGCTTGAAGGGCTCTGGCGCGGTGGACACTGCCAGTTCATCATGGGTGCAAATTCAGGCTCGAGAAACGGGGCAAACTGCGCCGCCACGTCGAGTGTAGATACAGGAAAGTAGGGAAAGAGATTAGGGTCTATTGCTCCAGCAGGCAATGGCAAAGAAAACCTGTCTTGTCTTCTTTGACCTACGGAGCTGAGAGTTTCGTTGTAATTTACACCATAGGTCGAAGTTGATCCATTGTGTGTTTCAAATTCAGGTAGCCCCAAAGCTTCATTGGGAGGCATTAGAAAGTCTCCGTGAGAAGCACTGTTCCAAATATCACAGTTTGGCAAGGTGAAAGTCACAGGACATAGAAGCCGACGTTGTCTCTACTTGGTATTCCATTGGAGGACTTGGAGAAGGCCGGGAGTAATCTGTGAAAATTACAGTGGGATACTGCTTTGAACAAACCTATTAAAAAAAGGTAAGAATTAAGAAACAAGCAAATAAACAAAAAGGTTTCGCTATGGACGTTATTTCCACAATACCTGGAACTATAAATGTCGTCGCGAGGCACGAAAAGACTTTAATTTATTTCTGCTTTCGCTGATTTGCGCTCCGTTTTAATTTTGAAGCGGAGAGGGTGTTGGAATCTGTCGGTTACACAATTAACAGTGTAAGCGTTGCAGCGCCACCAGTTTCGACGGTCTCATATTACAAACACGATTTCGTCCAAATTACTTTAAAAATGGAGTTTCAAGAGTTTGACATGTGGAGGGATTACCTCAGTCTAATCAACGTGATTCAAGACCATTCTAATCAACCTAACCGATCTAACCCACCGGCAACTAACCAATCTAACGAACTAACGAACGAACAGCGTACCCAGGCAAGACAGTTCCAAATGATGCTGTGGGAGTTCATTCAGGGCTCCCGCCGCAAGAATTGAAAGGTTAGCGCGTTCTGTGAAAACAGTTATTACATATTGCTTACATGTTGACCACTTTTTTCGACAAACACGTAATAACATTTTAGTGATAATATTTATTAAATGGTGCAAAATAATTCAGAAACCAAACTGTGCATTTAGTTCGGCTCTTTTGGGTCTAGTTCATGCTCTTCGCCCGAGTTGTTATCCACGTGTACTTGCAGAGATCTTTTCAAGTTACTTTAACGGGGAGGGTGATTAGGTTCGCAGATCAACGGATTTGGCTCGAAAAACTGCTCGGATTTCGATATATTTTACGGATTGGCAGATTTTGAACATTAAGCGGATCACGGATTTCTTCAATATCTCAACAAGTCAAGTGTCCGTTTTGTTATAATTGGTTCTGGATGACAATATAAGTTTATAATAATCTTAAGAGTCAAGTTAGAGCTGAGTGTTGGTTTTTGTGTTTAATGAATGATCGAGCTATCTTTCCAATTAAATCTTTCGCGGTCCTTTATCGACTCGAGTACTTTGTGAGACGAGTGGATCTGAATGTCACTGAGAAGAGAAAATTTTAGTTGGGCTACCCACGAAAATGTAGTGACAAAGCATTTTTTATTGTTCTCGATTGTGATGTTATTCAGTTCAAAGTGGCTACTTCATAGTTTTCCTAGTGGGCTGAAAATGCCTACAGATGTGATTAGGAGATCGTTCACAAGTTGTGCCTTGAACGTTCCAGTTGACGGTTCACTCATATCACAAACTAATTACTGCTATTTCTTTTGTTGTTATTATTTAGCTGCGAATGGATGTCTTGCAAGTGGTGTGCTTGTGTTTGGTTTTCCTTTGTTTTTTTGGCGTTTGCGCCCTTATTTTTTTTTCTTTATCGGATGTATAGTAAAGTAGTTGTTTTGAAGAGGCAGCTTCGGGAAGCGTTAGGGGAGCGGGACACGCTGTCTTGGCACCGCGACAGTCTGATACGGCAAAGGGATCGCGCGTATCGGCTGCGAGACTTTGCCGTATCGCGACTGAACCGTGCCGAGCAGCGGTATCGCACACTGGTGTGGGTTCTAAATGTGGAGCCTACTCCAGTAGAGAAGGAGGGTGGGGAAGATGAAGGGTTCGCTTCGTTGGAGGAATAGGCTTGCCTTACCTCTAGCGGGCATTTTATTCTAAGTGTCAGCCGTAGTGGCGGATCCAAAATGCCGTATAAAGCAAATTATAAAAAAATATACATACGTATATCAGAATAAAGAATTAATTTCTGATAAAATTCATCCCCTCAGCTTCATGACTGACACTTAGACTAAAGGATGCCCGAATGTCCAAATTTATTTATTTCTAAACATTTTTTGACAGTTTCCTAACCAAAAACCAAAAAGAGATTAAAATCTACAAAAAATAAAAGGCGTTTGGGCACTTCATCTTCCTCTCCCTCCCTTAATCCCCCTCCCTTTCTTTTCTCCCTTCCTTTTTTTTTTCGATTATTTTGACTTAATTCTTTGCTACTTGCTCATTTTGTTTGTTTATTTATTTATTTATTTATATCTCTCTATTTTCTTATTTACTTACGTACGTATTTATTTATTTATTTTCTATGTCTTTCTTTCTTTCCCTCCTTTAATTTACTTTGTTTTATAAATTCAATTATTTTTATTTGTTCGTTTCTACATTACTACACTCACTAGCTTGTTCACATCATCTATTATTCTTTATTATTTATTTCTCTTCTTCTTCTGTTTGTTTCTTCCTGTCTTCCACTTCAAAACACTACTTTGCCTCTCCTTCAAAGAAACATTTATCTTTTTGCCGTTTCATTTAGGTTCATGAAAAATCAAAGAGACGGTAAAATGAAAAACAAAATGGTGAAAAGTTTAAAGATAAAAACATGAAAAGTAAAACGAGAAACTAGAAAAGAAAAGAAAACTCTGTTGGATAACGATTTTAGCCATAGATTGTCTTTTAACTAAAACTGTATGGATAAGCAAAACGAGAACGAAACAAAGCACTTCCACTGCAGTACCATATGCAGACTTGACCTGAGAGGACACCCTACAAACAGACAAAGGGACAAAATATGCAGAAAGGTCGCCCTGAAGGACTCTGTCAATACAGTATAGAGGTACCATTGAATTGTGGACCAAGAAGCATCTATAAGGAATGGAGTGATAAGGTGATGAGAAAAGAAAGAGAAAGGAAAGAAAGCGAAGAAAGAGAACACTGAAAAAAAAGAAAAGAGATGGAGAGAAAAGAAAACTCTGATAAAACTATTTCAGCCATAAAAATTGAACTTTGAACCAACAAGCATATGTGAGGATTGGAGTTGGCGAAGGGAAGAACCATGGCGTATCTTACTTCTTCGTGACCGTATTTACTGGAACATCATCGTCAAGCTTGCCTCTACCTCTATGAAGGGAAAAATCCCCAAAACACGAACTTTTTTCAAAAATATTTTGTACCTGCTGTAAATATTTCAAATTTTATTTGTCAAGATATTTTTAATTATTGAAAAAGTGTTTTTTCAGTTGTTTAATTTATTGTAAATATGAAAATTTTTTCCCGAGTCTAGATATTTTTTATTCATTACAGACATTTCATGTTCTTTTCCAGTTCTTTTTGTTGTCAATACTTCGTTCTTTTTGTTGTAAATATTAACTTTTTCGGTTCGGATTTTTTCAAGACCATTGTAAATACCATTTTCAATAAATTATTATTGGCGAAAAACCCAATGTCTTGCTTTTTGGTGCGGTTGTGTCTTGTCTTAATGCTGCAAAGATGTTCTCGATCTGTTACCATGGTAACATGTTTTTTGTGTAACTTTATTTTTACCTCCTATTAGACCACACACCAGACCATGTTCACATTTGAAAGGCTTTTCACCCGTATGTAATGCGCGAAACGTCGATCACAGATATCGCACTTGAATGGTTTTTCTCCTGTGTGCAAACGGGTGTGAGTTTTCAGACCTCCCGCTTGGTTGAACGACCGTTTGCAAACTGTGCACGAGTATGGCCGTTCCCCTGTATGGATTCGCATGTGAATCTTAAGGGCTGACTGGCGGGAGTATATCTTTTGACAGAAATTACACCTATGAGATTTTGGTGATTTTTTCTGCTGCCTGACTGCATCTTTAAATTCCCTCGCTTCTTTTTGGTCTTGATAAGGTGCCTTCTCTTGGACACTAGGAACATGATTTATTTTTCTCGGTACTTCCTCGTAAACAGGGTTTTCCTCTTGAGGCACGTGTTTTGGCATCACTAACAGGTTAGCTGCGCGAGACATGTACTGAACATCTGGATACTGTGGGGTTGTTTCCCTGGTAACAGATGGAATAGGCGCCTGGCAGCCCATTCCTCGAGGAAGCTGTACGTTAGACACGTAATCTGACGTGTACTCCACAGGGTTAGTCTCAGGACGCATGGCTGTTTGAAGAAACGAATTGAACATCCCTGATTCGCTTGAAGGGCTCTGGCGCGGTGGACACTGCCAGTTCATCATGGGTGCAAATTCAGGCTCGAGAAACGGGGCAAACTGCGCCGCCACGTCGAGTGTAGATACAGGAAAGTAGGGAAAGAGATTAGGGTCTATTGCTCCAGCAGGCAATGGCAAAGAAAACCTGTCTTGTCTTCTTTGACCTACGGAGCTGAGAGTTTCGTTGTAATTTACACCATAGGTCGAAGTTGAGCCATTGTGTGTTTCAAATTCAGGTAGCCCCAAAGCTTCATTGGGAGGCATTAGAAAGTCTCCGTGAGAAGCACTGTTCCAAATATCACAGTTTGGCAAGGTGAAAGTCACAGGACATAGAAGCCGACGTTGTCTCTACTTGGTATTCCATTGGAGGACTTGGAGAAGGCCGGGAGTAATCTGTGAAAATTACAGTGGGATACTGCTTTGAACAAACCTATTAAAAAAAGGTAAGAATTAAGAAACAAGAAAATAAACAAAAAGGTTTCGCTATGGACGTTATTTCCACAATGCCTGGAACTATAAATGTCGTCGCGAGGCATGAAAAGACTTTAATTTATTTCTGCTTTCGCTGATTTGCGCTCCGTTTTAATTTTGAAGCGGAGAGGGTGTTGGAATCTGTCGGTTACACAATTAACAGTGTAAGCGTTGCAGCGCCACCAGTTTCGACGGTCTCATATTACAAACACGATTTCGTCCAAATTACTTTAAAAATGGAGTTTCAAGAGTTTGACATGTGGAGGGATTACCTCAGTCTAATCAACGTGATTCAAGACCATTCTAATCAACCTAACCGATCTAACCCACCGGCAACTAACCAATCTAACGAACTAACGAACGAACAGCGTACCCAGGCAAGACAGTTCCAAATGATGCTGTGGGAGTTCATTCAGGGCTCCCGCCGCAAGAATTGAAAGGTTAGCGCGTTCTGTGAAAACAGTTATTACATATTGCTTACATGTTGACCACTTTTTTCGACAAACACGTAATAACATTTTAGTGATAATATTTATTAAATGGTGCAAAGTAATTCAGAAACCAAACTGTGCATTTAGTTCGGCTCTTTTGGGTCTAGTTCATGCTCTTCGCCCGAGTTGTTATCCACGTGTACTTGCAGAGATCTTTTCAAGTTACTTTAACGGGGAGGGTGATTAGGTTCGCAGATCAACGGATTTGGCTCGAAAAACTGCTCGGATTTCGATATATTTTACGGATTGGCAGATTTTGAACATTAAGCGGATCACGGATTTCTTCAATATCTCAACAAGTCAAGTGTCCGTTTTGTTATAATTGGTTCTGGATGACAATATAAGTTTATAATAATCTTAAGAGTCAAGTTAGAGCTGAGTGTTGGTTTTTGTGTTTAATGAATGATCGAGCTATCTTTCCAATTAAATCTTTCGCGGTCCTTTATCGACTCGAGTACTTTGTGAGACGAGTGGATCTGAATGTCACTGAGAAGAGAAAATTTTAGTTGGGCTACCCACGAAAATGTAGTGACAAAGCATTTTTTATTGTTCTCGATTGTGATGTTATTCAGTTCAAAGTGGCTACTTCATAGTTTTCCTAGTGGGCTGAAAATGCCTACAGATGTGATTAGGAGATCGTTCACAAGTTGTGCCTTGAACGTTCCAGTTGACGGTTCACTCATATCACAAACTAATTACTGCTATTTCTTTTGTTGTTATTATTTAGCTGCGAATGGATGTCTTGCAAGTGGTGTGCTTGTGTTTGGTTTTCCTTTGTTTTTTTGGCGTTTGCGCCCTTATTTTTTTTTCTTTATCGGATGTATAGTAAAGTAGTTGTTTTGAAGAGGCAGCTTCGGGAAGCGTTAGGGGAGCGGGACACGCTGTCTTGGCACCGCGACAGTCTGATACGGCAAAGGGATCGCGCGTATCGGCTGCGAGACTTTGCCGTATCGCGACTGAACCGTGCCGAGCAGCGGTATCGCACACTGGTGTGGGTTCTAAATGTGGAGCCTACTCCAGTAGAGAAGGAGGGTGGGGAAGATGAAGGGTTCGCTTCGTTGGAGGAATAGGCTTGCCTTACCTCTAGCGGGCATTTTATTCTAAGTGTCAGCCGTAGTGGCGGATCCAAAATGCCGTATAAAGCAAATTATAAAAAAATATACATACGTATATCAGAATAAAGAATTAATTTCTGATAAAATTCATCCCCTCAGCTTCATGACTGACACTTAGACTAAAGGATGCCCGAATGTCCAAATTTATTTATTTCTAAACATTTTTTGACAGTTTCCTAACCAAAAACCAAAAAGAGATTAAAATCTACAAAAAATAAAAGGCGTTTGGGCACTTCATCTTCCTCTCCCTCCCTTAATCCCCCTCCCTTTCTTTTCTCCCTTCCTTTTTTTTTTCGATTATTTTGACTTAATTCTTTGCTACTTGCTCATTTTGTTTGTTTATTTATTTATTTATTTATATCTCTCTATTTTCTTATTTACTTACGTACGTATTTATTTATTTATTTTCTATGTCTTTCTTTCTTTCCCTCCTTTAATTTACTTTGTTTTATAAATTCAATTATTTTTATTTGTTCGTTTCTACATTACTACACTCACTAGCTTGTTCACATCATCTATTATTCTTTATTATTTATTTCTCTTCTTCTTCTGTTTGTTTCTTCCTGTCTTCCACTTCAAAACACTACTTTGCCTCTCCTTCAAAGAAACATTTATCTTTTTGCCGTTTCATTTAGGTTCATGAAAAATCAAAGAGACGGTAAAATGAAAAACAAAATGGTGAAAAGTTTAAAGATAAAAACATGAAAAGTAAAACGAGAAACTAGAAAAGAAAAGAAAACTCTGTTGGATAACGATTTTAGCCATAGATTGTCTTTTAACTAAAACTGTATGGATAAGCAAAACGAGAACGAAACAAAGCACTTCCACTGCAGTACCATATGCAGACTTGACCTGAGAGGACACCCTACAAACAGACAAAGGGACAAAATATGCAGAAAGGTCGCCCTGAAGGACTCTGTCAATACAGTATAGAGGTACCATTGAATTGTGGACCAAGAAGCATCTATAAGGAATGGAGTGATAAGGTGATGAGAAAAGAAAGAGAAAGGAAAGAAAGCGAAGAAAGAGAACACTGAAAAAAAAGAAAAGAGATGGAGAGAAAAGAAAACTCTGATAAAACTATTTCAGCCATAAAAATTGAACTTTGAACCAACAAGCATATGTGAGGATTGGAGTTGGCGAAGGGAAGAACCATGGCGTATCTTACTTCTTCGTGACCGTATTTACTGGAACATCATCGTCAAGCTTGCCTCTACCTCTATGAAGGGAAAAATCCCCAAAACACGAACTTTTTTCAAAAATATTTTGTACCTGCTGTAAATATTTCAAATTTTATTTGTCAAGATATTTTTAATTATTGAAAAAGTGTTTTTTCAGTTGTTTAATTTATTGTAAATATGAAAATTTTTTCCCGAGTCTAGATATTTTTTATTCATTACAGACATTTCATGTTCTTTTCCAGTTCTTTTTGTTGTCAATACTTCGTTCTTTTTGTTGTAAATATTAACTTTTTCGGTTCGGATTTTTTCAAGACCATTGTAAATACCATTTTCAATAAATTATTATTGGCGAAAAACCCAATGTCTTACTTTTTGGTGCGGTTGTGTCTTGTCTTAATGCTGTAAAGATGTTCTCGATCTGTTACCATGGTAACATGTTTTTTGTGTAACTTTATTTTTACCTCCTATTAGACCACACACCAGACCATGTTCACATTTGAAAGGCTTTTCACCCGTATGTAATGCGCGAAACGTCGATCACAGATATCGCACTTGAATGGTTTTTCTCCCGTGTGCAAACAGGTGTGAGTTTTCAGACCTCCCGCTTGGTTGAACGACCGTTTGCAAACTGTGCACGAGTATGGCCGTTCCCCTGTATGGATTCGCATGTGAATCTTAAGGGCTGACTGGCGGGAGTATATCTTTTGACAGAAATTACACCTATGAGATTTTGGTGATTTTTTCTGCTGCCTGACTGCATCTTTAAATTCCCTCGCTTCTTTTTGGTCTTGATAAGGTGCCTTCTCTTGGACACTAGGAACATGATTTATTTTTCTCGGTACTTCCTCGTAAACAGGGTTTTCCTCTTGAGGCACGTGTTTTGGCATCACTAACAGGTTAGCTGCGCGAGACATGTACTGAACATCTGGATACTGTGGGGTTGTTTCCCTGGTAACAGATGGAATAGGCGCCTGGCAGCCCATTCCTCGAGGAAGCTGTACGTTAGACACGTAATCTGACGTGTACTCCACAGGGTTAGTCTCAGGACGCATGGCTGTTTGAAGAAACGAATTGAACATCCCTGATTCGCTTGAAGGGCTCTGGCGCGGTGGACACTGCCAGTTCATCATGGGTGCAAATTCAGGCTCGAGAAACGGGGCAAACTGCGCCGCCACGTCGAGTGTAGATACAGGAAAGTAGGGAAAGAGATTAGGGTCTATTGCTCCAGCAGGCAATGGCAAAGAAAACCTGTCTTGTCTTCTTTGACCTACGGAGCTGAGAGTTTCGTTGTAATTTACACCATAGGTCGAAGTTGAGCCATTGTGTGTTTCAAATTCAGGTAGCCCCAAAGCTTCATTGGGAGGCATTAGAAAGTCTCCGTGAGAAGCACTGTTCCAAATATCACAGTTTGGCAAGGTGAAAGTCACAGGACATAGAAGCCGACGTTGTCTCTACTTGGTATTCCATTGGAGGACTTGGAGAAGGCCGGGAGTAATCTGTGAAAATTACAGTGGGATACTGCTTTGAACAAACCTATTAAAAAAAGGTAAGAATTAAGAAACAAGAAAATAAACAAAAAGGTTTCGCTATGGACGTTATTTCCACAATGCCTGGAACTATAAATGTCGTCGCGAGGCATGAAAAGACTTTAATTTATTTCTGCTTTCGCTGATTTGCGCTCCGTTTTAATTTTGAAGCGGAGAGGGTGTTGGAATCTGTCGGTTACACAATTAACAGTGTAAGCGTTGCAGCGCCACCAGTTTCGACGGTCTCATATTACAAACACGATTTCGTCCAAATTACTTTAAAAATGGAGTTTCAAGAGTTTGACATGTGGAGGGATTACCTCAGTCTAATCAACGTGATTCAAGACCATTCTAATCAACCTAACCGATCTAACCCACCGGCAACTAACCAATCTAACGAACTAACGAACGAACAGCGTACCCAGGCAAGACAGTTCCAAATGATGCTGTGGGAGTTCATTCAGGGCTCCCGCCGCAAGAATTGAAAGGTTAGCGCGTTCTGTGAAAACAGTTATTACATATTGCTTACATGTTGACCACTTTTTTCGACAAACACGTAATAACATTTTAGTGATAATATTTATTAAATGGTGCAAAGTAATTCAGAAACCAAACTGTGCATTTAGTTCGGCTCTTTTGGGTCTAGTTCATGCTCTTCGCCCGAGTTGTTATCCACGTGTACTTGCAGAGATCTTTTCAAGTTACTTTAACGGGGAGGGTGATTAGGTTCGCAGATCAACGGATTTGGCTCGAAAAACTGCTCGGATTTCGATATATTTTACGGATTGGCAGATTTTGAACATTAAGCGGATCACGGATTTCTTCAATATCTCAACAAGTCAAGTGTCCGTTTTGTTATAATTGGTTCTGGATGACAATATAAGTTTATAATAATCTTAAGAGTCAAGTTAGAGCTGAGTGTTGGTTTTTGTGTTTAATGAATGATCGAGCTATCTTTCCAATTAAATCTTTCGCGGTCCTTTATCGACTCGAGTACTTTGTGAGACGAGTGGATCTGAATGTCACTGAGAAGAGAAAATTTTAGTTGGGCTACCCACGAAAATGTAGTGACAAAGCATTTTTTATTGTTCTCGATTGTGATGTTATTCAGTTCAAAGTGGCTACTTCATAGTTTTCCTAGTGGGCTGAAAATGCCTACAGATGTGATTAGGAGATCGTTCACAAGTTGTGCCTTGAACGTTCCAGTTGACGGTTCACTCATATCACAAACTAATTACTGCTATTTCTTTTGTTGTTATTATTTAGCTGCGAATGGATGTCTTGCAAGTGGTGTGCTTGTGTTTGGTTTTCCTTTGTTTTTTTGGCGTTTGCGCCCTTATTTTTTTTTCTTTATCGGATGTATAGTAAAGTAGTTGTTTTGAAGAGGCAGCTTCGGGAAGCGTTAGGGGAGCGGGACACGCTGTCTTGGCACCGCGACAGTCTGATACGGCAAAGGGATCGCGCGTATCGGCTGCGAGACTTTGCCGTATCGCGACTGAACCGTGCCGAGCAGCGGTATCGCACACTGGTGTGGGTTCTAAATGTGGAGCCTACTCCAGTAGAGAAGGAGGGTGGGGAAGATGAAGGGTTCGCTTCGTTGGAGGAATAGGCTTGCCTTACCTCTAGCGGGCATTTTATTCTAAGTGTCAGCCGTAGTGGCGGATCCAAAATGCCGTATAAAGCAAATTATAAAAAAATATACATACGTATATCAGAATAAAGAATTAATTTCTGATAAAATTCATCCCCTCAGCTTCATGACTGACACTTAGACTAAAGGATGCCCGAATGTCCAAATTTATTTATTTCTAAACATTTTTTGACAGTTTCCTAACCAAAAACCAAAAAGAGATTAAAATCTACAAAAAATAAAAGGCGTTTGGGCACTTCATCTTCCTCTCCCTCCCTTAATCCCCCTCCCTTTCTTTTCTCCCTTCCTTTTTTTTTTCGATTATTTTGACTTAATTCTTTGCTACTTGCTCATTTTGTTTGTTTATTTATTTATTTATTTATATCTCTCTATTTTCTTATTTACTTACGTACGTATTTATTTATTTATTTTCTATGTCTTTCTTTCTTTCCCTCCTTTAATTTACTTTGTTTTATAAATTCAATTATTTTTATTTGTTCGTTTCTACATTACTACACTCACTAGCTTGTTCACATCATCTATTATTCTTTATTATTTATTTCTCTTCTTCTTCTGTTTGTTTCTTCCTGTCTTCCACTTCAAAACACTACTTTGCCTCTCCTTCAAAGAAACATTTATCTTTTTGCCGTTTCATTTAGGTTCATGAAAAATCAAAGAGACGGTAAAATGAAAAACAAAATGGTGAAAAGTTTAAAGATAAAAACATGAAAAGTAAAACGAGAAACTAGAAAAGAAAAGAAAACTCTGTTGGATAACGATTTTAGCCATAGATTGTCTTTTAACTAAAACTGTATGGATAAGCAAAACGAGAACGAAACAAAGCACTTCCACTGCAGTACCATATGCAGACTTGACCTGAGAGGACACCCTACAAACAGACAAAGGGACAAAATATGCAGAAAGGTCGCCCTGAAGGACTCTGTCAATACAGTATAGAGGTACCATTGAATTGTGGACCAAGAAGCATCTATAAGGAATGGAGTGATAAGGTGATGAGAAAAGAAAGAGAAAGGAAAGAAAGCGAAGAAAGAGAACACTGAAAAAAAAGAAAAGAGATGGAGAGAAAAGAAAACTCTGATAAAACTATTTCAGCCATAAAAATTGAACTTTGAACCAACAAGCATATGTGAGGATTGGAGTTGGCGAAGGGAAGAACCATGGCGTATCTTACTTCTTCGTGACCGTATTTACTGGAACATCATCGTCAAGCTTGCCTCTACCTCTATGAAGGGAAAAATCCCCAAAACACGAACTTTTTTCAAAAATATTTTGTACCTGCTGTAAATATTTCAAATTTTATTTGTCAAGATATTTTTAATTATTGAAAAAGTGTTTTTTCAGTTGTTTAATTTATTGTAAATATGAAAATTTTTTCCCGAGTCTAGATATTTTTTATTCATTACAGACATTTCATGTTCTTTTCCAGTTCTTTTTGTTGTCAATACTTCGTTCTTTTTGTTGTAAATATTAACTTTTTCGGTTCGGATTTTTTCAAGACCATTGTAAATACCATTTTCAATAAATTATTATTGGCGAAAAACCCAATGTCTTACTTTTTGGTGCGGTTGTGTCTTGTCTTAATGCTGTAAAGATGTTCTCGATCTGTTACCATGGTAACATGTTTTTTGTGTAACTTTATTTTTACCTCCTATTAGACCACACACCAGACCATGTTCACATTTGAAAGGCTTTTCACCCGTATGTAATGCGCGAAACGTCGATCACAGATATCGCACTTGAATGGTTTTTCTCCCGTGTGCAAACAGGTGTGAGTTTTCAGACCTCCCGCTTGGTTGAACGACCGTTTGCAAACTGTGCACGAGTATGGCCGTTCCCCTGTATGGATTCGCATGTGAATCTTAAGGGCTGACTGGCGGGAGTATATCTTTTGACAGAAATTACACCTATGAGATTTTGGTGATTTTTTCTGGTGCCTGACTGCATCTTTAAATTCCCTCGCTTCTTTTTGGTCTTGATAAGGTGCCTTCTCTTGGACACTAGGAACATGATTTATTTTTCTCGGTACTTCCTCGTAAACAGGGTTTTCCTCTTGAGGCACGTGTTTTGGCATCACTAACAGGTTAGCTGCGCGAGACATGTACTGAACATCTGGATACTGTGGGGTTGTTTCCCTGGTAACAGATGGAATAGGCGCCTGGCAGCCCATTCCTCGAGGAAGCTGTACGTTAGACACGTAATCTGACGTGTACTCCACAGGGTTAGTCTCAGGACGCATGGCTGTTTGAAGAAACGAATTGAACATCCCTGATTCGCTTGAAGGGCTCTGGCGCGGTGGACACTGCCAGTTCATCATGGGTGCAAATTCAGGCTCGAGAAACGGGGCAAACTGCGCGGCCACGTCGAGTGTAGATACAGGAAAGTAGGGAAAGAGATTAGGATCTATTGCTCCAGCAGGCAATGGCGAAGAAAACCTGTCTTGTCTTCTTTGACCTACGGAGCTGAGAGTTTCGTTGTAATTTACACCATAGGTCGAAGTTGATCCATTGTGTGTTTCAAATTCAGGTAGCCCCAAAGCTTCATTGGGAGGCACTAGCAAGTCTCCGTGAGAAGCACTGTTCCAAATATCACAGTTTGGCAAGGTGCAATGGTTAAAGTCACAGGACATAGAAGCCGACGTTGTCTCTACTTGGTATTCCATTGGAGGACTTGGAGAAGGCCGGGAGTAATCTGTGAAAATTACAGTGGGATACTGCTTTGAACAAACCTATTAAAAAAAGGTAAGAATTAAGAAACAAGCAAATAAACAAAAAGGTTTCGCTATGGACGTTATTTCCACAATACCTGGAACTATAAATGTCGTCGCGAGGCACGAAAAGACTTTAATTTATTTCTGCTTTCGCTGATTTGCGCTCCGTTTTAATTTTGAAGCGGAGAGGGTGTTGGAATCTGTCGGTTACACAATTAACAGTGTAAGCGTTGCAGCGCCACCAGTTTCGACGGTCTCATATTACAAACACGATTTCGTCCAAATTACTTTAAAAATGGAGTTTCAAGAGTTTGACATGTGGAGGGATTACCTCAGTCTAATCAACGTGATTCAAGACCATTCTAATCAACCTAACCGATCTAACCCACCGGCAACTAACCAATCTAACGAACTAACGAACGAACAGCGTACCCAGGCAAGACAGTTCCAAATGATGCTGTGGGAGTTCATTCAGGGCTCCCGCCGCAAGAATTGAAAGGTTAGCGCGTTCTGTGAAAACAGTTATTACATATTGCTTACATGTTGACCACTTTTTTCGACAAACACGTAATAACATTTTAGTGATAATATTTATTAAATGGTGCAAAATAATTCAGAAACCAAACTGTGCATTTAGTTCGGCTCTTTTGGGTCTAGTTCATGCTCTTCGCCCGAGTTGTTATCCACGTGTACTTGCAGAGATCTTTTCAAGTTACTTTAACGGGGAGGGTGATTAGGTTCGCAGATCAACGGATTTGGCTCGAAAAACTGCTCGGATTTCGATATATTTTACGGATTGGCAGATTTTGAACATTAAGCGGATCACGGATTTCTTCAATATCTCAACAAGTCAAGTGTCCGTTTTGTTATAATTGGTTCTGGATGACAATATAAGTTTATAATAATCTTAAGAGTCAAGTTAGAGCTGAGTGTTGGTTTTTGTGTTTAATGAATGATCGAGCTATCTTTCCAATTAAATCTTTCGCGGTCCTTTATCGACTCGAGTACTTTGTGAGACGAGTGGATCTGAATGTCACTGAGAAGAGAAAATTTTAGTTGGGCTACCCACGAAAATGTAGTGACAAAGCATTTGTTATTGTTCTCGATTGTGATGTTATTCAGTTCAAAGTGGCTACTTCATAGTTTTCCTAGTGGGCTGAAAATGCCTACAGATGTGATTAGGAGATCGTTCACAAGTTGTGCCTTGAACGTTCCAGTTGACGGTTCACTCATATCACAAACTAATTACTGCTATTTCTTTTGTTGTTATTATTTAGCTGCGAATGGATGTCTTGCAAGTGGTGTGCTTGTGTTTGGTTTTCCTTTGTTTTTTTGGCGTTTGCGCCCTTATTTTTTTTTCTTTATCGGATGTATAGTAAAGTAGTTGTTTTGAAGAGGCAGCTTCGGGAAGCGTTAGGGGAGCGGGACACGCTGTCTTGGCACCGCGACAGTCTGATACGGCAAAGGGATCGCGCGTATCGGCTGCGAGACTTTGCCGTATCGCGACTGAACCGTGCCGAGCAGCGGTATCGCACACTGGTGTGGGTTCTAAATGTGGAGCCTACTCCAGTAGAGAAGGAGGGTGGGGAAGATGAAGGGTTCGCTTCGTTGGAGGAATAGGCTTGCCTTACCTCTAGCGGGCATTTTATTCTAAGTGTCAGCCGTAGTGGCGGATCCAAAATGCCGTATAAAGCAAATTATAAAAAAATATACATACGTATATCAGAATAAAGAATTAATTTCTGATAAAATTCATCCCCTCAGCTTCATGACTGACACTTAGACTAAAGGATGCCCGAATGTCCAAATTTATTTATTTCTAAACATTTTTTGACAGTTTCCTAACCAAAAACCAAAAAGAGATTAAAATCTACAAAAAATAAAAGGCGTTTGGGCACTTCATCTTCCTCTCCCTCCCTTAATCCCCCTCCCTTTCTTTTCTCCCTTCCTTTTTTTTTTCGATTATTTTGACTTAATTCTTTGCTACTTGCTCATTTTGTTTGTTTATTTATTTATTTATTTATATCTCTCTATTTTCTTATTTACTTACGTACGTATTTATTTATTTATTTTCTATGTCTTTCTTTCTTTCCCTCCTTTAATTTACTTTGTTTTATAAATTCAATTATTTTTATTTGTTCGTTTCTACATTACTACACTCACTAGCTTGTTCACATCATCTATTATTCTTTATTATTTATTTCTCTTCTTCTTCTGTTTGTTTCTTCCTGTCTTCCACTTCAAAACACTACTTTGCCTCTCCTTCAAAGAAACATTTATCTTTTTGCCGTTTCATTTAGGTTCATGAAAAATCAAAGAGACGGTAAAATGAAAAACAAAATGGTGAAAAGTTTAAAGATAAAAACATGAAAAGTAAAACGAGAAACTAGAAAAGAAAAGAAAACTCTGTTGGATAACGATTTTAGCCATAGATTGTCTTTTAACTAAAACTGTATGGATAAGCAAAACGAGAACGAAACAAAGCACTTCCACTGCAGTACCATATGCAGACTTGACCTGAGAGGACACCCTACAAACAGACAAAGGGACAAAATATGCAGAAAGGTCGCCCTGAAGGACTCTGTCAATACAGTATAGAGGTACCATTGAATTGTGGACCAAGAAGCATCTATAAGG
This sequence comes from Pavona decussata, assembly GCF_977016875.1. NCBI lineage: Eukaryota > Metazoa > Cnidaria > Anthozoa > Scleractinia > Agariciidae > Pavona > Pavona decussata. Next base: position 239,645 of record NW_028145568.1, read on the forward strand.
AATGGAGTGACAAGGTGATGAGAAAAGAAAGAGAAAGGAAAGAAAGCGAAGAAAGAGAACACTGAAAAAAAAGAAAAGAGATGGAGAGAAAAGAAAACTCTGATAAAACTATTTCAGCCATAAAAATTGAACTTTGAACCAACAAGCATATGTGAGGATTGGAGTTGGCGAAGGGAAGAACCATGGCGTATCTTACTTCTTCGTGACCGTATTTACTGGAACATCATCGTCAAGCTTGCCTCTACCTCTATGAAGGGAAAAATCCCCAAAACACGAACTTTTTTCAAAAATATTTTGTACCTGCTGTAAATATTTCAAATTTTATTTGTCAAGATATTTTTAATTATTGAAAAAGTGTTTTTTCAGTTGTTTAATTTATTGTAAATATGAACATTTTTCCCCGAGTCTAGATATTTTTTATTCGTTACAGACATTTCATGTTCTTTTCCAGTTCTTTTTGTTGTCAATACTTCGTTCTTTTTGTTGTAAATATTAACTTTTTCGGTTCGGATTTTTTCAAGACCATTGTAAATACCATTTTCAATAAATTATTATTGGCGAAAAACCCAATGTCTTGCTTTTTGGTGCGGTTGTGTCTTGTCTTAATGCTGTAAAGATGTTCTCGATCTGTTACCATGGTAACATGTTTTTTGTGTAACTTTATTTTTACCTCCTATTAGACCACACACCAGACCATGTTCACATTTGAAAGGCTTTTCACCCGTATGTAATCGTTCATGATACCTGGCAGTATTGTAATGCGCGAAACGTCGATCACAGATATCGCACTTGAATGGTTTTTCTCCCGTGTGCAAACGGGTGTGAGTTTTCAGACCTCCCGCTTGGTTGAACGACCGTTTGCAAACTGTGCACGAGTATGGCCGTTCCCCTGTATGGATTCGCATGTGAATCTTAAGGGCTGACTGGCGGGAGTATATCTTTTGACAGAAATTACACCTATGAGATTTTGGTGATTTTTTCTGGTGCCTGACTGCATCTTTAAATTCCCTCGCTTCTTTTTGGTCTTGATAAGGTGCCTTCTCTTGGACACTAGGAACATGATTTATTTTTCTCGGTACTTCCTCGTAAACAGGGTTTTCCTCTTGAGGCACGTGTTTTGGCATCACTAACAGGTTAGCTGCGCGAGACATGTACTGAACATCTGGATACTGTGGGGTTGTTTCCCTGGTAACAGATGGAATAGGCGCCTGGCAGCCCATTTCTCGAGGAAAGCTGTACGTTAGACACGTAATCTGACGTGTACTCCACAGGGTTAGTCTCAGGACGCATGGCTGTTTGAAGAAACGAATTGAACATCCCTGATTCGCTTGAAGGGCTCTGGCGCGGTGGACACTGCCAGTTCATCATGGGTGCAAATTCAGGCTCGAGAAACGGGGCAAACTGCACGGCCACGTCGAGTGTAGATACAGGAAAGTAGGGAAAGAGATTAGGATCTATTGCTCCAGCAGGCAATGGCGAAGAAAACCTGTCTTGTCTTCTTTGACCTACGGAGCTGAGAGTTTCGTTGTAATTTACACCATAGGTCGAAGTTGATCCATTGTGTGTTTCAAATTCAGGTAGCCCCAAAGCTTCATTGGGAGGCATTAGCAAGTCTCCATGAGAAGCACTGTTCCAAATATCACAGTTTGGCAAGGTGTAATGCTTAAAGTCACAGGACATAGAAGCCAACGTTGTCTCTACTTGGTATTCCATTGGAGGACATAGAGAAGGCTGGGAGTAATCTGTGAAAATTACAGTGGGATACTGGTTTGAAGAAACCTATTAAGAAAAGATAAGAATTAAGAAACAAGCAAATAAACAAAAAGGTTTCGCTATGGACATTATTTCCAAACTCATTGAACGACCGGGTTCATTTTATTTTCATTGTTGTTTGGGGCAGACCATTAGAAAGCACTGAAGGGGGGGGGGTAAAAATTTAGGAGCGAATTGAATTTTTTTAGTCCAATATGTCTTCATGTATTTTTTTTTTTTCGACGTGGAAGCTCTGCACGATTTTTTTTTTGGGCAGAACCTCTTTTAATATTAAAGGCATGCAAAGCTTCACACAGTTTTAAAAGTCTGTGAATACAGAACCGCTTTATTTTTCTCTTAATTGTTTACGGAACCGCCAAACATGTGGAAATCGGAATATTTATATTTATTTATTTATTTATTTATTTTCTGAAACGTCTCGGTTTAATTTTGCGCGGAGCCCTAAAGCCTTTCTTTTTGTTTACATTTGAGATTTCTGTTCTGTTCGGTAACATGAGCCCGTGATTTTTTCATTTCAGTTTATTAGTCATGGCTGGTCGTCGGCCTTTGCACATAACGAGATGAAGCGGGAAACTAGTGAAAGTATTTACTACTGAAATTAATGTCCAACAAGAAAAATTAAGGTACAATAAAAAAATAACAGTCTGCAAAAATTGAGGTACAATAGAATAAATAGTCTGCATGGTCTGCGTTCCAATATGACCGTTTCCAAGTCTGCGGTTGAGTTTTCGTGAGATTTTCGCCTCGCGAAGCGAAGTCTAAAATATCAAACATGACAAATATTTTCCTTACGGCCTCGTGTGGTGAAAAACTCACGAAAACTCAACCGCACACATGATGAAACAGCTGAGCTGATCGCCTCACGAGACACCTACTATTCTTTCCTCAAATTCAATGTAACTTACGTCGTAGTACAGCACTAGTATTAGAAACCCTTTTGCGTCACTTTACCCTTCCAAATTCTGAGAAACAGCACTTGCAAGTGAGTGGTGGATTTCAAAGGTAACTTCCAAAGGTAACTCAGCCGAACTGTCCGGCTGAGGGAAAAGAACGGCGCGTTCCCAGCAAATGAATGTAATAAACAACAATTTGGAGCGATCAGATAAAGCGTGGCTACTTGACGTTACCTTGGCAACATCATAACTGCAGTGCATGTGGTTATTTTTGAAATTTCTGTTTGAAAATGACCTTTTTAGAAAATATTTATTCCGCTTCGTACGAAGCTCAACCTGATTCGCTCCTTCTTCGCAAACAGGTTTAACAGATAGGAATTTCACGGGGAAAACCAACTAAATGCGCAGTGTTGCAACTTTCAGCTGGGGCCCGTTTTTCGAAAGTCGCAGTAACTTATGCGCAGATCAACTCGAAACTTCAACATCCCCCCCCCCTAGGGCAAACCCCAGGCATTTGAACTTTTGAAGACTGGATCGTTCAAATTCCCGCCCCCTCGGGCCAAAATGGTGTTCAAATGCCCTACCTTATCGTCGGATTTGTCTGTCAAATGCCCCTCCTAAAGAGCAATCGTTGTCGGCTCCTGTCATGAGTCAGATGAGTCACTACAAAAACCACAACGTTAACATTGAAACTAATGTTTGGAAATTGAATTTATTAAGTCGGACAATGTCAATCAGCAAGTGTAAGCTGTTCTAACTCCGAAACACGGCAAAGGTTGTTTAACAAGAAATACATAATAACATCTTTAAAATGAGTTAGCCGCCTACGTAGCTGTTCGAGTGGCAGGGTATTCTGCAGTTTAAGCCAAGGCGGCGGTTTTTCATTCGACAATGTTTTTTTTTTCTGTAACTGTTCACTGCTGTTTTATGGCTATTCTAAAAACCTCTGCAGACACAAATGCGGTCCGAGAAAGGCGCAGCTTGACTCATTGCATAAAAAACTACATTGTTTAAAGAACTACAAATACATATTAATTAGTTAACCGGCTACATAGAATGTTGCTCGAGTGGCAGGATATTCTGCAATTTAAGCCAAAGCGGTTTTTCATTCGACAGTGTTTTTTTCTTTCACTATTCACTGCGGGACAAAGCCGCAGCTTGACTCATTGTATAACAAATCTACATTGTTTATATACAATCTATAAAAATAATTAATATTTAAGCACTCTCACTTTTGAAGACCTTTTTTGTAAGCTTTTTCTGTAATGCTGAATCTCTTCCTTTAAACTCTTCCATCTCATCCAAACACATGTTTATAGCTGTTAGTGACTTCAGCGCCCCCCCAAAAAAGCGATTTAAAACCTGACACTTCCGGTTCAATTTTCCCCACCCCACCCAGGCAAGGTCAAATTCCCCACCCCCGGGAAGGCCATACCCGTCAAATTCCCCACTCCCGGGCACAGAAAATAGTCAAATGCCCGGGGTTTGCCCGGGAGGGGGGGATGTTGAAGTTTCGATTTGATCGGTGCATTACCGGCTCCGATTAGTAAATTTTTATATATATATATATATATATATATATATTTTTTTTTTTTTGCCGATAACACATAATTATAAGATTTTATAGTCAATCCAGGTCACGCGTGAACAGTATTTCCAAGAATGAAATGAACATTCGAATTTCTCTTTGTAATGTCCGACGTGTGAATGGAATGTAAGTTGGACATTTCTCTGGAAATCGTTAAGTCTCTCTAGCTTATTTTTAAACGCTCTTCAGTCGTGGTGTTAATAAATAAACACAGTGTGTTTAGTTCCCGCGAGTTAAGTACTGCAATTATAATTCGCTGCTTCGAAAATTCGAAGAAACAAAAGTTCATTTCTTCGAAATTTCGAAAGCAAGGAAAGTTCGTTATTTCAAAATTTTGAAAGAATTCTAATTATTTTTCTATTTTTGTTTATTTGACTTCGCCTTCAAACTTAAAACTACAAACAGAACATAACAACGTGAAACAGAAAATCGAAAATTCGCATAATTTCGCCGCATTTCCTTCGAAATATCCCATTGAGCGACGCGAAATACCGCCCGAAATTTCGCCAGCATATCGTCGAAAATTCGCAAAAACAATACACGAAATTGGTCGAAATTGGCTCTCATTACTTTTGCACAGTACTGTAGCTCTCATTATTCCTTCCTTTTTTTTTTTCAAAACAAATATTGCTTTTTACATGTATACAAAGAAATAAACAGAACATACAATAACTGAAATTCTTGTTTTGAATAGCTGGGTAAATAACATTGAAGTGGTGCACCATCTTTTTTGACTGTCAGTTATTTCCTAACTTTGAAAAGCTCACTGGAATTTTAAAAGTATATTTTGTATTTTGAAGAAAAAGTTGCTTGGTTCTAGAACTAAGACATCCTTAAGTTTCTAAATTGACATTGGGTCCTGATACTCGTTGGTACTTGATTGTGAACCTTGATTGTTCTAGTGTTACCAAAGGTTTTTAATATTTTCTATGGTGGTGGTATACAGTAGTCTGCCATGATCATTACAATATAATTGTTTTTAACTGTACATTCCCATTTTCTAAACTTCGTTGACAGCTCTATATAATTTTACTTAAATTTTAGCATTATTTTATTGTTTGAGAATCAAGTTATATCTTCAATCTTTTCAACATTCCGACTTGGTTGAGAATGTGAACTACCTATCCTCCCTTCAAGACAATCAATATATTCAACGGCCCTTATCAAGATTTTTTATTTAGTTTTCATTTATCTTTCAGAATGAGGAAGGCGAGGAAGGATTGCCCCAAATATCTTTCTCTTCGCTCTTTTCAATGTTTTCGTAGTTATTGTTAAACATTAAAAAATGTGAAAGATAGGTTGTTTTATACATTAAAGAAACTCACCCTTTTTTGTAACCCGTTTTAGGATCGCACACTATTTGAATGTCAACCACTTTTCCGAAATTCGAGAAAAAAATTTCCAACTCCAGCTCTGAGGTCTGAATAAAGAGGAGAGAAGACCCACTTGAAAAACAAAAAACATACACTACTGAAAATTGAATGGTTGACCTGATCTTTGATCTTTTCAACATTCTGACTTGGTTGAGAATATGAACTACCTATCCTCCCTTCAAGATAATCAATATATTCAAGGGCCCTTATCAAGATTTTTGCTTTAGTTTTTGTTTGTGTTTCAGAACAAGGAAGGCGAGGACGAAGCGGAAATGTGCAGAGCTCTGCAGCCATTTTAGTTTTTTGCACAAAGAATATCTCACCCATACCGTGCGTGTTAACACAAAGATAATAGACAACAATGATAATTGGAATTTACTACTATACAAAGAAGCCAACCATATCAAGCGTTCAGCACCATCTCTGAACAATGGTTTAAAAGCTAGCAGAGAACTATGCCTATTCTCCTGACATTTACGTCTTGTTTTGTATTTTCATGTGCATGTTTTGAATTGCTAATTTACCATCTTTCCGTAATTAAATCATAGCTACTTGTTGTCACCTTAGTCTGAAGATGATATAGTATCATATCCAAATATAACAATTAAGTACACCAACATTTCCTTGCATTTGTTGTCCATACCATTGACACGATGCTTTTACTCGGAATCACATTTATTGTAGAAATGTAATTGTCTTTTACATTAATCCTAGGCTCTACAAACATTTCCTACATGTTCTAATATCTCAATAAAGCTCAGTGTCATTTCTCTGTTTACTTAAAAGTAGGTGGTGGTCAACTAGAAAACGTCTAAATAGTAGACTTGCCACAAGTCAACCACAAAAGTCAAGTCTGACAGTAGAAAAGCTGATAGGAGCAAGCCTCACCGTTTATCCTTTCACTCTCTTAGCCATGAAAGCGGACAATACCTACAGCTGATCTTTCAGTTGCCAGTTTGTAGTAGCGCGGCTCGGCACGGTCCAGCCTCGATACGGCAAGGTCTTGCTGCCGATACTCATGATCCCTTTGCCGTATCAGTCTGTCCCAGTGCCGAAACAGCGTGTCCTTCTCCCCCAAGGCTTCCCGAAGCTGCCTCTTCTGATTTCTATCCATTGTTGGCTTCTTCGATTTGTCGGATCAGCAAATTGCATGCATGTTGTCACTAATCACAAGCTCGCATGACTGCTCCCACCTAGAGCTAATTACTTTTCGACACTCAAATGAAAACCGCTCTAACTCTAAAAGGCTGACTAAAGGTTGACTACATTTCTGTGTGACTCAATACAAGTTCGTCCTCATCCCTGTCATAAGACTTGTTTGACGATTCGACAAATCGAAGAAGCCAACAATGGATAGGAATCTCGAAGTCATTGCTGGCGAGCGTTAGCGAGACAGCACACTGTCCTTGTCAATAGGGGAAAAAATCCAAAATTTTGTCAGATGTAAGACTCGAAGCTTGCGCAGTAGAGCATTATCCGGGATGGTTGAGACGACAATCATGCGCAAATCACATGGCTGACATATAATCCGGGATGCACACCTCACTTTGCACTTAAGAATCGCACGCTGTCAGACGCTTTCGGTGACGAGGTGCAGTTGACGTTTGCTTTTGTAATCATTCCTCAATGTCACGAACGGAAAGATATCACTTTCCACGGGATTCATCATTGATCCGTTTCTTGACCTTGATGAATATTCAAAAGCAAATGAAGACATCTAGCAAATAAAAATATTTAAAAATGCTTACCTATTTGTTTTATGGCAAAGTCAACTGCGCCTCGAAACTGTCTGTGCGTAAGATCGTGGTAAAATTTTCCCATGGAAAGTGATCTCAACTCTCAAGTGGTGGATCTATAAAAGCAGCCAAACACAAATTGATCTCTTTCCGTTCGTGACCTTGATGAATGATTAAAGAAGCAAATAAAGACAGCAAATAGAAAAAATACCGTGAAGGCTAATAATTCAAAATCTGCGAACCACTCAACTGTGAAATCAAAGGACTCGTACTTTCACGAGTTCTTCGCCCGTGGAGCTCAATCATTCAAAATCTGTTGAGTTTGCGCAGGATAATTCGACCGTTGAGTCATGCTCTTTCGGTCCGTAAGTGTGTCCGCTGAGGCAAAAGAATTGAAAACATGTCGATCGCTCGTCGATATGAACTGTGCAACTGTGAAATCAGATGATTGCTTCACTCTGAAATAAAACGACTCGTTGCACTTTCACTCGAGTTCTTTGCTCGTGGAGGCAAATAATTCAAAATTTGTGCCGTTTGGGGCGGCTGATCCATCTACTTCACCAACACCCCCATCTCACAAAAAAGAAGCGTTTTCAACATTTCTTCCCCAATGTGGGTTATACAAATCACTAAACCTGCCATGACCCATTTTCAAAACCAATGCTTGCTGTAGTCATGATTTTTACAACTCATCCAACTGAAACCTACTTTCCCTACCCTCAAAGTCGACCCCCTTTCCCAAACCCATTCACTGTTTAATTAAACAACCCACAACTTTATCCCCCTTCGCCAGCACCCACTTTCATATTGAAATCACTAGTAATATTAATTTTAATACTCTTAGTTGACAAACTTTGTGGCTGATTGCGGTCGAATCCTTTTGTAATATGAGCAGAGACGTTGCTGTTGGTGTGGGCTTTAAATGTGGAGCCTGCTCCAGTAAAGGAGAAGGGTGGGGAAGATGAAGGGTTCGCTTCGTTGAAGGAATAGGCTTGCCTTTCCTCTAGTGGGCATTTTATGCGTACATGTTTGCAAAACATTGAGAATGTGTGTCGGTTAAGTCGTGTCGGTTTACCAAATTTGAAATGGCTGAGGCTAACATGTTGAAGACATTTTTGGCAGCCCGGAAAGTCTTCCATTTTATAAAATTGATACCTCCTTTCAGCACAGTAGCAGAACAGTTCCAATCGCTCCCTAAAAACACCATATCTATATTCTGTTCATAAGTCAGAGTTAAGAATGCATATTGTCACTAATCACAAGCTCGCATGTCTGCTCCCACCTGTCCATGCTAAATAACTGACCAATAAAAGGTCAAAGTCAGGAAAATAAAAGATGATGTCAAACCCTTTAAGGTGTGTGCGTAGTACCGGGAATCCGTCCATAAAATGCCCACTAGAGGAAAGGCAAGCCTATTCCTTCAACGAAGCGAACCCACGACAGAAACGTAAGCAAAGAGCCCGGGCGGAAGCTGTTGAGAAGAAAAGCTTTGAGGCGCTGCCTTTGTAAAGGGTACAGGAAGGTCGCTTACAAAAAGACGAAACTCAACTTCTAGAAACGGTGCGAGATTACTGCTGATGCATGATGGAGTTGTCGACAACAATTCAGGCGGACGAAGTGAAGAAGATGGCAGTCACTGTTTATCTTTTAAAAAAAATTGAAAAAAAAAAAAAAACAATTTGCATTGTTCGGATGCTTAGCACTTTTTAAATTTTTAATCGATTTTGTTTCTTGCTCATAATATCCTTTTCTTACACTATTCTAACAAAATAGTTTGCCCTTTAGGGTTGAACATAGTCGTTGTAGCAAATTTAATTTTCATCAACACTGGTAAGTAGAGAGACCTTTTATAATTTTTTCCACCATTTTTTAGCTCACTGTAAGTAATTAGATAGATAGATTAGATTAGATAGAAAAAGGCTCATAACATAAATTATTGCTTTGGGCCCATTTTGAACTGAGAATTGGTGGTTAACTAGTTGGGTTTTGTATCAGGTACGATTTCCGAAAAATGAATAGTTTCATGTGTGATCTTTGGCTGCCTAGTGGAAATGGCATTAAGCGTCAAGTGAGGTAATAAATCAAACTTCGCAACAACCGCCTTTACAATTTATAGCACCCCAAGACGCCCAGCTTCAAACACTTGAGGTGCAATATTCCCTTCTTAAAGAAAGGACAGGTATTTTAGAGAAGCTGGCCACGTATGCCAAAGAAAAGAAATTCGGTCACGGAAAGCCATTTTCCAGTTTGAGCCCAGATAGGAAAAGAGACAGAAAGCAAGAAGTCAAAGAATTTTTTCTTCCTGGGTCTAAAAAGTTACCAAAAGACTGGATTTTCGATGAAGTATTGTACATTGTATTGTATTTATTTGTATTTTGTTAAAAAAAACCCATTCATGGCTATGTTAAACATTCAACTCATTATTTTGTTTCTATACTTTTCACAGGCAAAATTCGTGGCTGATGGGAGACCGATCATATTAAATATTGCAACCTGTCACCCCCAAGCTGTGTCTTCATCTGAAAGTACAGAAGAAGAGAGGGAGAAAAAAGCCCTTGTGGCAAAAGATAAAGCATTATTAAAATGGTTAATGCAAATATATACAAGCCTGATAGAAATTCTAAAACAAAAACATACTCCACTCTACATCCATCTCTCTTAGATCAGCACAGCTTTACATGCTGTAGAAAACTGTTCTGCAAATGACATTTAGGAGGTGGTGTGGCCGAATAGTTAGAGCGCTGGACCTGCAATCTGGAGGTCCCGAGTTCAAGTCTCACTCTGACCACTGGTTAGATTTGTTTCTTGGTAGTCCCAAGATCAATTCTTCAGTCATGCTTTGTACATAGCCAACTAGTCGGCCTCCTGACAGTTGTGATTCTTAGGAATATCGTGATGTTCCAGAAAGTATCCAATTATATGGATTTTTTCTGGAACTGCACATTGTGTTGAAATTTGTTTTTAAAGTACAGTCATACATATTCACATAAAAATTGCACTATATAAATGTTGTAACTTCATTTTATTTCACTAATTTTCAATTCGTAAAAAAGGGTTGTGGCATCACCAATTCACCATCTGAAATCTCTGTTAACAAAACCAGGTGTCTCTGTGCATCATTATAGCGATCATATTATGTGTATCATACTTGCGGATGCAGGCTATCATGAATTGAAAATGGTGCCAGGAAGTGGCCTTCCTTGCCTGACAAGGATAAAAAAGAGAGAGAAACACAGAATGCAGAAATACCAATTGACCTGTTCGCTTGGTAATAAATAATTATAGTATAATTTTATTAGAACCTCAGTTGACAAATGACCAGGAGGCAATGACATCTATTAAAAACCCAAAAACTTGGACGGTTTGGAACAGCACACATTTTACAGAAAGTACTGTATATTACATAAGGGACAGCCATATCCACTTGTGTAAGGGGTATGCCCGGAAATGGCCAAGCTAAAACTCAAGTAATGTGAAACACTCAAGATTACTGCCCTACCCTTAATTGGTCAGTGTTGAAATCTTAGATGCAAATGCTGTTAACTTAAGGCACCTGTTTTGATAAAACCTAATGTTGTTGCTAAGGTTGTTTCTTGAGCACAACTATATTTACAATTTGAAGCATAAAATATACATAAATATATACTGTCACCCCCTCCTCACACCACCATCTGACCACCACCCCTCCCTGAAAGTAAGCCCTCTCATAAATAATACTATCAAAAAGTCTTTGGACAAATATAAGCACATTCTGCTAAATATTGAATTTTTACTATTTGGTTCCAGCCTGTGAAAGGAGATGGTTGTCAGAGGAAAATCAAACATCCTGGAATATCTTTTAGGGATAAAGAAATTCCAGTATATGTTTGCAGGGGATTATCAGCCAACTATACGTTTACGTTTCGCTGGTGATGGCCAAAGATAGATAGGAACAGTCATGGCCGTGTGTTCTATTCTAAAGGAAGCAGTGTATAAACCTGACCACCAGTACACAGCATGCCTGTACAATGGCAAGTTTTTACATTGCATATCCTTCAGGCATTTGACTCTTTACTGTCCTGCTTTTTTTTTCTTGCAGTGTGTCAAGTATTCTGGACAGTGTATACATGTAAAGCATTTTGTGCATAATTATCTGTGGATTATATAATGTGTACACCATATACCCACAACTGTCAAAGAGATTGTTTTCTTTTAGAACAACTATAAATATTGCCTACAGTTGTACCTGTCTATGTTAACTGTTTTTAATTACTAGGTTTTGTGACGTTTTGTTTCAAGAAAGGAAGGACATGAAGAACTGACACTGTGTATGAAACATGTGTTTCGAGAAATGAGAGACCTTGAAAGAACGGGCCTAGAGTTTGATGGCTACCATTTTTACATGAGTGGAAAGTATCTGTTACACATTTGCCTTGCAATAACCATATTTCATTTGGCCTTAATTCTCAAAATGTCCCACAGTGGTAGTCAGCAGGCAGCAGAATAATGTATTTATTAACAATAGCCGCCAGTAGATTGCAAGAAGGTTGTACATATCACAGCTTATAACATTTTTTGTTGTTGTTATATATGCATACATGAAGAGTCCTAACAAAAGTGATACTGGAATTCTTACTGTTCCCGTTTACCAGGTTAGTGTGCAGTGACTGGAACTTCCTGGCTATTTTGCTAGGGCTTTCAGTTGCCAAAGCCAAGTACTTTTGCATTTGGTGCCTGTGTAACAAGGAACAAATTCTGGACTTTCTGTCTTATAATAGTAATGTCACAATGGGAAAAAACACCAAGACGAAGAACCTAAAGGGAGGAAGTTATGACAAATTGGATCAGGCAGTGTACAAGTATTTTCTTAATGTGCGAGGCCAGAACATCCTGGTTAGTGGTCCAACGCTTAAAGAGAAAGTGATGTCTTATGCCAGTCATCTACAGATATCTTTGAAAATCTTCTCCTTGTTTTTTAACCACGTGGATATTGTATTCAGAGCCACATTACATTTTGAAGCCGCTTCCTTCTTAGACAGGCTGTTTTCAATTTCTTCAAGGGCTTTGTATTTCTCATGCAAAGACTTTCTGGAGACTGTTTCGGTGGCTCTGACATTGCTAAGATTTCGTATAAAACTCAACGTAAAATGCATCAAGAGAGTACATTTAGTACAGCCAACTGAAATTAAAAAACCAAATCAGTGCGTCTAAAGAATAAACGTCAACTTTAGTTAAAAGTGTCAAAGTAAACACTGTAGACAACCGGGAGGCAAGTTTGCTGTTCCTTTTATCAGTTCACAAGAAAGCGACAGTAGTGACAGCACTGGGATAGCTACCCATCATGAAAGAACCAATTCATTGTTTTTATTCGAAATGGCCTTGTACATCAAAGGATATCATGAATACAAAGAAATCTGGACACCTACAATGGAACAAGCGCTCACAGCCTTTCTGGAACCAAAACATGCGGTGGACAAATATGCAGTTTGCGTAATGCTTGGTGAGGAAATTGTTGGACATTTGAAGAAGGGTAGAACTGGACACTTTGCAAAGGCAGTCTTTCACTTTTTATTGGCCGATGAAAGGTTCATGTAGTGCTATAGTGAAAGGCAAAGCTGTTAACCTTGGGGATGGCGAAGGCATGCAAGTATCATGTACTCTTCATTTCAAGGAGACAAAAAAATTTATTGATGTATTGCGACAACAGCTTTGAAAAACAAATAAAGGAGTTTTTGTTCTGTAATCCAAAGCAGTCATTGTACCTTTCAGACTAATGACAGATTTGTGGCTTGCTTGTTGTGATTAAAATGTGAGAAAACAGCTTACCTGCAAATGTCAATTTGTTTAAAGGTGAGAATGTAACTGACATCTGCACTAAGTGGTTTTGAAATTTTTCGCAGGTTCGAGTTATGGAGGGTTAATTTGTCATACAGGAGCCCAAATTGGTTCGAGTAAACAGGGGTTTCGAAAAATTAGGGGTGAAATTATAGAGCTTGAGTGAAGCAAATCCAAGGGAAACCGAGGGTTCGAGAAATCGAGATTTCACTGTAACTGTTCAAAAACATTTATTTTGCTCAGTTGCAGAGTGAGGAATAAAAGGACCAGGGCTCGTTAAAAGCGGAAAACGTGTGGAACAGAAAAAAATTATTTTTCGCCTTATTTAGTACTTACAATGTCATAGCATGACTATTTGGACCTGTAAATGTTTCGCTCATCGTTATTCACTAGGAGAAAGCCAAATTAAAACTATACTGTAGAAAAAAAAAACACTGCATTATCTATGTTTATTTGCCCATAAAACCACAAGATTATGGATACCTCCATAATGACATTTATCTAGAGGCTAGCGTTTGGCTGTTCTGAAGGACGGAATTCGGAATATATGTGTTCATCAATAATCAAGTTAATCACCTCAAACTCTGTGGTTTTATCTCTGTTGTACAAAGAGAGTACAGGACATATGTTCGTCCTCATTACTTTGTATCCTTCGAGGAGACTTCAGAGAATTTTCCCGCCTCCATCATTAATCATTCTGCCTTCAGTACTGTCCTTCTTCTTTTGCGTACGACTGGGCCTGTTTTTACGCCCACCTGCGCTAGCGATACTTCAATTTAGATTATTAATTTGTCACTGAAGTTGTTTTAGACAATAAATAGCCACTCTCGTGGCCAGAATACTCCAGCTTGGATATCTCACTTTTGTTCAGGGTTGTATCCTGGTAAACAAATGGTGGCTAGCAATTAAAAGTCCACGCTGGCATCTACATAAAGATACTTTGTATGATGACAAGGATGAAGTCTATGGTAATTATTCCTTATGGAGCAGGAACTTTCAAGAAACCATTGTGGGCTTAATGGAGAGAGCCCCAATACAATATTTATGCTGCATTATTTATTTAGATAATTTTTTTCTTAAAGGTGTGAATTGAATTGGCGCTTTTAACAGCTGTTGGAGGATTGTTCCATGTTTGAACCCCTTAAATACGACAGTACAGTCAACCTGTATTAAGCGGTCACCCTCGGGGAATGGCTAAATGACCGCTTAATACAGGTTGTACAGAATATATCACTTACTTGGTTAAGAAAGTTTGGCGATAAAATGGTATGACAAAGGAGAGCATGGTATTGAAACGGACTAGTAAAACATTCACGCCACAATTGTGCAGCTCATTAGAAACTCAATTGCCTGGCACACTATTTGTTACCATATTTAAGTGGTTTCCTTTTACAAAGTGACCGTTTAAAACAGGTCAAGACAATAGAAATCAGCTCGTTGAGACTTAGTTTTGGGTGACCGCGACCGCTTAATAGAGGTGACCGTTTAATGCAGGTCAGGATTACAGTAATTAAGGGAAGTAATTTTCGGGACTTTGACAACTGACCGCTTAATAGAGGGTGACCGCTTAATACGGCGCCGCTTAATACAGGTTCGACTGCATATTGTTTATAATTGCTTTGAGGATAATCCCACATGGATTTCTGACAATGACCTGCTATGACAACGGCAGATGCTGTTAGTTATGGTAGAGATCTAGAGTATTTTTGTCGCCTGGTGCGAGAGGATGAAACCACAATGCTGTTGCGATTTCTAGAGCAACGGGCTGATGGTTTTTATGAGTTGAGGCAAAGAAGAGTTGAAAGAAGAGCACGTAGAAAAACATCTTGTATTCATGCCAAATGTTATTGTAAACTGGAAAAGGGTTGGTCAATTTGAGATTCCCCAAAAGAAAGAAGTAAAGAAAAGGCATACAGAACTTTGGAAGAATGTACATTTGAGAGAAAAAGGTAAAAGAATAATAATTTTTCTTTGATCTCTCAGTTCCTACAATTATTTTTATTAATCTAAGTTTGATGGCTTGTTGGCAACCTAGCATCTCATATCCAGCGTGTGCTCATAAAATAGTTGTTAAATCTAACATAACAAATTCTATAGAAAAGCAATATGGCTGATCGTGAAAAGAATATTTTAACGACATTTGTAAGTCTACTGACCAACTTTCATTTTATAAAACTTAACCGGCCATTTAACACAATTGGGTGTTTCAGTGAAATGCGGTTCATGGGAGCGCGTCACCGAGATCGAGAGGACTCAGATGTGAGTAAAAAATTCTTATATCTCAGGGGCACCCAAAAACAGTTTTCTATTCCCATTTCATGCGGACTTGACAGCTAAAATGTATAGTCAATATTCACTTTAGTAAGCTTTAAAACAAATTGGTCGTATTTTTTTAGTCCTAACAAATAACCTTTCCAACAGGGGCTAAAGGTATATGCTGCAGATTCATTTGTTATGGAAAAAATAAGGAAAACAAAAGAACCAGCGCAGTTAAGTTCATGGAAGTGGATGAGAAAGGTATAGCCGTTGGAGGACTAAGGGTGTTTGTCTTTGGGAAAATCCGAATCCGGATTTTTTATCCAAAATAACTCAGACCATGGTGTGTGAAAGGAACCGACAAATCCACTGGGTAAGGATTTGTCAGTTCCTTTGATACACTATGATCAAAGTGATCTTGGGTTAAAACCGGACACAAAATTTCCCAAAGAAACTCACCCTTAGTAGCATCCCCTCTTTATGGCACACGAAATACGCAAGTCAAAAGGTACTTTCAAGGTTTTTGTTTTTTTTAAAAAACTATTCCCTTTTGCTATAGGTGGTAGATTTAAAACAAAAGTTGTTACTCCACTACGACTTCATGTTGCAAGAGGAAAAGAAGCCAACGAGTGGATATTTTTTTTTCAACTGTATGAGGAGAACTGAGCGCAATAATGTCCATAATTGCTTACAATACCTCTGTAGATTAAATATTTATGTATCAATTTCTCACACAAGTTAAAAAATAACAACAGGAAACTGATGACAGCAAATAAAATGGATGTAACTTCCTGGAAAAACTTGACACCAACAACACCAGAGCAAGGAGACGCACAAAGTTGTGGTGTGTACGTAATTAAGGTGGGCACATAAATTCAAATTACTTCATTTATGGAAGGCTCTCATCACTATTAAATTAAATAAAAGAAATGTCAGCAAACAAATTTTGATGTGATTCTAGGTGGCTGAATTTGTGGTAGAAGGGAAAGAACCTTGTTTTCACACGTGAATTACAAAATAATTACGTTTATTATTTGCGTCCTCTCAGTGTACCTGGCACTGGCTCCAATTCGCGTGCTCTAAAAATAAATCTCCACGGTCAAACTAAAGAACGGCTCATGAGCAACACCTTCGAAAAGTTGCACAACTTACAATAACAAAAATACTCTGGTTACTGCTACTGTTAAAGTGTGCGACTGAGGGTGGAGTTGTCTGCGCCAAAAAAAAAAACATACCAAGAAATAGAAATACTAATGGTCACCAACTGTGACGAGACGGCAAAGAAAGGTAAGGTTTATACATTAACATTTTTTCTCACAGAGATGCTATTCCTTTGCTGCTTCACTTTTCTATTTTTTCTATCAAATGCTACAGCTTGTTTGGCTTCTAAAAGAAAAGGAAAAGGCAATTTAAATTGATTAAGTTTCAAATATATGCAGAAAGCCCATTAAACTATTATGCAGATAGCAGAAAGACTATGAGTAAACAAGATTAACCATCACATTATAAGATGGTTGATTAGCTCAAAGGATGCTGATGTGTCAAACAACCAAATCTCAAAGTTTCCTAACACGTAACATCTTCTTAAACTATCTGCTTATAATATGCATTGTCTACAGTGAAGAACGATAGTTAGAGAATGTTAGTTGATGGAGACGTAAACTTTAGTCGATAATAATTTGCTACAAAACCTCATCGCGAATTGAACTAATCACTCGCAGCCAGAAATGGCAAATGCTAGCTAGATTTTCTCCGAAATTATTCCACAAGAAATGATTGTTACAGTTGAAAATATAACCGATTCTTATTGGCTATAATGAGGGATATCTCTACTTTTGGACAAAATAAGTGAAGATAAGATTGAAGTGAAATATTACGATCTTTCAATAGGCGCCAATTAGAAATTAATGAGCGCTCGTAATTGTTTTTTCCTGGCCAATATATGATGGAAACAAATCCAAACTAAGTTTGACTCAAGCAACTCAAGAGGGGATTTGTTACTTTAAAGCAGAAACATTTTAATCCTAAATCTTGCATGATCAGAACGATAAAAAAATAATAATTCTCCAATAAAGAAGCAACAATGAGACGTAGAGTGTGGAGGAAGTTGTTTGATGCAGATGCAGACTAAATCCAGCTGACAAAGTTTATGTTGTACAGTCAAAATTTTGTTGAATTAGGAAAACGTGAAAACATCTCATGGAGAATATTTAACCCTTTCACTACCAAAGAGGTCAAAAGCGGCCAACCGGAAATGCCCTGTTATTCCTAGAGCAGCCAAAAGCGGCAAAGAAAACAAATGAAAAGAAAATGTTAGACTTTCCTTGGATTTCTTGGATCTTGTCAAGAACAAGATCCTTGTTTTGAGATCAATTTTCAGTCTAAAGCAACAGCTAAAGCGAGACTTTTTCAAATACTGGCAATGACTTTACTATGGGATATACGTATAACTTTTTTCACTTTGTTTAATGCTTTTAGAATGACATGATTCACATGCAACAAAGAATTGACATGCGTCATGCACTGATGCATATTCCCATTTCTTTCAGTATTTCGCCATGACAACCTCCTCAATCTCCTGAGATATCAACGGCCCGAAAAAGTCCCTCTGTCTTACACGATATACCTGTTTAGAACTGTTCATGTTCATATAGCCTTAAAATCCTGCAATTGAGTCATCGCAATATTTTCTCCACCTCAGTCTGGGAACATATGTAATTTGGGAAAAATATAAAAGGATTATTGCACTAATTATTCACTTGAATGTTAGCTTTAAATTTTAGATGTCATAGTAGACAAATAATTGTACATAAATAGAAGTTATACTTATGAAAAATGAGGTTATATTGGTACAAATACGGAATTGTTTTTTTTTTTTTAAGTAGAAAAGCTAAAAAATCTGTATATTTGTCCAGTAAACGTAATTATCTTGTTAATTTAGTCTCATTTCCTGGGGAATTAATCTCTCAACAACTGGTTTCTAACTGCATGCTGTTGAACCATTAAATGTCACTTACAATTACCTTGCCTCGGACCATTAAGTGCATTGCCCTTATCTCTCTATCAACTGCCTGCTTGAATGGGTCTTTTTGCTCAGCCTGAACAGTTATTTTCACATACCAGTGTCTTCTCCATAGTTCGTCATTTCCTCATTGGTAAGGAGCTCTGTGATTCGTTACACTCAGTGTCCTTTCTTCATCACAATGGTACCCTTTGGTCGTCCTGGCAATCGTTGGACCTCAATTATTTCCACGAAAAATTAGATTACAAATATATTACAACAGGAAAAAAATCACTGAAAAGAAGGCAAAAATGTACGTTGTTCCGAAAAATGAGTCTTGTGACTTGTGGAATTTTTAAGACCCATTTCATGCAACTTTAGAACATTTTGCACATTAACATATAAAAGTATGTAAAATTATCTGCTGTTTACAAACACAGAATAATGTTAATGGGAATTAAAAGTGTATATTGCAAAACGAAGAATAAAACTTGTTTAAGATAAGTTGCTGTATTTCATTTGTATTACCAGCAATTACTGCCTCCTTAATTAATAATGAGATACATGAAACATGTGCCACAGGCCATCACCAGCTCTTTGTTTGACTCAGTCTTTTGTTATTGTTATACTAGCCTTTGTTTCCCCTGACCGGCTTCCCTCAATGATTTCCAGGTTTGTCTCTTGTATAGCCTTTTAAAAATTGTACCGGAGACCTCTGAAGATAGCTTTTATGACTCCCGTTGTGCTTATTCTTCAATAATCTGCTTTAAGAACTGCTTTAACAATAGTTCTCTCCACTTGATTTGACAGAATTTCATCATCTTCACTAAACATACCTATTTGGTCAGTGCTGTCTCCTGGTTCAAGAGTGTCAAAAACCACACTCCTTGGATCTTCAGCTTTGAAATCAAAGATTTCACTACTATTTATCAGTGGCACTCATAGAACCAGTTTCCATGTTGTTTTCGTGCACTTTTTTCTCGCATGAAACATTTAACAGTTGACTGCGCTTCCGATGCTTGATCTCAACTTTTCCTGATGTTGCTCTTCCAGTATACCTTTCACAGGGACAGTGGACGTGCCGGTAAGACTTTTGCGAACAATAGCACCATTTCAAATGCGTCAGCCTAAGTCCTCTTTCTGCCTGCTTTGTGGCAATCGCACACCAGTTTCGCCGCCATTTTGTTTTTCAACTTAGAGAAGTCTGGTGCCGAGTTTCCTTTTGCGCATGCTCCATACACGCATGGAAGAATGGGACATGTTCGCAAATTACGCAGGTGGATTTATTGAGAAACAAGTCATGTGTAGTCCTTAAGGAAAGCCACTGGATTCGTGGGATATAGAAGATGTATACTATTTTGTAGAGGCAAATTTTTTCATGGAAGTCACTGTAAAATTCAAAGGTACTGTTCAGGGCTTTTTGTTAAAGTGCTACTGTGATCAAATTTTTGCCTCTTGAATTTTAAGGTTTATCACATAGAATTCTGGGAAAGATTAAAAACGCCGTTTACCGTTGCTAAATATCTCCATTGGTTCAGGAGATATTCAACTTTCAAAAATGTGTTAAATATGCAAATGAGGACTGATGACGTCATACTATCAACTCAATATATGTGACCGTGCACGGGAAAACGTACCTTAACGCTTATCCGTTAAACGGTCACTAACGGACGGATAGATAACGGATAGTTAACGGCCTACACAGCATTCTAACGTTTTATCCTAACGTTCTAACGGTTATCTAATTGTGCCTAACGGATGATCAAAGCGTGCTAACGCTTTGTTCTAACGTTCTAACGGCTAACTAAGTATGCCTAACGGATGAAGAGAAAGTTTTAACGGTTGCCCAATTTGTTCTGACGGATGACTGGAGCCGTTTAACGGTTGTCTGACGGTTTACAACTAAAGACTTTTAACTAACGAATAGCTTAGCTTTCAGTCCGATGCTATAAACACATAAGCAGGCCAAACCATTAGTAGTCTTACACTCACGTTTTTTTTTTTAACGAATCACAAAGTGCCGATTTCGTCAGTCGTCGATAAGACAAACATAAGTATACTAATTTCCAACGAAAGCAAAACTCAGTGATATAAACTATCACTTCCTCATCGAGATAAACAAAAGCAGAATTCCAGTCCTTCGATGATGATTATCGTGTGAGATGAGAAGTTAGTCCGAGGCTAACGTCGCTAAACGAGCGTGCATGTAAACAATTTCACTTGCCAATTTCACTTGTTTTACTCAAATGGTTTTGTCGTTTATACTTATTTTACACGATGACTTTGTCTAGAGTACTTTAAAGTAACTGTTTAATCCAGCTGTGGATTCGCGAAAGATCACGCTTTCAATCTCTTGACAGAATGCGAAAAGCGGTACCTTTGGATTCATGAGTCTCGAAGCGACGGGCGTTTTGTTTGCGCTGGTTTCATCAGATAAAGTTGCTTTTGTCACATACATGTTGTTTAAAATTGGTTTCTTCTGGTTCAGAGTCAGAGACAACGAGACAACAGGCTATCAAAATATTCATCGAACTTCCCGCCGGAATATGGCCATTTCTCACGTCTTGGAAAATGTAAACAACTTTATGCAAATTTTTGAACCCACACTTTGTGAATTGAAACCTGCCGAATGTAACTTGATACATGTGAAGGAATTTGGTTGCCTAGCACGTGACCAAAATCTTGCTAGTGTTTTCAGCGTTGCAATTCCTTTCTACGTCCGAACGACGGCTTCTGTCAGTATTTTGTAACGTTAGTAGAAGCTTTAAATCTTGTAAAAGATGGTATTTTGGCTTTATCCAAGCGAACGTACTGAAATGCGCCAAGCGTTAATTTGCGGTACTCAGTAGACTCGCAGTGTCTTATGTCTCTTATCGCTCACACTGGACCCGAATGAAATTTTGCAAAATTGAAGTTTCCTATTTTACCTCAAGCCCTTAACCAACGGAATTGCCTTGCATCTTTAAAGTCAACTGAACGATTACATTTTGCGACCGGAGACAGTAAATGCTTGAGGTAGAGTGAGGGAAAGTTCATCACGGTAAGTCAACAAATATGCAAATCGGAACCGAAGCGCGCTGGAGGAGAGAAGTCTGTTAAATTCACTGATTTTATTCCGGGTCGTAATTTATTTTAGTGACTTAATTTCATGGATCCGGAGCTACGATATCTTACGTTCCTGGTTTACAAAACTGTCTGATTTCGCGCTAAAGATAGTTCCCGCGTTCCTAACTACATCTCATGATTGTTTTGAACTAAGCTTAAATGGAAGCCAACTACAAGAGCCACCCTCCGTTAGGCTCTCGTTTCACACTGTGTTTGGGCGACCACATTCTACTTCAACGCGTGTCATGCCATTCTTAAGGAATCGTTACCCGTTTAGCGGGTGCTGGTTTATTCTAACGGATCCTAACGGCTTCTCTAGCCGTGCTAACGGATACAGATTGTTTCCTAACGGTTATGCTGTCCAGTCTAACGGTCTGATGCTAACGGCTAACGGATACATGTCTTTTGCTAACGGCTGCACTATCCGTTCTAACGGCCCGATGCTAACGTCTAACGGTTGGGCTTACGCCTCTAACGTTCTTAAGAAAACTTTCTAACGGATGACTAACGGATGCTTAACGCTTTTGCCCGTTTAACGGATAAGCGTTAAGGTACGTTTTCCCGTGCACGGTCACATATCATCAAGTATATAAATAAAGCTATCTCAGTCAATTTACAGCAAAGACCATTGAAACCTGGTAGGCTAATAGTTCTAAAGGTAATACACTTACAGCTAATTGGGTTCCCATGGCAACTCACTCTTTTCCAGGGTCCTCCAACCTGATTTTAATATTTTAGTGACTTTCAGCTTGAAAAACATTTAACAAGGCCACGAACTCGACCCAACATATTTATACGCTTGCTGGATCACGCAGATGAGACACCATTGGCAAATATCAAAATAGAATGCCAACGGTGGCCAGCAAAGCCTTAAGTATCAGGGAGGACTGGAACTCAGTATGTTGCCATGGTAACAAAACTGATAAGCTCATACTGTGGAGCGCACCTAGAACAATGTCACTGCAAACAATCAAGCATTTCTGATACAAATTGGCTGAGATATCTTTTTTCATAATATTTGATTAAAATTCGGTTGATATTATGACCTCATCACTTGGCTAATTTGCATATTTTAAAAACTTGAATATCTCTGGAACAAAAAGATATATTTGAAAATAGTAAACAGCATTCTTCTTCTTGTACAGACTACTTGTTTATGTTTTAAAATGGCTTAGATTTGAAAGACGCGAATTTCGTCATAGTAGCACTTTAACTTTTTGGCAACCGATCCTCTTGTCATGCCATTTTGTTGTGTGAGTGATTGTATTTATAAATCTCATCCGCAAAATGGTATTGTCAAATTAATCCCTATTAAAGACCTAAGACCTTTTGCCTGTTTTATCCCTCGGTAATAAACCACCAAAAGAAGTATCTAAAACAAGTGGTCAGAACGGTTTGGTCAAAGAAGGCTGTATCATTAAAGATGCAACTGCTGCAGGAACCATTCACATCTGGGATGACTTGCTGTCAAAGCTCACAACTGGAAACAGCTACAAGTTCACCAATCTAACTGTGAAAAATTATTCCGGAATGGCCTTGCTTGGTACTGCTCCAACAAAATATATAGAAACAGACTTAAAATTTAATTGCACAAAAGGGCCAGAACTTCTTTCAAACACTGAAAGAGAACTAACTATTGCAGAGTTTAACTTCGTGGATAAGGTCAATATCTACATGACCTGTCAAATAAAGTCATGTCAGAAAAAATGCCACATGCTATGGGCTCAACAATTTTAATTTTTAACCGCCATTCTTGCTGAGCCACCCAAAGGGTTAAATCAGCAATCAAGAACATATCTGCCAGACTTCCTGCCCAAATTGATGGGGAACCTCGTTGGCTAACAGCATTCACTGATCTAATGCTTATCCTAATGAAAAAACAATATTTCTCAAGCTGCACAAAATCACGAAATTGCTGCAGCTTTCCTGAAACTGGATAACATCTCTGTAAAAATAAACATGCAATTCAATCGTATCCTTTCAGTATAAGACGATTAATCCACCTAGTAGAAACTGAAACACTACTGTACATATTTTAACAAGTTTTTATAACTTCTGAATCATTATTACTTGAATTCCTCCTTCTTCATTAAAAACTTGACAGTTGTTGAACTTTGATGTACATTGATCAGACATTTTGATATGTATCTGTATTCTCACAGTACAGTTATCACTGTTCAGAATAAACAAAATATTTTACCAATGTCACAACTTTATTCATAAATTTAGTGAAACCATTTTTTAACAAAGTTATTATAGTATAAACAATGTGCACTTCCTTTTAGAATTTTTCAGACAAAATTTGTAACCTATAAATAAGTCTTTGTTCCTGTTTACTTTACATTTACAAGTTTTTAATAATTGAAAATAACAGCAGAACGTTAGTCTGTATTCCTGTTAACTTTCTGTTTCTTTCAAGGTTTCTTGGAATTTAACACAGAAATAAGAGGACATAAATCTTAAAGCAGTTATCACTCTGTTCCTCTTCAACAAACACTGCAATCAATTTTATAACCATTTGGTAATTGATTGTATTATTTTCTTTTGACTCTTTTCTCTAGCTGAAGCCGACTTTATAACTGAAAAGTTTCAGTGCATGTGAATAAATGTAGTGTAGCGATATTCAACTTTCTTGGAGGTAGAGTGTAGATTTGCATATTGCGTTGCATGACTTCATATAATGATTTTTACTCTTCTCTGTTGACACTCTTTTCTTTGATGGACAGGTTAGAGGAGAAAATTCAAGGACAAAGAAGCTGCATATACTTAAGTCTCCCCTCACAATGACTTTCAGAGACCGACAACATGTATGACTTAAAATGGTAAGGAATCATAAATTAACAACCCCATTCAACTATCATAATTAAATGCTTTATAGTGAAATGCTGAGGTTTATTTAAAAGCATATTTGAAGACGAGGTAGGGGGCATTATCTAGAGACACTTCTTTCAATCGGTAAAAGAAATTATCAGCTTTCATTGGGTAGTTTTAAAATTTACTCATACCATAATCACCAGGAAGAGCTTCAAGACAGGCAACGCTGAGGGCATTTGATTTTTGTCACTTGACTTTGCGGCAATGGGTTGACTTGGTTTGAAAGGAATAAATGCCTGGGAAGCAATAGCACTGTCTCTAACATATAAAATATTAAAAGTAATTTGATGCTTTCAACACAACACTTCCACTTAAGTTGCCTCTCTTTTTGTTTGCAGCCATGCATGTGGTTTTAATCACCAAGGATATACAAAGTCGATATTTAACATTCACGTTTTTTTCTGCAGAACATAACAGTCACTTGTGTAAAGGAGGATCAAGTTTGTTACATTAGTCCAGTACCAGCTGACTTCCCAAGACCAAACATGTCATTTAGAGGACTCAAAAAGGAAATGCATTCATTAGCCATCTGTTTAACATATACTTCTACAGAAAGATCCTTTTTAATTTAACATGAAACAAAAAGTGGACTAGCTTAAAAGGAACCTGGACCATGACATTCCTGTCCATAGGGATTTCTACCAAAGATGAACCATCGAAGGAAAAAACAGAAAAATCAGTGTGACAAAGGTACACGATCTCTCCCAGTCGCTAGCCACCGCAATTACCTTTGGAGACATCCAGGAAAAGCGCCACCCCGAGTTGGAAGGATTCCTGGTTCTTCGCACGCACCTAAGAGGGTTTGACATTATCCTCTATTGCCCTGATTTTGACCTTTTACTGGTTAGCTACTTTGCCTGGACAACAAAAGCCTTGTTAATTCTGTGGACCATTGGACCATTGAGTACATTGCCCTTATCTCTCTATCAACTGCCTGCTTCAATGGGTCTTTTTGCTCAGCCTGAACATTTATTTTCACATCCCAGTGTCTTCTCCATAGTTCGTCATTTCCTCATTGGAAGGAGCTCTGTGATTCGTTACACTCAGTGTCCTTTCTTCATCACAATGGTACCATCTGGTCATCCCGGCGATCGTTGGAGCTCAATTATGTCTACGAAAAATTAGATTACAAATATATACCCTTACAACAGGAAAAAAATCACTAAGAAGAATGCAAAAATGTATGTCGTTGCGAAAAATGAGTCTTGTGACTTGTGGAATTTTTAAGACCCATTTTATGCAACTTTAAAACATTTTGCACATTAACATATAAAAGTATGTAAAATTATCTGCTGTTTACAAACACAGAATAAGGGAATTAAAAGTGTATATTGCAAAATGAAGAATAAAACTTGTTTAAGATAAGTTGCTGTATTTCATTTGTATTACCAGCAATTACTGCCTCCTTAACTAATAATGAGATACATGCAACATGTGCAACAGGCCATCACCAGCTCTTTGTTTGACACAGTCTTTTGTTATTGTTATACTAGTCTTTGTTTCCCCTGACCGGCTTCCCTCAATGATTTCCAGGTTTGTCTCTTGTACAGCCTTTTAGAAATTGTACCAGAGACCTCTAAAGATAGCTTTTATGACTTGCGTTGTGCTTATTCTTCAATAATCTGCTTTAAGAACTGCTTTAACAATAGTTCTCTCCACTTGATTTGACGGAATTTCTCACATTTGTAATTGGCATTTTTATAGAGTTGTAAAGCATTGAGACTTAGTGTAATGCTTAATTATATATTAGTATATTATTACTTCATCATCTTCACTAAACGTACCTATTTGGTCAGTGCTTAACAGTTGACTGCGCTTCCAATGCTTGATCTCAACTTTTCCTGATGTTGCTCTTCCAGTATACCTTTTACAGGGACAGTGGACGTGCCGGTAAGACTTTTCCGAACAATAGCAACATTTCAAACGCGTCAACCTAATTCCTCTTTCTGCCTGCTTCGTGGCATTCGCCCACCAGTTTCGCCGCCATTTTGTTTTACAACTTAGAGAAGTCTGGTGCCGAGTTGTCTTTTGCGCATGCTCCATAATCGCATGGAAGAATAGGACATGTTCGCAAATAACGCAGGTGGATTTATTGAGAAACAAGTCATGTGTAGTCCTCAAGGAAAGCCACTGGATTCGTGGGATATAGAAGATGTATACTATTTTGTGGACGCAAATTTTTTCATGGAAGTCCCTGTAAAATTCCCAAACGAAGGCAAGAGGTTGTTTCATAACTTTTCGACGATAAAACGGGTTTGAAAGCTGATCCAATACGACGGAGTTTCGGATCAAAATTTTCATTCAGGTATCCTGGTCCATTCCTCGCCATGATTCAGATGTTTAGGTGTGCTAGCGTGCAAATTCGTGCATAATTCTCCTTCCTAATACTATAATAATATTAGCTCAAAGAACAAACACTTTTCTTTAGGTTTAGCGCCATGAGAGGTTTATTGAGTGAAATGAAAGGCAGAAAACAAGAAAACTACACAATCACTCCACAGACAAACCTCTCGACCCAAAAACGGGTGGGTAGGGAGGGTAAACAAAATTAACTTCACAACTATCAGAATTAACTAGCGCAACACAGAGCGAATCACTCATAAAAGAATTGTCTCAACCATGTGCGTACATGCGCGGCGGTTTATATAGATCTACATTAATAATAAACTAAAATAAGATCTATTGCGACACGTTATTACTACCAAAGGTTGCACGCATCGAATTAAACATTTTAAGCGAAGCTCAAAATTAACCAAGATAATTTGAGGGATCAGCTTTAGATCCAGTTTTAAAAATGGGTGTAATAAGACAATCACACCAATTTTGAGGCATTGTACCTGAGCTAAGGGCCTTGTTAAGTAGCTGTAAATAAACTGGCATTAACTCGTTTAAGCTAGATTTGATCATTTCATTTTTGATTCTATCTAAATACGGAGATTTATTGTTTTTTAGCTTCTTCGCCGCTGTACGTATTTCAAGTTCAGGTATAAGGTAGTCCAAGGAGTTGGGATGAGTCGCATTTTCTAGCCTATGTAACGCAAAATATTTCTACTTTGAAATGCCCAACGCACTTCCCTAATCTCCAATTACTACTAGTTTTAAAGGTAATGATCAATAATCGTCCCTGGGCCTAACAAAATTGCTAATCGAATCGCTAGTAGTTTGTTGATGGATGACACGTTTAGACAACCAAAATGGATTTGAACGATTACACCAAGCAAGCTCGTTTGAATGTAGATAAACCAGATGTCAAAAAAGTTCGAACTGATAAAAGAATGTTTACAGTACGTGTTCATAATACGTAAAAGAGACACCACTTTATAGTTCTATATGACAGCATTTAACAACTATCCACCAAGGTATGTTTTCAAGGAACTTATTCCCATGGCGAACCACAAACAGTTTTAGTTACATAATTCGGAACGAGTGGCCTGAAAACTTTCACACGCCATAAAAGATAACTTTTTGTTGGATATAAGGGGTCATGGGCGGGTTCAAATGCGTGAGTCCATCAGCTTAATAGTCAATGGAAGAATAACAAAGTTCTAGGACTTAATCGAAATCGCCCACAATAACTCTATCTGACCAATTACAATGTTTGCTAAGAAAACATTACATATTTTTTCGT
This sequence comes from Pavona decussata, assembly GCF_977016875.1. Classification (NCBI taxonomy): domain Eukaryota; kingdom Metazoa; phylum Cnidaria; class Anthozoa; order Scleractinia; family Agariciidae; genus Pavona; species Pavona decussata. The sequence continues at coordinate 267,686 of NW_028145568.1, forward strand.
TTAGACTTCCTGAGTTTGCGTTCTTTGTCTTCTTTAATTCTGGGCTAAAAGCGAACATCACCAAACATTGCCGACAAAAACACTTGCCATGAGGGTCGTTGTTGATAAAAGGATGATCCAAGAAACCAGAAACAAAACCACAATCCCTGACAAACAGCCATATTGATCAAACATAGCCCCCATTTGCAAAAAACAAACGATTTTGGTCAAACAATACCAAATTGAAGGAACATCTCGAGGAACAGGCAATTGAAAATACCCTAAATACTGGCATCAACATAAACTTGTTGTGTAACGCTAACGTAAGCTTTTCAGCATTTCTCTTGTCCGTGACTTTGGACAATGACATGAAGTTAGAAGCACTGCAACAATCCATCATTATGGCGACTGTCAGGGCGAAACATACGGCGCCGGATCAACCCTACAAAGTTGACGGTACGATTTGCACTTCCAAAAATGTTCTGTTCACCGAGTGATGTCGGAAATGTAATGCCCTTTCCAACTACGTAGTGTGCATTTATGCGCCTTTGCGTTAGCCACCTTATCAAAACCTTGATCTTTGTAACCACTGCCTTGGTTTTGCTCCATTTGCTGAAACAGAAGACGACATGACACTGTTTGGCATATTTTGGCCACACACGTGGCCGTTCATTGTTAGCAAAATATGACATGAGAGAACAATAACTCTAAATAAAACTGTACCCAGCAAAGGTGAGGGGATACCAGCCACCGACCTAACCATGCTTATAAATTCTGCGGCTTTTAAGGGAGCTGGTGAAAGAGGGAAGTGACGAGTTTCCCTTGGATATACGCCTTAGTTCACTGTTGTATGATCTGCGCCAAAGAGGACAAATGATGGTCTAACCGAGCCTTATGTAGGGTAATTAGCTAGAGTATCTCCTTACTACCTTCCGAACGGAAGCCACAGAACAGATGCACTGATAAGGCGCATAAAATCATTTATTTGTTAAATAAATATCTTTTTTCGCAGTATCTGGGTAATTTTACGCCAGCTCGTTTTCGTTCTTTAGATCGTCTGTTCTGGATCCAGGTTACCACTTGCTGTTTTAACAAGCCCAACAGGCTTGCGAGCCATGATCTGGACGTGGACGATAAATACTTTTTAAAATTAAAATTTTTTCTAAAGCTTCAATTTGAAATTCTGTGAAAGTTCTCTTCTTTCTTGTTCTCGAGGTCTCAGGCAGAACCAATCCCGGGCGGCAGGATTACCCTGGAGGGTGCGACCATAATGCGAACTTAATATCACACTCTCGAGGGAAGAAGTTCTCCACGAATCTTTCCAATTTTTCAATACAGTACTCTTCTGCAAAAATTGGGCTCCTATAGCGTTTCGCTAATAGACTACCGTTACGAAGGCAAGAGGTTGTTTCATAACTTTTCGACGATAAAACGGGTTTCAAAGCTGATCCAATACGACGGAGTTTCGGATCAAAATTTTCATTCAGGTATCCTGGTCCATTCCTCGCCATGATTCAGATGTTTAGGTGTGGTAGCGTGCAAATTCGTGCATAATTCTCCTTCCTAATATTATAATAATAACAGCTCAAAGAACAAACACGTTTCTTTGTTTGGTGAACCCGTGGAAAGAGCATATGAACAATTGATGACGTTTCTTCCAAATAGCCGTTCAATTTTACAAGAGCTCAAACAGAAAGAATTTACAACCGAGTTTGAGTAGGTTTGGCGTCATGAGAGGTTTATTGAGTGAAATGAAAGGTAGAAAACAAGAAAACTACACAATCACTCCACAGACAAACCTCTCGACCCAAAAACGGGAGGGTAGGGAGGGTAAAAAAAATTAACTTCACAAGTATAAGAATTAACTAGCGTAACACACAGCGAATCACTCATAAAATAATTGTCTCAACCACGTGCGTACATGCGTGGCGGTTTATATAGATCTACACTAATAATAAACTAAAACAAGATGCCTGCTATACTGGCATTACGCGTGATGCTGGGGCTGATGCATTTATTGCAACTGTATGCTTTGCCGATTGATAAAACTATCCAACTATCTGCATGGAAATTTCACAAGTTTAAAAATTATAATGTAGCAGCTCAGTGCAACAGAACAATTTAGTTATAAACTGGAACATACATGCCTGTGTACATAATTTACGTACACCATTACAACGCCTAAAATGTGCACGAATTGTACGAAATTCGTCGTCAGTTTTCAAATAGCGCGAACAATACGAAACAAATTTTGACAGTGCAACTCAAAAATACTTAACCGGAACAGGCCAACTTACTCGAATGGGAAAGGCTCTTCAGAGAGTACCACAATTTCGCAGGCACTGATGTAGTGAGCTTTCCCCGAAGTAACCCAGCCACTGCCATCCCGAACGCATTCACTTTAGAGAATTCGTGAATCATAGTGTTAGAAGACGCACCTTCGACGGATGTCCATTACCCGCGAGTGCAGTGATTATGTTGCCTTATCAGGTCTGGTAAACATTTTCGATATTCCGGTTGCAACGGTGTCTGGCTAAGGAGACGGCTTATCTATAATCTACCCAAGTAACCATAGACAAGAAGAAGCCGATTTCGACAGCATTCCTTTGGTGAGCCAAATGAATAACACCCTTATTTACTTTTGATGAAAGAGCAAATTCTTCTTTTATTGCATAAGTGAATACAATGCAAATTGGAAGGAGAATCTAGCAAATGATCTGGAGTAAGTTATTCATTTGTACAATTACCAACTTCAATAGCAACAATATTGTATGCAACCATTTCTGCATATTTACTATAGCCAACTCATTCTAAATAGAAATGATATTATTAACATAATTTCAGAATATTACCATACTATTTTCAACCTAGCTACTTCCAAAAATGATAATACCATTCTGTATTTAAAAGCGACGAAGAGAAAAGCCATGATTATTTACTTCAAATTTACTGCAAATTCTGAATTGAAATAAAATTGCCTAAAATTGTTTCTAGAAAATCTGAATGAAGTTCGAGAAGGTGTTCCGCATTTGAGTGATCGTTTATTTTAAGTCACGTCGAGTTCTGAAGAATTGTTTGAGCTCAATTTGTGGTTATGAGCTAATAAAATCTGAAAATAGTGCAGTGTGTTTGTTCTTAGGCCTTATTTCCACCATTCCACGCAATAAAACACTAACACGCTTTTTGGTTTTCAATTTTTTCAATCACAAATGCGACAAATCCACATCCAGAACATATCTGCAATTTAAAGATGGCGGAATTTCGCACGAAACACCAGGAGGATTAAAATTCGCTTCACGTCGCAAAACAAATTTCTAGTACAACACTTACCGCAGATTTGGGTCCTCGATGGATGTAACTTTGTCGCTTATGTAGTGGAATCCTCCCGAAAACTTCGCTTTTCTTGTATTCTTACAGTTTTTATAACCCTCCAATAACAAAGTCGACATATTTTCCCATAACTTGGTACGAAACTTGGCCAAATTTTCCACTGATTTTATGGAAAAGATCGCGGTTTTCGATTGCTGTCGGATGGAAGCATTCTTGATCAGCCATATTCACTCGTGGGATGATGAAATATCTGTCAAAATGGGTGAATTTGATTGGTTCAAACACAAAGGCCCTTCGCTTCATGAATCGTAGACAAAGGCTTTGGATTTGGTTGCTACGGAGTTGCTATGCTAATAAAGAAGTGCGCTGCCTCCCATTACTGTGGGCGTCATGGTACTAAATTTACCCTCCGAAAGCGACGTTAACCCGTTAACCATACATAGCGTCTATTTTTCCCGCGAAAATCATCAGCGTTCATCTTATCACCTTCACCAAGCATCTTTTCACCTTGGAAAACTACCAATGTCCCCTTGGGGGTGTACTTTGGTTCAGTTTTGCTTGGGCTTGGTATGTGTGGCTTGTCCAATTTTCCCTTTCGTAAACAAGTATACTGTTTACATTCCCCCTATTTTTCCGTGGGATTCTCGAGACCGGTACGGTAAGCTTCTATGTAACCGCCGCCATCTTGGTTTATAAAAACGAGCGCTATCTGGGGATAGTGTCTAAACTACCGAGGGGAGTAGGAGTGGTTGTTAGTATGGTATGTTTTCCGGCCGCCCCCTAACTCCCCTCCCCTCCCCTTTGTAGTTTAAACACTCTCCCCAGATCGCGCTCGATTTTACAAACCAAGATGGCGGCAGCTCCATCGAAGCGTTCTCGAGAATCCCAGGGAAAAATAGGGGTACTGTGAACAGTCTAGTTAGCAAGCGATGCCGTTTTTAACTTTGCTGAGGCTCAGTACACTTGTATTGGTGAGTTGTGAATTCCCTGTGTGAATGAGACAAAAACAAAAATAAGTTAAACAGCTTTAGTCATAAGAATCAGTTAAAAAGTTTATGTCATATTTTTTTTGCTCAACACCAGTACCTTAAACGTACCTTAAAACCTCCCTCGAGGATAAATTCCCTAAGAGGTACCAAATCTGCAACAAATCAAGAATTGGTTTCACCTCTGTAAAACTTTTATAACAGCACCTAACAGCCTAAGCATATGTATAACCTTTTATTTTTTTCAGTTATACTGTTGACATGACATTTGGAATGTGCAATGGTGAAGTTCGGAAAATGGGAGTCCTTGCAAGCACAAGTTTGTGTTGTGGTGTTCAAATGTAGCCTACTGCATAAATTTTGACCCTGTTGCTCAACCAGATGTTAAGCAGAAATTGGCTTGGATTGCGACTGGAGAATAATTGCCTCTTCCTCACTATCAGCCTCTTCGCAATCAAGCAAGCCAAGAGAATCAAGAATCTGATTGTTTAGCTGTACCTGCACAGCTGAAGAGCAGGCATTACAACCAGAGTACTACGCAGTTCCAGAAATCACTGATTAAGTGATGTCTGAAGAGAGTGGAGATGACTCTCAAGATACTTTTATTGCATCAATAACTTGTGGAATTTAAATCACTGGTAGCTTTTACATTGCTGCCATCAAACACTGTACTGGAAGATTTAAAAACAAACTAGTGGCATTAAAAGGTTACATTTGTGTATGGTGATTTGTGAATTTGCAAAGCACATGCAAAAATGCTACTGTCGTCAGTTACTCTTACTGAAAAGACCAGCATGACTGCTTTCGGTAATTTTTTTTAAATCCTGAATTGACCTTTGGCTTATGAAATATTACTTTTCAGTATAACCAAACACATGAACTTCACACGTGATAGCTTCTCAATTGCCTGGTCAGGCAACATTTATTGTGCTACTGACTTAAGAACTCTCAGTCATCTGGTAGCCCTAAAATTATCCTGGTCAACAGCACAAACCTTTTTGATTTTAATAAACACTATAGCCCAAAAGTGTGCTTTTTTGTTTTTGTGCACATGCCTGTTTAATCAGATGTTGAGAATAGTTGCAAGAAACCCCAAACTGAAGCTGCAAGAGAGTACACCTCTTGTGGTTTCTTGCAGCTATTCTTTGCTTCTGATTGGGCAGTTGGCACATGCAAACAAACTAAGCATAAATTAAGAGCGTACACACATTTGGGCTAAGGTTTAAGGTTAAGGTATAGTTCCCTCCTCTAATCTTGTGAAACTCCCTAAATAAGTCTGTTGTCATAGTAAAAAACACAAACCAATCCGAGAAACAAACTAAGATAAAGTAATTTATTTGCACTGCTTACAAGTACATGCACATCTGTTCTGTAGAATTGCGACTACCTCAGGGTCTCTTTCTATTTTGTTGGTCATAAAGAGAGCTGATTTTAAATTTTAAGTAAAAAGGAGACCCTACTTGAAAACAAGTTACAAAGGTATATGTAAACCCTTTAAGCCGCAATAGACACCAGCATCAAAATCCTCCTGTCAATATATATAAAAAATCAAGTGAACTGGTTATGAGAATAGCTATAATGATCACCAAAAAGAAAATGCGTTGGTGTTTTTATAAATTCTCCCTACACAAACCTTATGAAATCAGGAGGAAGAATTTGTATTTTAATAATGGACGAAGTTAAATGATTCCAAACAAACAAACTACTATAAGAAAGGGAGTTTTTATCACCACAGTTCACTTGTGTGTTTTCTCATGTCTTGCAAGATTGCTTATTTCAGCAAAGACCTTGTTGCAAGTTTCACTCTTGTATGTGCTTAAATGCATTTTGCTTGTGTGCCTTTTCAATTTAGATTCGTGTTAAAAGGTTTTGTTGCAATCTTCACAAACACAGTTTTTGCATCCTTTTACATGCTGTTTACAGTCTTTGTCCATGGTGAAGAACTTTCGGCATGTAGGACATTCCATCTTATTAATCGTTCCTTGTATTTCGTGGAACGCTTATCTGTTCTGGGATCCAGCAAACCTGAAGGGAAAATTTTGGAATAGCGTGTGATTATTGTTAGGTAGTGAAAGGTAGAAATAGCGTTTATTCGTAAAATAATCACGCTAAGAAGTGAATTGCGGTATTACTACAAACCAAAAAAATTAATGCTGAGAATTTCAAATCACCGGTTTGAAGGAAATTCCGCTATATTGCTCACCAGTGAGTTGATCGCGAAAGATGATGGATTTTAATAGAGAATACCATAACTATATTTCAGCCACATAGAACCGACACGAAAAAGATAGCACTATTTACAGTTCTGTCAACGTCATACTCTTTGGGAAATGTACACAAAGACAAAATTATTTTCGCAGTAGGCAGTACGTGTTTTCCCCGAGAAATACACCGTAGAAACCAAACTTCTCTCGCTTATTGCTCGCGAACGCTTCAGTCCTGATGTCTGAAATTTGGCGTTCATGTCCCATTTAAAGTAATCCCGCACATATGGTTATCAAAAGTGCAAAGGATTAAAGGTAAGCTTTAAAAGTGACGAACTTGTTTAACTTGTTAAATACTGAAATCACCGTAATCTCAATTCGCGCATTTGATAAAGGAAAAAAAGACTGCACAAAAAGCCAAGCGATATTGATGCAAGGTGCGCTTAAGCGCTCTTGTAAAACCACTTAGCCTAATTATTAAAAAAAATCATATCCTTTGCTTGGATTGTAGAAAAATCATGATTCTTGCACGAAAATAAAGGTAAACTTAGAAACTAAAGAGAAACTAAGAATTACTATTCGCTGGAAACATTTCATTTCAATTCATGAAATTAGTGTCAACTTGGCACATCCGGTAATGTTTTCGCTGTTCGCAGCAACAAGCACAATTTGATCGCATACATTTTTTAACTTTGAAAATTCATAATTCTATTGCCATGAATCCTAGAACGGTACTTTTTTCACTTTGAAAACTTTATTTATTGAAATTATTGATAATTGCAAAGCAATGTGCAAGTAGTACTAGTTAAACTCTTACATTAATATACAGTCATTAAGCGCCCTCAACTTGTATTAACTAACCGAACATTTGCAAAATACGTATTGCGAATCATACGAAAATAAGAAAATAATTATAAAGTTTATTTATACCACTAATCCAAAATTATAGCAGTAAATTCGAGTGAGGGTGAATCAGCTTGAATATGGCGTAGGAAGTTATGTGTGTACAATTACTGCGCGCTATCTGTTAACGATCGTATTTAACTATCTGGCCCCAGTTGTTCAAAGGCCGGATAACTTTATCCGCTGGATAAGGCGCTATACAGGGTCTAAAATGTACTTCACGTTAAACGTTGTCCAAGATTTTCATTAACTCCCAAACTTAACTCTGGTTAGAGTGCCCCGCTTGTACAAGAGAAAATACTGAAATCTTTGCACAGATTGAAACTGTTGGATAGTGACTTATCCACAGGATAAAGTTATCCGGCCGTTGAGCAACTTGCCCCTGGACAAAAAACGACTACAAAGCCACTTGTATGTACAGATATTAAATGCTTTTCCCGATTTTGCTGCACTAATAAAGAAACGAAAGATTTTGAACTGCAAAAAGGGATATAAAATTTCACACACCTCAAAAGCTGTTTGCCAACTGTTTGCCCATCTGCTCAGGATCAGTTATTGCGCGTTGCATCATGTCTTCAGCAATTCGAACAGGAGCAGTAGAATTTGGCCACCCAAATGAATCGCATAAGAAAATGCATATCCAAACGGACTGTAGCTGTATGCAGTCAAATGATACACGATATTAATAAGCTTATCTCCTTGAATATCATTCCGGTAAATTCCGTATCCTCTGCGTATCCTCTCTGAGTTCAGAGTTCTGAGTGTTACTGTACAGCGCACCGACAAATGCTCGACCGTCCTAACCTCTGGATAAGAAGAAATTATTTTCTTGTTTCTCGTGAAGACAATTATAATTTAAAGGGTTCGATCATCACATCCCGAATTCCTCCGCATCACTGCAGAGAAGGCTATTGTTCGTAATACAACCTGCCAATCAAAGTTCCTCAACACACCCATTATGCATTTCGTCGCGAATGTGATCGTTCAGCAAAACTTAGATCACCCGAGGTTTAGAAGACAAGACAGAAGTATACAAGAAACATTACGGTATGTACCTAAAACAAAAAGAGCAAATGGTAGTTCTCGAGTGGAATGGTAAAGATTGTTGCAGCACGGGAGCACATGATTGTGGATAAAGTTTATTTATAAACGTTAAATTTGGTTAAGGTTTACTTTCAGCCACTCGTGTTGAGTGATGTAAGCCGAGGATTACAAGTAGTCCTGTTGACAAATGTTAACCATTTTCAGATGTTCTTTTTTGTTGCGGCATTAATTTTCCTGATGATAAAGGAGATGGTCACCGGTGAAACGCTGCAAATCCCCATCCAAGAAACAGGTCCGATGTGAGTCTATGTAATGTTTGTAAATGTCGTTTTAAAAATGTTGTTTACATTTCACTTAGATTGAGCAAAGGGATACTAAAATAGAATGTTTCTGCATCTTTTACAGCGAAGAAGAACCATGCCAAGAGCGTAAGGCCGTTGAACATCCCTTGTAAATATACGTTGAGTTGAAAGGTAATTCTGATCTCCCCTTTAATACGTAAGAGTGCAACTCTCCGCGGGAACTTAGCACATAATGGGCCCTTAGGGGGGGGGGGTACTCCCCTGTATAAGGTATATAGGTAAGTGCAGCCCCAAAGGCTATGGTTTTTGAGCCGTTTTGGTAACTGATAGCGAGAAAAAGAAATAGATAAAACTATAATTCCAGCTTACTGTGTATTATTGCCCATTTAAAGAATTCTATCCCTTTGTACAAAGGAAAACACTGTTCAAGTTTCTGTGCTTGCTTCAGCGCTAAATAGATGATTTGGCAGTGCTATTCTCGTTCGAAAGTTGCTGTAATATAATTTCCACGCTTGCAATTACACAACAGTAAGAACGTGTTGGTAGGATTAGCGAATTAAACTTATTTTGCAATTGGCATAGATCCCTAAAGCTTCCTTTGTTTTTCCTCTTCTGGGAGGGTATTGTGGCACTGTGATTTCTTTTCTGTGGAAAGAAGATAAGAATACTATTATACATTGTTTCTGACAATTATCTTTTTTTTTTTTTTTGCAATATTCAGCCATATTTTGAATTTCTGGCTTACCCTTTGAAGTTGTGTTCTCAGTTTGGTCTGGATTAACCCCCATGCTTCTTTCCACATTTTCTCCTGGCAAGGGATGAAAGAAGGCATTAATTACTTGTGAAATTATTTAAATTTGTTACAGTACATGTAATGGAGTGATGCCAAAGAGCTCGCTGAGTTACCTTCTGAGGAGGAGAGGAGGAGGGCGGAGCCATTGATGACCACTCTGTGAGTCTGACCATTGTCATAGCACAACACGAAGGACTCTGGAAGAAGCCATAAGTGTCAGCAAACCAAAGGGCTTCCTTACTCTTTTTCCTGTGTAGCACATATCAATACCAATTAACGTGGAGCATTGAATTTTTATTTATGGGTTAGAGATTGTTGTGAGTGTTTTGTTTACAAATACACGCAAGCGTTGACCGTACAATGAACGAGACATTTTTAATACTACAGGAGGCATTCTTAGGCCGAGTGCAGATTTGAAAATTTCGAGTTCATTGTACAGTACACAAGTGCGTGTATTTGTAAAGAAAACACGAACTAACAGTCTCTAACCCTTTTAATATACAATCTGAGTTCACTGACGTGATACACGTTACACAAGTCACTGATGAGCCTATCTTTTTAAGATGAAGTGTATGAACACTAACTGTTTTTGACTAATTTTTACATACCAATTTTTACGAACCATCAATAAAAAGTCCGTAAATAAGTACAGGTGTATTTCAATAATAAGCAAATTACAAATCACATATAACACTGCAATTTTGGAATGTGTTGTTTTGGCGTATATGAAAATCACGTGATCGATTTTAACCAATGGGCGCGAGCGTATTTTGATAGAGAACTCAGATCCTATAATGTAGAGTATTGCATTAGAATTTTTCAATAGCTTTAGGGTTTAGTGTTAGGAATAACCTTGGGTTATTAAAATTGAATTGACTGTTATCAGTGTGTTATCAGTGTTTTGCGTTATTTCAGCGTTAGAGATATGACAATTGAAGGAAAAGTTCGATTCCTTTCTCGCGTTGTATGGTGTAGGTTTAAAAGCAACTGAATTGTATGAAGTGAATTTAAATTTAAATCGCCTTTCGATCGTCGTTAATAGCGGATCATTGGAAGCAATGGCAGCGAACAGCGCGGAACATGCTAAGAAAGTTCGAGTTTTGGTGCACTTTTATCTCACAACAGAGTATGGACAAAGTTCTGCAAAGCAAATTCATAAAGAGATATTTAATGTGCAATTCTCAACGAAGAACAAGAGAGAAATAAACATTCGCTTTATTGTACACGCCTCGCGAATATTGCGCCAAGTAAATGCTTCGGGAGAAGCTTCGGCATTTCAATTGCGCGAGTGCATAAGGTGGTAGGTGGCGGTATTGAGAAGTATCCAGTGAACAATTTCGAAAGGCTTGCATGACTCCCTAGTGTGTGTTTTAAATTTTTTATAATTTTGCTCTCACGAGTATATCTTTGATCGACCGCACTCTTTTGGAAGTTATTGGGCTGTTCTTTGTATATTTCCTTGGTAAAGAAAGGCAGGATTCGTTTGTTCTCATTTTTTTTAAGGACTGCAAGTTTCTTGTTTTTAAATTGCACTACTGAGAGCGTACTTTGATACGGTACGTAGTACCGATATATATAGTTTCCAAATCAGCGATTTTAATGCGCTTTGGTTTAAAATTTCCGTAAATACCTTAGCAATTAAAGATATTGGCAAAGGCGACTGAAATTTTTGTACCCACGGATGTACAATGGGTTTGTAGGTAGCGACAGGAATGGAATGAATTTTCTTGGACAATGAAACTTCGCGCTCTTTCAAGTATTTGTATAGGGATAGGTGGTTCGTTGTAGTAGAATTTTTCGTATGCTCTACATAGGGTTAATACCATCAGCGTACGGAGCGGGGGGGCTGGGGGGGCTGCAGCCTCCCCCTGTCGGAAATAAAATAGTATTATTCGGGCAAAACGGATGTACCGTTAGGGCAAAGAGATAGTAAAAAATATTTTATTTTTTAATAACTTGATTTGGACCATGCTAGAGCAAGTGCCAAGGATAATGGAAGGCGTGGTCATTTTATCAAAGGATCGCGATCTCAAGACCTACAACGAAAGTAATTCGATTCTCCACTCAATTTGTGACTTTAAGTTTGTTTATGGCTTGATGGTTTTGAAGCTCATCTTATCCAACACTGATAATTTGAGTAGATATCTATCTACAGGGAGAACAGGTGGATGTCATCACTGCCAAGAAGACTGCTGATGTTGTCGTTAAGACACTGAGAAATTGTCGCAATGAAGAGAGCTTCGCTCAGATGTAGTCACATGCTGATGTTATAGGGCAAAAAATCAGAATAGGACTTGAGGGTACAAAATTTACCTTCAGATGCCAAGGTGCCTCGAACCAGACAATCACGCCGACTTCAGGGCCTTACTGGTGAGACACCTGCTGCAGCGAACGACAGCTCACAACAGACGGCAAAAGACCATTTTCGTCTCAGTTTATTACACAAGTATTGACAAAGTCGTCAGTGAACTTCAATAAAGGTTTGAGGGCAATGACCAGGAGGTTTTGTGCGCATTGGGCGAAATCGTATTCAGAGGTTTTCCAAGCATCAACAACATCCAAACTGTATAAAATTTCCATGGCGTGGATGGTGAAATGCTATCAAGTGAGAAGTCAATCTTTGAAAACTGCGACTGCGGATACCCATGCAATAGAAGAAACGCAGCCGTGATGGTAAAGACCATGCATCAAAATGGTCTCCATGACATTTTATCATTATAATAATAATAATAATAATAATAATAATAATAATAATAATAATAATAATAATAATTTACCTGTTACACATAAAGATGCCTCCATGCTGGCCACAATCCCTATAACCTCGTGCTCTGCTGAAAGGTCTTTCAGCGCCCTTCGCCGCAGCAAGACATTTTTAAGATCCACAATGGGACAAGAATGACCGACTTAGCAGTATCGCCGTTATTAACATTGAAAGAAAGTATGCAAACAAGACAATGCAGAATGACATACAAAGGATTATTGACATATTTGGGTTTCGAAGTAATCGTTCTTCATACTTCGTTTAGAACTCAAATGGGTGCGTTTTATCTCTCGCTTCATGGTTTTGTATTTTAGAAATGTTGATCTCGATTTACCGAAAATATTTGCAGTATTTTGAATGCCCGTGCTCTCACGGTATGGCGAAGAAAACTTGACGTCACGAAAGAATCATCTTGTGCACCTGAACCCACAACAAGTTTCATTCGGGCAAATTATGTTCAGCCTTCCCAACAAAATTTTTCCCGTACGCCGATGGTTAATACATAGGCTCGTTACGTCCATTGAAACAATTATAGCATATTTGACCTTCTTTATCTTGCGTGTTGAGACAAAACTTGCAGTTCCTTTGTATGCATTTTTAATGTATGGTAGTGTCACGCTTCAAGGCATTGAAAGCATTGCGTTCGGCGGGTGGCAAAATGTGTTTAGGCTTTGGTAATTTTTTTTCTTTTTTACAATAACCTTCAAACAGGCGTAAATTCAAAATCAGTCAATCGAAAGGGCAAATCTACATCCGATCGTGATTTTGTTAACTTTTGCGGAACTTTTTTTTAATGTTTATTTTGGGAAAGAAAAAACGGGATTCTGTATAGGAGTGAAAAAAGTGCGGGATTTCGGGATTAGAAAAGACATAGTGTAAAGTTTTATTGTGTAAGAGATATTGGTAAAAGATGCGGGAATAAACAAAATAAACAAGTCTAAATTGATTCATTATTTGAAAAAAAAAAAGCGTTCGCACATATATAGAGCTGTATTTTTCCTGTCACCTTGTATAAGGCAATTCCTGCATCTACCAAAAATACAAGAGTTGTTCTTTTTTATACTCTATATAATAAGTTTTCGTACCAGGTGGCAAGAAACTTCCATTATCATAAATGTGAGGAAAACATAAGCTTACCTTTTTAGCAGTTCTTTCTTGCAAGAACATCGGTTTACACAACAGATTTAATTGATGAAAATTTGAATCTTTTAGTCAAACGTTACGGTAAAATAAAATCTTTCAGATAACATGTGCCAGTTGTAATCGAGTATAAAACTGCCTTTTATTTGACACAGAATTTGCAAAAATATCAGGTATTCTATTTTGTTACGAGAGCCATAGTCTGCAGTGCAGGCGTTTTTCATGGGCGAGCGCTGAATAATAAATTGAGCTCGCGTATTTGAAGTCAGCCAGTCGTCCTCTCCCTTAGGCTCACTTTTGACTCGCTCCAGCCCTCTCGCGCTTCCTCGCCCAAGATGACAGCAACGAAGGATTATTCAGCGCTCCCGTTCCAAAAATACGCCTGCATTGCAGGCTACGAGAGCCATTATCCCTTCATTGTTTGTGGGCAGTTTTCATCGAACAACGAATAAGATAAACGGAATAGTATCACGTGGTAATTTTCATAGCGGCTGCGCATAAAGTTTTCGATAGTGAATATGTTTGATTGACAATTTAATGTTGGCATCACGGGGGTGTGTCAGTAGGTGTGTGTTCGTAGATGGACATTTTGTTTGCGCATGTTCATCAGATAAGCAACACAACGAACACAATCTTGACACCATTTTGCTTTTTAGAGCGCGTTGCCCGGTTTTACAAGGGGGCGATCGACACTTCAGAAACGTTGTCATTGCAAGACGTGAAAGGGAGTAACATTTTTATCAAAGATGCTATCCGTGAGCGTATTTACAGTTTTTGCTGTCGCGTTTGTTGGTGAGATTTTAGCGATCATTAAGCATGAACAAGAATGGTAACAATGTGCAAAGCAGAGTAGTTTGGTGTGGTTTTACTGTAGATCAAAAAGTGTCTACAAGAAATCAATGGAGTGAGGTTAGTGTGAACGAAGTTGGAATTCGAGACGAAAAGTAAATAAATATTTTTTGTTTCATTGTTCCCCCAGTTGTAAATTGCTGTTATTGGGATGGTAATTTATTTGTCTTTTGCGCCGATCAACTCGAAACTTCAATATCTTCCCTAGGGTAAACCCTGGGCATTTGAATTTTTGAAGATTGGATCGTTCAAATCCCGCCCCCTCGGGCCAAAAAGGTGTTCAAATGCCCTACCTTATCGTCGGATTTGTTTGTCAAATGCCCCTTTTAAAGAACAATCATTGTCGGGTACTGTCATGACTCAAACGAGTTACTACAAGAAGCACAACTTTAACATTGAAACTATGTAGTAATGATTGGAAATTGAATTTATTAAAGTCGGACAATGTCAGTCAGCAAATGTAAGCTGTTCTAAATCCGAAACACGGCAATGGTTGTTTAACGAGAAATACATAATAACATTTTTAAAATGAGTTAATTGACTACGTAGACTGCTCGAGTGGCAGGGTATTTTGCAGTTTAAGCCAAAGCGGCGATTTTTCATTCGACAATGTTTTTTTTTTTAACTATTCACTGCTGTTTTATGGTTGACTAACGCTCGACTACCGGAATGGACAGTGTAAGAAAATACCCAGTTATTTCCCGAGGGAAAGGGTGTCAGTCTCTCATCATGTATCTAAAACTGTCAAACACAGCACGATTTTTTTCGTCAGGAACTATCCAATTTCCACCGTGTTAAATGTCGAGTGCTTCTTTGAAGTTATTCTTTTGATTTACTGCTTCAAAATGGTTGCTTCGCAGATTGATAAAACTATCCTTGCAAATGGAATAGTTTGAGTAGCGATGATCGCGTTCCATTACGATAACGTAAGTGTATCAATGATCTCTTCTCAAGTCCCATCGTGCTCTAGAACTGTCAAACAAACCACGATTCCTTCGCCAGGAACTCTCCAATTCCCACCGTTTTAGATATCGAGTGCTTCTTAGAACTTACTCTTTTGACTTACCGCTTCAAAATGGTTAATCTTCCGTTTGAAAACGGAACACTTGAGTCCACAACATGTTAACAATATGACCAATATGCATGGCGCCACAAATTTAATCCGAGATTAACGAATAAATCAAATGATGCTTTGACGTCACACAGGTAGGGGTGACTACGTCCCCTCCCTCGCGATATACGCGACAAGAATAGATTTTTGATTGGCCTGCTTTTGTTGAAGACAATCAAAAGAATACACCCCGAGAGAGGGGAGAGTTTAATAAATATATTAATGTGCAGATTTGTTGCTACGAGTACTGACATTTACGCGAGATACTGGGGCTAATTCATTTATTCCAACTGTATGCTTCGCCGATTGATAAAACTATCCTTGCTAATGGATACTTTGAGTCACGAAGATGGCGTTATCTTGTTTCCCTTGTGTTACGCTACAAAGGGTCTCACAGGAAATTTTGGAAATTCCATTACGATAACGTAAGCTTCTCAATGACCTCTTTTTAGTCTCCCATCGATCCATCGTGGATCGGGACTGTCAAACAAAGCACGATTCCTTAGCCAGCAGCTCTCCAATTTCCGCCGTTTTAAATGTCGAGTGCTTCTTAGAAGTTATTCTTTCGATTTGCCGCTTCAAAATGGTGAAATTTCGGTTTGAAAACGGCACACTTGAGTTCAGAACATGTTAACAATATGGCGCCAAATTTAATCTGTTTTTAATAAATAGATCAAATGATGCGTTGACGTCACACAGGTAGGGTGAGTGGGTCCCCTCCCTCGCGATGTAACCGGCAAGAATGGATTTTGATTGGCCTGCTTCTGTTGAAGACAATCAGAACAATACACCCCGAGTAGGAGAGGGGTGAGTTTAATGAATAAATTAATGTACCGATATGTGGCTACGATTCCCTTGTGTTACGCTACTCAGGGTTTCAAGGGAAATTGCGGGAATTCCATTGCGATAACGTAAGCTTCTCAATGACCTCTTTTCAGTCTCGCGTCGTGGTCTAAGACTGTCAAACAAAGCACGATTCCTTCGCCAGGAATTTACCAATTTCCACCGTTTTAAATGTCGAATGCTTCTTAGAAGTTATTCTTTCGATTTGCCGCTTCAAAATGGTGAAATTTCCGTTTGAAAACGGCACACTTGAGTTCAGAACATGTTAACAATATGGCGCCAAATTTAATCTGTTTTTAATAAATAGATCAAATGATGCGTTGACGTCACACAGGTAGGGGTGAGTGGGTCCCCTCCCTCGCGATGTAACCGACAAGAATGGATTTTGATTGGCCTGCTTCTGTTGAAGACAATCAGAACAATACACCCCGAGTAGGAGAAGGGTGAGTTTAATGAATAAATTAATGTACCGATTTGTAGCTACGAGGAAGAAAAGAAAAAAAAAGAGAAATCGACCCGTGTTAAGACACGGTATGCCCCCTAGGGGCATCCCGCGTAATTATGATGTGTGTTTTTGTGCCAACTTGTAATAGTTCTGTGTTAGGTTTATTGACAATAATTTGTGCCTAGCTAGCATTTTTGTAGTTTGCACTTTCAGTCCTTTCTCCAATACGTTCCAAATGTATCAAACAATATTGATATTATGAATATACAACTTTATGCTTTCTAAACATGGTTTTGATAGTTATTTCTAATTGTCTTGCATTTCAGGAGCTGTACCAAGGCAAACAGCATCTGTGCCTTCATCTGCCCAGCCTGTCGGAGAAGCATCCCTAGCTGCTCCTGTTGCGACACCTCACGATCAGGGGCAGCAAGGGGATGCTTGGGCTGACAGTGTCCTGGGTGGACTTGAGGAATATCCACCCTGTCCCCATTGTTTGATGGGGCCTTGTATTACTATAAGTGAAGTAACAAAAATTCAAGGTTCCTGCGCTCCAGACTATACAAACCATTCTAAGCGCCACAAAAATTACAGACGATTTTGGAGAAGCCTAAAGGATAGGGGGTTGTGGCAGCATGAACTATACATTCACCGGAAGACCTCAGCTGGCCTCAGTGAGGTCGAGCTACGGGAGCTCATCCCTCAGTGTGTCCTTGATGACACGAGGAAGCGGTACCCCAACCCAGCTGGTGTGCCATATATGGGGCACAAACGCTCATAAGTCTGTGTAATATAACATATTTGGTAGTTGTGATATAAGCTTCTAGCTCTACACAACTGGTATTGTCGTAAACTCCCCAGTTTGCGTTACGCGTCAGATTTTATGACCATATTTGGAAAAAGGGTTTTCGGGTTTTTATAACACACGTGCTCGCAAAAAAGGGCACTTGGCCTTGCACTGTAACACTGCGTTTTTCTCGCGTTGGTTGTTAAACAGTAGACTGGAAAACGGTGAATAAACAGTAAACTGGAAAACGGTGGATTCTTCAGTGTGTCAGGGAATTTCTGTTTTATTCTAATACATTCCCCACACTGAAAGTGGCGACCCTGCCAGGACACGAGTTGGATTTTTCGCCCGAGAACACAGAAAGCGACGAATGTTGGATAATCGTGGATAATTTTCGGTTGAGAACAAGCGACGAGGGAACAGTTGTGATAATTCATCGACAAAAGGTACATTTACACGTTACTAGGTCGTTTTTCGAACTTTAACTTCGGTAGGAAAACACAAGGCGAGTTGTTTACAATCCTCGCAAACACAAGTTTGGTGGGCTCAGATTACAAGATCGAAATGGCGCTAACATCGAAACACGATCAGTTGTTAGAGTTTTCGAATTTGAAGCTGGAGGAAATCTCAAAAACCTGGTAAAATGGCGATCGAGAAGACTTGGAACTTTGCTACAACAAGATATGCGGGCTTATTCGCAAATTGGAGATTTCAATCGACGAGACAGGGGAGCATATGTTGGAGAGCGAACACACGTTAGATCAGATCAATAATTGGTCTAAGCAACAAAAGGAAAAACTACAAATGTTTCGAGAAATTCGGGGACAAATTAAGTTGTCTTTGGATGAAGGACGTAGAAGGGAGGAGGACAAAGGGGTTCAGCGAGAATTAGAGAAGCAGCGAGCCATCAACAAGGAAATTATGGAAGCGCGACTGGCGGAACAAAAGGAACTTGAAGCCGCGCATATTAGACAACAACAACGGGAAGAAGAGTGGCTGAAAAAGAAATTGGAGATGGAGAAAGACGCCAGAGCGGGAAATAGCGATTCTCCTGGCTCATCAGCAACACAGTCGGTGAAGCTTCAGCGATATACCATCACTCCATTTCACGGCGATTACAAAGATTGGCTTCGATTCTGGAATCAATTTGAAGTGGAAGTGGACGGTGCAAACATATCGGAAATCAGAAAATTCAACTATTTATTGGAGCTCGTAAGGGGCCAACCACGGGAGGACATACTCGGGCTTCCGCACACTGTAGAAGGTTATCAAGAAGCCAAGAGAATTCTGCAGACCACCTATGGCAAGGATTTTAAGGTGCACAAAGCGCTCATTAAGGAAATGGAGAGCTTACACAGTATTACGGACATTCGTCGACTCGACCGGGTTCACGAATTCTACAACAAGCTTTCGAGAGTTGTACGAACTTTGTCAACAATGGACAAGCTGTTGTCAGCTCAGAGCGCCGTGTACACACTGATGGACAAGCTTGGACCGGTACGGGCAATTTTTTTTTTACGCCCACTTCAAGATGGCGGACAGTTACCGTGACAGACTGGTAACTAGCAAGTCAAGTAGAGTAACACAACATTACTTCCGGTAAATTCGCGATCGCTTTCGCGTGTTTCCACGGCTTCTCAAGACGTTGTTTTTACCTGTTTTTACACTGAGACACCAGACATCATTAGCGAAATGTAACTTTAATGAGCTGAGATCAATTAAAGTGCGGATAACCTTGTGAAGAATACTTCTCAAATCGCCTCCGAACATTTTTATAGTATGTAGTGTATCGAGCCCCTTTCTACGGCTAACCCAACCTCTACTACCTTTAAAAAATATGTCTCGTACTTTTATAGTGTCACCATTCCTTGAGTACAGTTCAAAGCTCAGAAGACATTTTTCTGGTGGGCGTAAAACGAAATCGATTTTCATTTTACGCCCACTTTTTGGGTCCGCGGAAACTAACGAAGAAACTGGGCATGAAAAAAGTGCGATCGTTCGTTGGGAAGCTGGTAACTAAGAGATATGTAAGTTTTGGCGGCAAAATTGTTTTCATTTCGCGGTAATTTGTCACACTCGTGGAAAATTCGTCTATTTCTCTGTTTACACTAGTTTTCTGTGCGATCGATTGGACATGGCGTTATCAGTTGACAAGTGAGTGTCAGTAAAGCTGTACCTTATACAGCTAGACATAAAACATGATTAAACCAATACTTTATAGAGTAATGATACACTTCCACTTAAGGCTGGTGGTCTGTTTTTAGTGGTGCCTCTCACTTCCATGAAGAAATTGGAGAGCTAACCAGTACAGGTTTGTATACATGCAATTATTAAAATAATACAAAAATAACAAATAATGATAAAAAAATAATAACAATAAATGAATAAATTAATGCCACAAATGTGAATCATGGCTGCCCCTAATGACTTTCCAGCACCATGTTATAACCAACTGGCGGGATGCTGACCAATGAAGGCTATTTACAAACTGTAGAGTAGTTGAATTTGAGACTATGGAAGAAAAATCCAGATAGTGGCAGGGTGGAGGATTTGACCCCTAGTGGGCTAACTAATAGGCCACGCCTAGTTATTAGTAGGCTTCCCATTGAGAAGTATTCTAGTTACTATAACAAACAAAAATAATAGTGCCCATGTTTGCATGAGGTATGTGACAGTAGTAATTTTGCACAGATAAACAAAGTCAATATCTCCAAATATGCTATTTTATTCTCCACTTCAGTAAAGTGTACAATGTGCCAACATGTCAGCAGCAGAACAATCACCATGTTAAATAACAGTATCGACATACAGGTAGATGTAACAGTTAACTTGCACTTTTCAATAACAGGTGGAATCTGAAATACAAAACACTGCATGAGCAGATGGTTGCATTTCCTGCCATCAGTCAAACAAAGTGGATCAAAATCCACCAATCACCGTGCCAAGCGTGACCTATTGATCCTGTTACTTTGTTTCTAAAGCTTCCAGTGCAGTCATTGACAGTAGCGAAAAATGCAACTGTCGGCAGTGATTTCAATTTCGGATTTGGCATGTTATAGCAAAGCACAGTAATCAACAATGATGGGCTATGCATAAAGGATTTGTGTCAATCATCAAGAATTTTGGTCATATTTATGCAAACAGTAACTAAATTTTAATATTAACAATTTATTCAATTTTCTTATTTACAAAAACGTTTCCTATCATGGCCTCTTAACCATCACCATACTTAGTCAAATGGAATTATCTTTTCTTATTATAAAATAGGGGTCCTCCCAATCACTGGTTGAAGCACTCGATAATATACAGACAGAAATTCTTGATGGGGACAATCGATGCTTCTGCGAAAGGTTAGGAAGTCATGAATTTGCAATATGTCTCACAGAGATCATATTAGATTGTGTTTGCGTGTGCCCACAATACCTATTGTGCTTGGTGTTGTACACAGGTGTAATGAGCTGACCAGGGCTGAGAAAGACCAATTTGTTGGTAAATGGCCCAAAGTCCTCACATTCCATTTAAAAAGGTAGGTTTATTTCGAAGAATTGGTTTTGAAAGTTACATAATTTTGTGGAGATTTTTGTCTTAGCTTCTTGTATTTAATACCTGAACTCTAAAGACAACGGATCCTTTTCCCCCTAATATTTGCAATAATATATTGCAGATTTGAGAGAACAGGAATTAACAAATTGAGGAAGAAATTGATATACCCTGCATGGTTTGACTGCTTACTATTGAATGAGCCATCAAAGGTATAATTATTTTTGATACAATAAGAAAGTAAAATATAATTTTGTTAGAAAAGCTGTAAGTAGTGACATACCCTAATTATTGTCTGTACTATCATTACCGGTATATAGCTTTATTTTAAGAATATTAGTATTACAGTTGAACCTCCGCCAATGCACAGCTCCCGTAAGTGGACACCTCTCAAAAGCAGACACCTGTGCTTGGTCCCAAAGGTGTTCACTTATGGGAAGTTTGATTGTAGTAATTTTGATCTCTACAAATAAACTGGGTTGACATTCAAAAAGGAAAAGTGATGAAATAGTCCACTTAGCTTTGTTGACCAGCTGATACAGGTATGAACAGGAACAACTTGGCTAACACAACGATCATACTTTATTCAGGCTGTCGGCCATGTTTTTTACACACAACTCACACTCGTTCCCATGCGCAACACCGCTGACCAATTACAGCAGTCCTACCAACAGCTCGAAAGAAATACTCCCTTGTATTTATTTTGGTTGGTTGTTTAACTGTGACTCTATGGAAAAGATGTATAAATTCATACTTTCCTTATTTCCATGGTAACATTTGTGAAAGTTTTGGGATAACCTGAAACAGGCCACTAGCTGATGAAACACTTGCCTTCTGTTCATGTTTCCCACAACTTCCACTTGCCATATCCATCCCCATTTATAGTAATTGATTCAGGTTAGAATTAACAACATTACAGTCTGCAGGCTCTCTGACAGTGACCACCTCTTTTAGCCAACCACTTTTCCTGACATTAAATAGGAGGTTGCCTATACCAGTATTTGAGAGGTTCCACTGTATTACCATTTAAATGTTTATCTAAGAAAGGGAACACAACTATAGAAATAGTTAAGATTATGCCTTCTCTAATTGTTTATACTATAATTTTTTGCTTACATAGAACAGCAATATGTACGAGTTGCAAAGTGTTGTTGTACATAGTGGTACTAAGTGCAAATGTGGCCACCATTATAGCTACTGCAAGGTGGACCAGAGGTGGTTCTGTATGAATGATGAAGTGGTATGTTAAAGCCATACATACAGTTTCTTACTTTTACATTTTTTTTGCAGGTTTCTTGTGTATCACAAAACGAAGCTCTTGGGCAAGAGGCTTATCTTCTTTTTACGTCCTTCAAAATAATCGTGATACAAAAGAGATTAGCCTTTATTTAAAAGGAGGGATCCCAGCCTAAAAAGATGTGCGTGTGTGTAGGGGGTGAGGGTTTTTTTTTTTTTTGGGGGGGGGGGGGGGGGGGCATCGGTACAATTTAGGGACAGGACGATCAATAATTTTGCCAACAATAGAACAAGGCCAATATCCTGCCATATTGACCTAAGCTTGGCCAATAAAAGATTTATTATATGCATCCATGACTGCACGGGTAACAGGTAATCCTAAGTGGGCAAGATGGCTCCATCTTGATCAGGCGAGTAGCCAATCAGAGCAGAGGATTCACTTCATCTTGCAAGCGATGCAATAAAATTCCAAATTATACAGTTATATAGTTATTGTGGGTTCCAAAGGGGGGTGACAAGTTAGAAACAAGATCAGAATAACAGCCAGCATTAATTACTTTGTTAGTTATTAGCAGGCAGACGGTGTACACCAGAAAAATGTGGAAGAGGAAGCAACTCAAAATGGAGTCTGCTTCAATGGACAATCAGTGCTTGACCCCAATGTTCATTAGATTTAACCACACCATCACTAGACCCAACAGACATTACAGACAACAGCAGTCAAGTTGACAGTATTGATTAAATGCATCCAATCCATCCCATAGCAGAAGGTCTTTAGACAAAGGTCTATGAAGTGTGCAATGACATTGTTTCAAAATTAAAGAGTGGGGATGAAAATTTTATTGTGGGAGTCAGCTAGTTTGTTTCAAGGTATGAAAAACTCAAAGAAGGGAGTACCTGTAGCGTGATACCTCGAATTGCGTCTGCACTACATACTTTTGCAAGCCGTCACCTTAACAGATTCCAGACTACAACCAAAAAAAAAGGATTGGAAAAAGAAGAAAGCTAGGTGCAATCTACAGTAACAGGCCAGAGAAGAAAGGGGATTTTCTGAAGGATGAAGAAAACTCGAGCAGACTGACCTCCAAAACCATTTACAAGAAAGGCTGAGGATGAGGGCAATGACAGTGATGAATTTGATCGGTTTAGTCTTAGATTTCGTGTCAGGAAACGACCAAAGGTACAGAACAGAAAGCATGATCTTGCAAGTAACATTACAAAAAATCAGCAAAATTCTGGAAAGTGTTAACAATTTAGGCAAGTGGTTGAGCTTAAAGAATCACAAGTAAGAGGATGTGACTGTGATTAACAAGGTTAAAGGAACACACATTCAATTACAAACAGCATTTGAGGGAGTTTGGGAGAATTTGAAAGTTTATGCAAGGCAAAGGGGTACCCAAACTCTCTCAAGTGTCTGCATCAGTCTATGTAAACACATGCACAATTTTCTATTTACAAGTTTTGTGATTGGTTGCTTTTTGCATACCTTGATTGCACTTGATTACCCTCTGTATAAGCAGCTGTCCGTATTGAAACGAGCCGTACAAACTTGTACTCTCCAGAGTTCAACATTTATGTCTTAATTCATTTCCAGTTCCTTTTCTTGTAATCTTTCATGCCCAGTTTTCTCGTTAGTTTCCGCGGGCCCAAAAAGTGGGCGTAAAATGAAAATCAATTTCGTTTTACGCCCTCCAGAAAAATGTCTTCTGAGCTTTGAACTGTACTCAAGGAATGGTGACACTATAAAAGTAGGAGACATATTTTTTAAAGGTAGTAGAGGTTGGGTTAGCCGTAGAAAGGGGCTCGATACACTACATACTATAAAAATGTTCGGGGGCAATTTGAGAAGTATTATTCACAAGGTTATCCGCACTTTAATTGATCTCAGCTCATTAAATTTACATTTCGCTAATGATGTCTGGTGTCTCAGTGTAAAAACAGGTAAAAACGTCTTGAGAAGCCATGGAAACACGCGAAAGCGATCGCGAATTTACCGGAAGTAATGTTGTGTTACTCTACTTGACTTGCTAGTTACCAGTCTGTCACGGTAACTGTCCGCCATCTTGAAGTGGGCGTAAAAAAAAAAAATTGCCCGCTACGGGAAGTTATCACTCAGACAGATGATAAGTGGGAGGAGTGGACACTTGAACAGTTAGTGGAAGCTCTGCGTAAGTTTGTTGACCGGAACCCTCTTCGAACGGAAGAGAAGAGCAAACAGCAAAGCGGACCTGGAGATGGCAGGCGAAATACGGAAAAATTGATGATGCAGGGCTCACAAAGATATACCAATGCAAATAGATGTGTTTACTGCGGTTCTACAAACCATTCATCTGTGAACTGTACAAAGGTGTTGACTGTCGCTGCCCGAAGAGACCTCATACGAAGGAAGAATTTGTGCTACAACTGTACTGTTGATAACCATCTTGTTTCTGCATGCCGTTCAAGACCCTGCAAATAATGTGGACAGCGGCATCATACATCTCTTTGTGAAAGAAGAATTTCAACTGTCCCCGAGCAAGATAGTGTTCCTGCATCAACAGAAAAGAACATGAGCGCTTCAACTCGGTCTACTTCAACCTTACATGCCACAGTGCGAGCAATGGTCAATGGACAGGAAGCAAGGATCATGATTGACACAGGAGCGGGAAGTTCTTACGTCTGCTCAGACCTGATTACAAAGCTGGAAATCACACCGATCCTGACCGACTATGGCCTTCTGTCTGTCTTATGTTTGGCAATGTTTCTTTTGCAAATGCTTCCTGGCTACAGCCTTCTTTCTGTGTTATGCTTGGTGTAATTCCTCTTGAATCTGCTTCATGACTATGGCCATCATTCTGTCTTGTGATTGGTGATGTCTCCCACAATTTTGCTCCATCATTGTGACCTTCACTCTCGTTTAAGGGTCTACAAGTATCCATGTTCAGAGGCCACTCATTTCTCTCACTTCCTTCATAAGTAGTTAAGAGCGACTTTCCACAAATATCGACCAAGTGGCGGCACAAGTCAAAAAATCGATTTTGTTCATATTTTGCTCATAGGTAGTCCCTAGTGAGAAACAAACTGAGCTGTAGTTAGTTTTTCCAAATACCGCTTCTTCTCGCGTAATTATGCGAAAAACGATTTTGTCTCATTTGAGCTCAAAGTCCGCTTTCGGCGGGATGGAATTTTCCTTAACTTTCGCCGGTTTCGTATCAATCCACAGACTGTTACTAACATGCAAATGGCATTTATTGCTCTATTAGGTCTTCTTCTTCTGTTTCACGGAAAAACGTTTAAAACCTAAGTTACTTTTACGTCCGAAATAGGTTTAGAAAAGCATGCTATAAATGCAAATTTTCAGCAACCACATTTTAGCACTAAAACATTGCCAATTTTACCCACGGGCGATAACTTAGATTTCCCTATAATGACTTTCTATGGCTTCACTGTATACCTATTGACCATAATATAAAAACAAAACTCTGGGTAAATGAAAATAAATGACCCGCTAGGCTTCAGATTTGTCAGCATTTTCTTGAGATTTGGCGATCGAAGCGTAAAAAAGATGGCGTGACACACTGTCACGGGTACAAATATTTTTTCCTTTTAGAAAAAAAAAATGAAGCGACATTTAAAAGGAAGCATTTTTCATTCGCAGTAGAAAAATCTTTGTAGCGTTACGGACAAATATATATTTCGGCTGCGTTTCATAACTGGAAATTTCAGAGTATCCGTTCGCTCTGATGCGGAGTCCAGTTCGTTATTGTGTAATATTTGGAAAATTTTTTTTCCTCTTTCTTTATCACTGCCATGAATAAATTAAACTAGAAATAGGTAAAACGCAGCAGATTTGAACGACATTAACCTGATTAAAAGTTTCGACTGTTATGTTAATTATTGCATCGTTTGCGTGAAATATACGTTCGAAGTAATGTTTGTTTCCCTCGTCCGTTGATCATGAGCGAGTTTTCTTAGATCTCTGTAAATAAAGAAAGGGAAGAGAAATAGCATAAAGGGTCCATCTCCGTTTTTAAAAACATTGTCTATAGAGTTTTCCAATCTTCATACATCTAAAAATGAGAGCTCGTGATTAGTGAATTATAGATGCAAAAACTGCGTGATTTAGTTTATTAATTAAATTTGCAAAAGAAAGCACACGCACACTCAACGACAATAACAACAACCAAAAAAAATACAAAAAAAAAAAAAACAGAATTCTGAACGTTTCTAAGGGAAAAAGTAATAACAATAAAGGCCGTAACAAATTTAATGAAACCAAGATAGTGGTCAATACTCGTGTTATTAGTAATGTTATTTTGCTGCGCTTTTTGATCCTGAAATATTCTTTATGTGAAGATCAACGTGATTAACTAATTAGATTTTTGAACGTCCTCATTGCTTTTTTGGACGTATGAATAAATTGAATTATTATTACACCAGAGAAACAGTAAGGAACTGCAAACTAAACGGCGAGCATGGAAGTTTGCTGTTCGTTTACGTTGATAGTTGGTGGGCAATGTTCGTTTGATCGCAGACAGAACAAGGTCCAGAGAGATAGTACCCTGCTGTCCTTTTCAAAGAATATTGACCAGCACAAGGCATGTTATGGTTTTTAAGATGTGGAACGAGGTTCAGCTTATTCTTGCCCATTCGGCCACGTTTTCAACGCCAGGAAACATCAAGACGATGACGATTTGGGCTTATCGGTTGAGAAACATTTATCACAAAAGACACTTATCGGCCCCGGTAAGTTACTGGGACTTTCGAGAAACGGGCCCCAGGGCTTATAAGAGGCAGTTTACGGTATTCCTGGATAAATACGAGAGAAGGTAGACACAGCGGGCGTTTTCCATTTACCAAAAGATTCCGGAAAATTCCGAGAATTTCGGTGGGAAATGTTTATCGGTGAAGAACGTGTTCCATTTAACACATGTTCCATCCATTTCCTTCTCCGTCCGATGTATTCCGCACAAAAAATACAAAATGTCGGCACAATTTTTGTGGTTAAACGAAATTGTAGTGTCGGTCTTTGGAAGAAGAGAGTCTCGTGAATTCAAAAAATTATGATGACATTGCTATCCTGGCGACGATTGCAACCTATATGAGACGCGATCTTCACCAAAATCAAGGTTTTTATGAAAATATTTTGCCGCGATATAGATAAGCTTATACGATTGATGAATTTAAAAGCCACTCCAGGATGATTTGAGGGACCATTGAAGCTCTATGCAGAGAAGTACAAGCCAAAGGAAGAGCTGTTCAACGACACGCACTTGAAACAGCTGCTGTGAAAGGGTGAATGACAAAAGACCTTGTTTAATTACAGATGCAAAATTTTATGCTTCAAGGCGGGAAATAATCGGAACACTCAAAGAACCCGAGGGTGAGATGTAATGTTTTCTTCGATAAATACTACTTACCATTGACATACATGGCACAGTTGTGATAAATTAACGTTTGAAAATCTGGAGCCAAGCCATGACACACCGAGCATTCGTATAAAGTACTACTCGAGGATAGGAAAATCACCGAGGGAGTAGAAGAAGCCGCCATATTTCCTTACCGAAGATATGGTCGTGAACAGCCTGGAACTGGTCAAACCTTGTGAAACTCATAAATGGAACACGCAGTTCCATCGGAAAAGTTTCCAACGGGAAAACGGGACTACCTTTTCACAAGTTCCATTCTTTCCGGAAATTTTTCAGTGGAGCGAACCAAGAAAAGCATGTTCCATTTACAACCCAATCGGAATTTCTGGAGTATCTTGGTAAATGGAAAACGCCCAGAAATACCAAATGTATAGGAGCCGTGGCATGTCCTTATTGCTACTTCGTGACATTGACACAATATTCTGTTTTAGTTATTTTTCGTTTCTCTCCAGAAAGAAGTCATTTCCTCTTTATCAGTTGTGGATGAGTTAAGGGGGACAATTAACATTTGACGGCATTTAAAATGCTTTGTTGGACTTCGAATATAATGTGCTCGTTTCTGAGTATTTATTTTTCGTGCGAAGTATGGAAGCAAACGGACATTAGTTAGGAAAACTAGTCGCTTAAAATGGTCTTTATCCCCAATTTTAAATCATCATGGCAGAAGAAGACATCGAAACATAGAAATCTTTATGGTGACACTTCCGGTTCATGGTTGTCACGCAACAGTGTAGCTTGCGAGTTGTTTATTAGAAAAATATAGAAATGTTTATTAATTCGTAAACTGGATTGTTTTGTCAAAGTTCCCTTGATTCAGAGGGTAAGAGTACAGAAATAAACCCAGTGCGGGTTAATGAAGAATTCGATGCTAAATTCTTGTTAAAACGTGCATGAAATGATCATGAAATACTAAAAATGAACTCGTCGACACACTAATTATGCTTGTATCGAGCACGAATAGATGAAGAAGATGCCCAAATCTTATGTTAGATTGTTGATTAAGGTATCAGCTTAGTTTCCCTACCGTTATGTCTCAAAATAATGCACGTTTTTGAATCTCTTTTGGCTTTCGTAGTTCGCGGTCACCGGCTATGCCACGCCGTTGTTTACAATGCGAATGCCAGATTTTCGACAGGGTAGGTGATAAATTCGAAGCCCTCCGAGTCACTTAAAATAATTTACCCAAAGCTTTGTTTTGATATTATGATTGATAAGTACACAGTGAAGCCATAGAAAGTCATTTTATGATAATCTAAGTTATCGCCCATGGGTAAAATTGCCGGTATTTAAGTTCGAAAATTTGGTTGTTAAAAATTTGCATTTATAGCATGTTGTTCTAGATCAGTTTCGGGCATAAAAGTAACGTATGTTTTGAATGTTTTTCTGTGGAACAGAAGTAGAAGACCTAGTAAAACAGTAGATGTTATTTCAAGATCCGTGACAGACTGTGGATTGATACGCGGCCGGCCAAAGTTAAGGAAAATTCCGTCCGGCGGGAAGCGGATTTTGGCTCAACTGAGTTTAAAATCGTTTTTCGCATGTTTACGCGTAAGGAAGCCGTATTTGAAAAAACTAACTACAGCCCGTTTTTTTTCTTAATAGGGCCTACCTATGAGCAAAATATGAGCGAAATCGATTTTTTGACTTGTGCCACCAAAAGTTGATCTCGGTCGATATTTGTGGGAAGCCGCTCTTAAGTCTGGGATGGTTTTTTTCCCCTTTTTTTAACTTCACACCTTGAAAGTCTCTATGCACATTAAGAACATGTCTGCCAAGAATTTCAAAAACAAAGCAACTCAGTGCTTCTTTGTTTGCAACCCTGTTAAAATAATGGCAGGCATTGAGAAAAACTGCCTTGATTGGGATCGCCACCTTGTCGTGGTGAGGCGGCTTGCGTGCTCCAGTGACCCCTAGAGCTATGTTGGCTGGAGTCTCGTACTCCTGGCAGGGACACCCATGCCAAACAGGTCAAAGGGTAGGGGCCAGACAAAGAGTGATCCCACTGGCCCTCCAGGTTGGGGGTTGGGCAGAGGGCTGATAACCCTCTTCCGTAAAAAAACAATTATTACAGAAACCAGAAGCAGAGTGAATTCACTATTTCAAAGGGGAACTGTGGCAGTACCTCATCGGAGAGAGTTAATGACGCACGGGAGCCAAAGCCAGCAGGACGCCTCCGGGCTGATCAAGCCACTGATACACCCTAAATACACCATGAAGATAGGCAACTGGAACGTAAGGACGCTTTACAGGAGTGGCAACATTGCACAGGCGGCGAGAGAAATGACAAAGAGAGGTATAGACGTAATGGGCATCAGTGAAACACACTGGACAGGACAAGGAACAATGCGACTTGCAGAGGGTGAAACCATCATTTACTCCGGAAGAGATGATGACAACCATAGAGAGGGAGTCGGCATACTGATGTCAAAACATGCAGCACAATCTCTGATGGAATGGACTCCGATCAGCGAAAGGGTTATTCAAGCCAGATTTTATTCCAAATACATAAAACTTACGATCATACATGTATATGCACCCACTGAAGATACAGATGAGCAGATAAAAGATGAGTTCTATGGGAGGCTACAGGATGTGCTAGACAGTGTCAATGAGCATGATATGTTAATTGTCACGGGGGACATGAATGCTAAGGTTGGAAACGACAACTGGGCGTATGAAAGTGTGATGGGTAAACATGGGCTGGGGCAAAGAAATGATAATGGAGAAAGGCTTTGCGATATGTGTGATATGAATGAACTAGTTATAACAGGGACATTGTTTCCTCATAAGACCATCCACAAAGTAACGTGGGTTTCCCCCGATGGGAATACCATGAACCAGATAGACCATGTACTAATCAGCAGGCGATTTAGGAATTCGGTGAAAGATACGAGAGTATACAGGTCTGCAGATATCGGAAGCGACCACCATCTTGTATGTACAGTAGTCAAGTTGAGATTGAGTAAACAAACAGCAGGGAAGAAAAGATGTAGAGTCAAGTACGATACAGCAAGGTTGAGGAATGAAGAGGTGTTACGGCGGTTTAACGTTGCCTTGCAAAATAGGTACCAAGTCCTGGAGAACGAGGAAACAGCAGTTGAAGAAAGCGAAGAAGTGGAACAAGACTTTGAGGTGATGAAGAAGGCATATACAGAGGTGGCGGAATCAGTCTTAGGTAGACCTCGGAAGAAGAAGAAGCCGTGGATAAGTGAGGAGTCATGGAGCCTCATAGACCAAAGAGAGGAAATTAATAGGAAGATCCTGGGAACACGGTCAGAAAGGGTTAAGAAGCAGCTTAGGGCCAAGTATGCAGAAAAGAACAGGGAAGTGAAGAGAAGCATAAAGACAGACAGAAAGAAATGGATGGAGAAGATCACTTGTGAGGCGGAGGAGGCTGCAGGAAACCAACACATGAAGACACTATACGGGCTCACCAAGATATTATGCAATGAAAAACCTAAGCAAAGCACAGCAGTGTTTGACAAAAATGGAAACCTTCTCAATAAAAAAGGCGAAGTACAGGCACGATGGACGGAGCACTTTAAAGAAGTACTCAATAGAGACCAACCAGAAAACCCAGTCTTAAGTGATGAGGTATATGAATTAGAACTAAATGACGTCATTGAAGAGATCTCAATCAGTGAACCAACTTTAGGTGAAGTCAAACAAGCTATAAAAAGATTGAAGAATGGGAAAGCGCCAGGAACTGACTCTATCACGGCCGAACTATTGAAAGCAAACATAGAGTTTTCAGCAACAAAAATCCATCAGTTGTTGGGAAAAGTATGGACGTTTGAGAAGATCCCCCAACCCTGGAAGCAAGGGCTAATTATCAAGTTGCCGAAGAAAGGGAATCTCAAAGAATGCAAAAATTCGAGAGGAATAACCTTACTGTCCGTTGTGGGGAAGGTACTCGGTAGAATCATCATAGAGCGAGTGAGAAATGGAGTGGATAGAAGGCTGAGGAAGGAACAGGCAGGTTATAGAAAGGGGAGGGGTACAACAGACCAGATCTTCATCCTGCGGAACATTATTGAGCAGGTCAGCGAATGGCAGGCAACCCTGTACCTGAACTTCGTAGACTTTGAGAAGGCTTTTGATTCTATCCACCGAGAAAGCTTGTGGGTAATAATGGCTAAGTATGGAATCCCGGAGAAGATCGTGAAAATGGTAAGAGTATTTTATGACGACTTCAAGTGTGCTGTAGAAGATCAGGGGGAAACATGTGAGTGGTTTGACATAAAAACTGGGGTAAAACAAGGATGCAATATGTCGGGATTCTTGTTCTTGATTGTTATGGATTGGGTAATGCGAAGAGCGGTTGGCAGTGGTGAAAACGGTATTAGGTGGAAGTTTACTTCAAAACTGGACGACTTGGACTTTGCGGACGATATAGCTCTGCTTTCATCTACCAAGCAGCAGATTCAGGATAAAACGACAAGGCTGGACGAAGAGGCCAGACGGGTGGGACTCAAAATCAACGGAGAAAAGACAAAAACGATGAGGATCAATGCAAGGAACCAAGAAAACATCATAATAAATGGGCAGGATATTGAAGATGTCGAAGAGTTTGTGTACTTGGGGGCGAAAGTTTGTAAAGAGGGAGGCGGTATGAAGGACTTGAAGAACAGGTTATCGAAAGCCAGAGGTGCCTTTAACAAACTAAAGAAGATCTGGATCTCTAATAACATCTCAAGGAAAACAAAACTGAGGCTGTATAAAACACTGGTAGTGCCAGTGTTACTCTACGGATCTGAGACATGGAAGATGAACAAAGGAGATGATAAAGCAGTGAATGTGTTCCATAATAGATGCCTACGTAAGATCTTCCAAATCCGATGGCAAGACCATGTCAGTACCAAAGAGCTACTGGAAAGAGCAAGCATGAAGCCACTGAGTGTGGAAGTGATGTCTCGAAGATGGAAAATGATTGGCAATATTCTTAGGAAAGATCGCAATGATGATTGCAATGTTGCCATGAGCTGGGCACCAGAAGGTAAAAGGAGAAGGGGAAGACCAAAAACCACCTGGAGACGGACAGTAGAGAAAGAAAGGCAAGAAGCAGGTTGGAGATCGTGGGAGGAGGTGCGGACCGCAGCAACCAATAGAGAGGAGTGGAGAAGCTCTGTGAAGGCCCTATGTGCCACGAGGCACGAAAAGGATATATGATATGATTGAGAAAAACAGATTTTTTGTGACGCTCTTGTAAGGTGACCACTTGTAGGTTCTTCTAAACCAGTTTTCTACATCTTGACTAGAAGGAAGGTCCTGGCCATGGCCTGTCGAAGAGCAAATTAACATACAGTCAAATTCAAATATCAAATAGTGTTGGAAACTGCAACCATAGCAAAAGCCCATTAAAAGAGTGCTTTATTTAACAAGGAATACCAAGAGGCAACAATGAGCTGTGGGTACTTTTAGAACAGAATACAGAATTTGTGTTCCTCCCTTACATGGTAATATATCAGCGATCTCGTTCATCGAATTTTTGGAACTTTCGCAAATGATAGGAGCATCGCACTTTACGTTTTACGACTTTGAGACCTCTGGCAACTTGAGGAAGGTTTTATATTATTACGTAGACAAAGGATTGGCACAGGTTCTTCCCTGGAAATTACCCCCCTATATCAGAGAAGAAGATGTTCATTATAATGGGCAACTTTTTGCTATAGAGGACTGTTTGTTCTGAAGAATGAATGACTTCAAATTTTTGGCTTTCAACGACTTAGATGAATTCATTGTGCCACTTCAGCATGAAAACATGATTTCTTTACTTCATAGTATTCATAGAGAAGAACATTGTGGTCATTGCTTTAAAAGTGCAAAATTTCCCCTATCCAGAGGTGAAGTTGAATCTTCGTGGCCAGTAACTCAAAACATTTTTACTTCCAAACAAAAAGCAGATGAATCTCGCCCAAAATGCGTGGTTGATCCAGAAAGAGTTTTTGAGCAAGGAGTGCATTACATTAAGAACCCACTGAAAAACAAGTACTTCGTTGACAGCGTGGGATGGGATGTAGGACGGGTTTTTCATTACAGAGAATGCCCAAAACCATTCAAGGGGGATTTGGAAGTGGACATGGCCATGCAGAGATACGGTGAAGAATTAAAACAAAAGATTGAACAGATAAAAGATACTAATGTTTTGAAACCGGCCAGTTGGGAGAGGCATAAAAGCCTTTTCGTCCAAAGCAAAAAATGATGCAGGGTTGGAAATTAGTGCTCACCCACTGGCCAATACAAGTGTCAAGCCCGTAGGGCGAATGGAAATCGCAGGTTACTCGCCCGGTTTGGCGAGTAGAATTTTCCTCTTCAGGAAAATAAAACTATAACAGAAAGTTTTTGACAAAATCTAATCGAAACATAAGTACTCTTTCACATTCTGAAAGCTTTAGAAACCTTGCACATACACGCAAACTTTCTGCTTCGTAAATAAAGAAATGGCTTCTGTTCTAGTAATAATTACATGAGGTACCCCCTGGTAGCCATGATACTGCTGGTCATAAACAAACCACGCCGCTGAGAACAAAATCAGATGGCGATAGAAATGGACTGTACTATGAATTGGCGACTGTTTAGTGCAGGGCGACTCTCCTGGTCTAGTGTTTTCCCTCGCGTGTTTTCGATTTGAAAATGTGGAAATATTTTCCTGGAGTATCTAAAACTCACAACAAAAAGGTTGTGGTTATCTCCTCGTCAGGGATCTCAATATCCCCTGTGTCTTCCTCAGTCTCGCTAAGGTCCATCTCGTCCCCAATGTCTAGAATGGACTCATTGGGATCGTTACAACTATGGAGAATTTTCAAATCCGTACAGAAGATGGTCAACTTAGACCAAACCAGCCAGCCAAAGACGATCCCAATGAGTCCATTCTAGACATTGGGGACGAGATTGACCTTAGCGAGACCGAGAAAGACACAGGGGATATTGAGATCCCTGACACTCAACCAGCGAGAGAAAATCCAGCACCTCAGCCGACATGAGAATATCCAGCACCTCAGCCTACCCGTGAAAGAGTTATGGGGAACCTTCGTAGACAAACTACTTCAGCCAATAGCACAAATACAGGACTCGTATCTTAAAGATACAACAGATTTCATAAAATTTATTGAAAGCACTAGGGTGCCTAGAAACGCTTTTCTAGTCTCAATGGATGTCACTAGCCTTTACACGAATATCCCACAGAAGGAAGGAACCACTATAGTATGCAACGCATACGAGAACTTTCATGCCAACAACCCTCCTATAGCTCCAAGTTTTTGTCAAGACCTTTCTGAAGTCTCATTTCTATATATTTCTCAGTTTTGAGATATTTTTTTTACAGTTTTTGTTATTATTTTAGTAAAATACATTTTAGATAACATAAAAGGGTTAATAATAAGTTGCCCAGTATAAACATGTATGCATTTGAAGTAGAAAATAAGCTAGAAATAATCAAGTAATTAACTTACTGTAGAAAATGCTCTGTTTCCGGTTCGATCAGACCGGAAATGTTGTTGCGGTCAGCGGTTGTTATTTCAAAACAAAGATGGACGACAACCTTCAAAAGTCTTTCCTCGATGTCAATTCTGCAACTGATGATTGTTTGGTCGGCAGAGTGCCCGGTTGAATAACAGAACTAATTTCACGGAACTCTGTAGAGATGTTCAGGTTTTTAGCTAGCATGATCGTCACCTGCAAGCGAACTAAAGAACAAGGACCCCGTGTCACGGTATCCGTGACGCGGCCATCAAATTTGCTGACAGTTAATGGGTGAAACGTAAAGTCTTGAAAGCAAAACAGTGGAACTTTTAAGGTATGTTTTTAATTGTTTACCCTTTTAAAACGGATTTGTCTACTTTAAGTTGCGGTCAAGACAGAAAAAGTCGAAATTTGTTGCCTTGGGATGCCATCGCTGTCACACAACACGGGTCGGAAAATAAGAGATTTGCCCAAAATTGTTGCGGCCGTATCTTTTCGCAGTCTAGAGATGCACTAAATATTTTTCCGTAGTTTAAGGACACTATCCTAGTACTCTTTGAAAAAAAACACGAGACTTCCAGACTAAGTCAGAAAACACTTGACAGGCTCTGTGCACGAATCGTTAACATTGGTATATTTGAGATGCCTTCCTTTTAAAAATTCTCAATAATATGAGTTGTATATACCATATTTGTAAAGTAGTATAGTGTATATGTTTGTGGTATAAATGTAAGGTTTTTCGGATAAATATTCTTTCGGCGGGAAACATCCGAAAACGGGTTAATTTCGACTCGGTGAAAGGTCGATTTTCGGGGGTTCGGGGGGGTTGAACATTCGCCCCAAAATTTCGGATATTGTTAAGTTTAGAATCAAAAGAAATGTGTTTTCATGAATGTTATATCAACTTTGTCTGTTGCTGAAAATTTGAAGGAAATCGAGCGATTGGCCCAAATTGATCGGTCGAATCTAACGCGGACTTTCTCTTAACAATACTCCAGTTACGGTTCATCACAAGAAAGTAAGGTCAGGAAATACTATGCAAGAGAAAAGAGGGGCTTTTCTTTGGAATTATACGTGACATTGACATCCGAGTGAAATGAAACATGACCTGTGATCCAACTAAACAAGTGTGACATGGCAATTATTAACGGCGCCAACGCATCGTTAATCTCACCCAAAACCGGGTCTTTTAGCGCTCAAGTCTAGCTTTCTACAACAGAATCGGCTTAATCGGAGCAAGACAGCGTTTTAAATTGATTTTTCGTCTTCAGTCTAGATCCATGACACAATCCGAATCACGCCAAGCAAACATCTGGAAATTATTTGACATTGAGACCAGAAATCCGACCCAAAATCGCACTTCTTGACTAATCAATCACTAGCCTAACAACGCTACAGTTATAAAGGCGAAAAATAATAGAATAGCTTTTCAAACTCACGCTTCTTGAAGAGAAAATCCTTGCCCATTCTTCCTAGTGTTTTCCATATCAGCTTAAGTCCCGGATGTAGAAATCAACATTTGAAAAGGGAAGGGTTAGCGCCCTTTTCCACCACAAAAATATACTAAGTCTTTGGCTAAGTAAACAATTCGCGAAAATTTCACATTGCCCGAAAAGAACTCATCCCTAAGACCTACTTTTTAAAGCCAAAGACTGTCACCTCCTCAAGCAAAGCCCACAATATACAAGCCTTTAAAAGTCCAAGCCCGAGTAACTGAAAATTACCCATTTATAACTTAAACGAGGACTACTGGTAGCAAGCATATTAGAAGAGGCAGGAACTGCACTCGTAAGACTTTTCCCTCACTAGACTTAATGATGTCCTCAGGAAAACTTTGCTTCAGGAAGCCAAACGAAACGCTAGGTCTAATGACTTAGTTCTGAGCTCAGAGTGCGCGCCGAATTCAAAGCCAAATCGTTGAGCGGTTAAAAGACATTTGAGAGAGAGTGGGGCTAGGTTAACAAACCAGGGAGGGGGAGAGAAATATTTTGATTTTATAAATATTTGCTAATGACCATTGTAATCTATTTACTTACTGATGTGAAATTCAATAGGAAACGTTAAAAAAAAAATAAATAAATAAATAAATAAATATCTTACGAAAAGTTAACAAAAACGTCAATTTCTGTAGCCACCTTCTGGAAAATCGGCTCAGATAGCACAAGGGTATAGGCTCGAATTTCCCAGAAAGGATTGATATTCTGCTTTGCATCATAAATCACTTCAGAATGATCCATAGCAATCAAATGAACAAGAAACGGTGCTTTCAAGAGTTGTATTTTTGGGCTAGAAATCGTGTCCTTAATGAGTGACATAATACAAAGGCTAACAGGTTTTCTTAGCTACAACATATCCTGAAATGACAGGCTACGTTCGGCCTTCAAGGCCGTCTGTTAACATCAGTTAAATCGCTTGAAACCTTTCAAAATGAAAAATCTCCGGGAGAAGATGGATTCACAGTTCAATTTTACAAATGTTTCTTTGAACTATTGGGCACTGATCTTGTCGCAAGTTTAACTGCCGCTTACGAATTGGGCGAGCTCTCCATCTCGCAACAGAGAGGAGTAATTACTCTCCTTCCGAAAGAGGACGGTCCTTTGTCAGCGCTCTCCAACTGGAGGCCCATTACTCTACTAAATACTGATTACAAAATAGCATCCAAAGCAATCGCTAAAAGATTAGAAACAGTTCTCTCCAGCCTTGTACACACTGACCAAACTGGTTTTATAAAAGGACGATACATTGGCGAAAATATTAGACTTATTAATGACGTAATGGAACACACTAGAACCGAAAAAAAAGGAGGAATTCTAATTTCGCTTGACTTTAACAAAGCGTTCGACTCTTTAGAATGGCTGTTGATAACAAAAGTGTTAAATACTTTCAATTTTGGAACGAGCCTCAGAAAATGGGTACAGTATTCTACTCCAACATCGAGAGTGCAGTGATCAACAATGGATTTGCAACAGATTGGTTTAAATTGTCCAAGGGGGTGAGGCAGGGCTGTCCTCTTTCCCCGTACCTATTTGTACTGTCTGCGGAAATCTTGTCCAACAAAATTCGCCAGAGTAGAGATATCAAGGGAATAACGATCTTTGGAAATGAGATTAAAATAAGCCAATTCGCGGATGACACCAACTTTTTCTGCGATAATGTAACCTCTGCAGAGAACTCTCTGAAAACTGTAAACGACTTTACAGACATCTCCGGGCTGCGTCTCAACACCAAAAAAACCAAGGCGATATGGCTGGGAAAATGGTCAGCAAATAAGTTGACGCCGTTAAATGTGAAGTGGTTGCGTTGCCCCGTTAAAGTTTTAGGCGTTTATATTTTATACGATGAAAAGAAAAATGACGAACATAATTTCATGTTAAAATTAAGGAAATTGCAAACAAAATTGGATATGTGGAAAGCTCGAGACTTAACTTTATTTGGTAGAGTTATGATCATCAAATCTTTAGGATTAGCCAAATTAATTTATTCAATCTCCAACCTCAATGTACCTGATGAAATCATTCCCAATGTTAAGAAGAGATTATTTAACTTCATTTGGAAAAACAAGCGAGATAAAATAAAGAGGGAAAGTCTTTACCAGGATATAACAGCAGGGGGAATTCGCATGGTCAATTTTGATGTGATGATCAAAGCTCTAAGGCTAGCCTGGATTCCGAGACTACTGTCAACAGAGACCCGAAACTGGAAAACAATTCCGGATCACTTCTTCAAAAAGTGCGGTGGCCTAAATCTTCTCTTAAGATGTAATTATGACCCAAGACATTTACCCCAAATGCCAACTTTTTATAAAGATATCCTTACCTTTTTCAACGATCTGAAAGGCTTGTATAGTGGTGACGGATTTCAAGAACTGATCCTATTCAATAACAAAGACATTTTAATTGATGGAAAATCTTTTTATTATGATGAATGGCTAAAAGCAGGCATTCTTACAATTAAGGATCTGTTGAATGAAAATGGCGCTTTTCTTTCATTTCAAGAGTTCAGTCAAAAATATTCTTGCCGTTCAAACTTCCTTCAACTCTACCAAGTTACTAGCGCTATACCCAGGCACCTATTGATCAAAGCTAGAAGCTGTGAACAGGCAATCGCGGACAATTTGCGTATGGACAACACCTTTCAATTCCTGCTTAATGATAATACTCAATTAAACCTAAACAAAATAAAGGCAAAAGATTTTTACTGGTTGTTCATCAATGGCAGTCCCCGCTGTCATACTGGCCCGATGAAATGGAGCAGGTCTCTGTCAATAAGTGACAACGATTGGCAAACAATTTTCAAATCATTGAAGACAATTTGCAAGGAGAATAAACTCAAGGAGTTCCATTTCAAATTCATACACAGAATCATTGTAACTAGGAAAGAATTACACAGATTTGGGATAAAAGATGACGATGAGTGCCTCTATTGTGGTGACCCTGACTCTATTGATCATTCGTTTTTCCATTGTCACTCCACAACGGTGTTTATAGCTAATGTAATTCAATGGTTCAATAACTCAAATAATTCACATTTCTCCCCCTCGATAGAAGAAACGCTATTAGGGATGCTTTCTAGCCAAGATGGGAAAAAAGTTACCAGAAAATTCAATTATACCCTTTTATTCATGCGATATTATATTTATTCTCGTAAGCTACATTCTCAAGCAATAACTCTTGAAGGTTTCAAAGATGATATCGCTCTCAAATATCAAATAGAAAGCTTTTCATAACTTATATCCTAAATACTCGCTTTAAAGGATGCTCTTACCTATCAAAAATGTCCTACTCCGCGCACATTACATTATTAGAAATGCATTTACTAGATCTTTCTTTTTCTTTTCGCGTTGTAAACTGCAAAAACTGTAACATTTAGTCATTAGTATTTTCAAATGTATTGTAATATGTATCTTTCGTACTCTTGTTTTCCTTTTTTTTTTGGTAACGTGTGTGGTGAAAATAAAGAACAAAAATATAAAAAATTCAAAAAATTCAAAAAACAAAAACTCATAAAAAAAAGAAAAAAACTGTGAATCAAAAGAAAGAAAGAAACAAAACAAAACAAGTTAAGAAAAAAAAAATTTATACATTCTGCTCACTCATATACATTAATAGTAGGTGCGCCCAGCAGGCAAATGTTGCAGAACTGTTCTTACCTCTTGATAATTTGCCATTACAACCCCATACTAGCCAGATAGAACTGGGAAAGGAAATTGTCCCTATGCAAGTCCAATGGTGTCACATTCTCTGTTTGCTCTTCCGCTTTACTTTCCATTTCTTGCGGAATAGGTTCTATGCTGATCTGTTCTGTGTCGGATTCCGCAAAAGAAAGGGATTCGTCATGTCCAAATAACTCACTCACCACCATCCTCAGCTGTACATCTTCTTCCGCTTTCTTCTCCAGCGAACCTGCTAAGAAATGACCCATTGCATCGGAGTATGCAGTTGTTAGTTCTCGTTCAACTTTTGCTGCTAAGGATTCGTCTGCAATTTCTCCTCCGTTACCAGGCTCTGCAAGATGGCTTATCCACTCAAGACATAGATCACTAGCTTTTACTTCCCATCCATTCTTATCGATGCTTAAGTTTTTGTTCAAGCACCACACTGGCTGCCCTCCTATCCCATTGTTTTTTCCTACTACTGCTACCGCTCTCAGAAGCTCCTCTTCCTGTTCTGGCTTTGGTAATTTTATTTCTTTTTTACAGTAACCTTCAAACAGGTGTAAAATCAAAATCAGTCAATCGAAAGGGCAAATCTACATCCTATCTTGATTTTATTAGCTTTTGCGGAACTTTTTTTTTAATGTTTATTTTCGGAAAGAAAAAACGGGATTCTGTATAGCAGTGAAAAAAGTGCGGGAGTTCAGGATTATCGTGAAAAAAGAGTGTGAATGCGAAATCAGGAAACCCCCACCCCCACCCCCTCCCCCATTCGAGAAATTGACAAGCGGCTTTATGTTAACTTTTTGGCAAGCGATCCTCTTTTCATGCCATTTTGTTGTGTGAGTGATTGTATTTATAAATCTCATCCACAAAATGGTATTGTCCAATTCATCCCTATTAAAGACCTAAGACCGTTTGCCTGTTTTATCCCTTGGTAATAAACCACCAAAAGAAGTATCTAAAACAAGTGGTCAGAACGGTTTGGTCAAAGAGGACTGTATCATTAAAGATGCAACTGGTACAGGAACCGTCCACATCTGGGATGACTTGCTGTCAAAGCTCACAACTTGAAACAGCTACAAGTTCACCAATCTAACTGTGAAAAATTATTCCGGAATGGCCTTACTTGGTACTGCTCCAACAACATATATAGAAACAGACTTAAAATTTAATTGCACAAAAGGGCCAGAACTTCTTTCAAACACTGAAAGAGAACTAACTATTGCAGAGTTCAACTTCGTGGATAAGGTCAATATCTACATGACCTGTCAAATTAAGTCATGTCAGAAAAAATGCCACATGGTATGGGCTCAACAATTTTCAAATGCCATTCTTGCTGAGCCACCAAAAGGGTTAAATCAGCAACCAAGAACATATCTGCCAGACTTCCTGCTCAAACTGATGGGGAACCTCGTTGGCTAACAGCATTCACTGATCTAATGCTTATCCTAATGAAAAAACAATATTTCTCAAGATGTACAAAATGACGAAATTGATGCAGCTTTCCTTCAACTGGATAACATCTCTTTAAAAATAACAATGCAATCCAATCGTATCCTTTCAGTATTAGACAATTAATCCACCTAGTAGAAACTGAAACACTACTGTACATATTTCAACAAGTTTTTATAACTCCTGAATTATTATTACTTGAATTCCTCCTTATTCATTAAAAACTTGACAGTTGTTGCACTTTGATGTACATTGATCAGACATTTGGATATGTACCTGTATTCTCACTGTGAGTACAGTTATCACTCAGTTATCATTCAGATTAAACAAAATATTTTACCAATGTCACAACTTTATTCATAAATTTAGTGAAACCATTTTTTTTTAACAAAGTTATTATAGTATAAACAATGTGCACTTTCTTTTAGAATTTTTCAGACAAAATTTGTAACCTATAAATTAGTCTTTGTTCCTGTTTACTTTACATTTACAAGTTTTTAATAATTGAAAATAACAGCAGAACTTTACTCTGTATTCCTGTTAACTTTCTGTTTCTTTCAAGGTTTCTTGTAATTTAACACAGAAATAAGAGGACATAAATCGTACAGCAGTTATCACTCTGTTCCTCTTCAACAAACAACTACAACTGCGTCCAGATCATCCACTGTTGGCTCATCGGATGCAATTTGGTCACTCATCTCCACGTTTTTTCAACGAGCTGTGACAGATATTCATGTGTGAAGCCCTCACCTTTTTACTAGACACAGGCCTGCCCTTGGAAAGAACACAAGGACACGAAACAGACGAGGACGATGCCAAAGATGCCATTTTGGATCTTGTCCTTCTCGGGCAGCATGCATCTCGGTCGTACATAAGGACGGTGTGATGTCATTGTCATTTCTTCTTTTCATTGGTTCTTCGCATAAGGTAACATTCTGGGCGGGAAAATATTCCCGGCCTTTCTGAATTTTTACGTTCCCCATATTTTACACAAAGTGACAAAGCTAGGATGGAGTCTTTTGATATTACTAAACTTTTTAACTTGTTAGATCCGGAAAAACAAAAATTTCTGCTTTCTGGGCTATTGGCTAAGCAGCACCAAGATCAAGATAAACCCGCAACAGACGAAAAGACGACAAGCTGTGAGAGCGTGACTAACAAAAGCGAGAGTGAAGAGGGAGTTAGGTTTACTGCGGATGAGCTCCTTGAAAAAGTTCGCGGAGGTAACAAAGAGACGGAGGCCCAAAACTACTTTAAGGTATGCCGTGATTTTGC
This sequence comes from Pavona decussata, assembly GCF_977016875.1. Taxonomy (NCBI): domain Eukaryota; kingdom Metazoa; phylum Cnidaria; class Anthozoa; order Scleractinia; family Agariciidae; genus Pavona; species Pavona decussata. The sequence continues at coordinate 310,690 of NW_028145568.1, forward strand.
ACCCATAAATTGTATTTGATTTACTTAATCTTTGCATCAGTTGCAAGACGAAATACAGAAATATTATCCTACACTTACATGCATTTAAAGGCGAGCCTATACTCATTGCACGTTTAGCATAATTTCCTTAGTCCCCAAAGTTAAGACTTCGCTTTCTAAATGACGTGCTAGGAAAATAATAGGTTATCCTGAATACGGTGATAGAAAGCCTTTTAACGTCTGTTTTCTTTTATCTTCATCTGCTTCTTGCTCTTTATTTGCTGTGATCGATTCTGGTCCCTAGCTTGCTTTGCGCTTAATGAACTAAGCTACTGTATCATCCGGTTGGGTAATTTTGTTAGTTTGTGATCAACCATGAATAATGCCGAATAAATGTTATTTCAGTTGGAGGAGCAATGCGTCGGTATCTCAGAGCACTTGGGTTCGATTCCAATAAAAGTCTTAATTTTTCCAGGATTTCTTTTTAACAAATATCTTACCAGTAAATCTTTCAGCTTATCACTCACTTCGTTGTTGCATACAGCTGTAGATCGCGCACATTCATTGGCTGGTCCGTGGTCACATGTTGTCCAACAATGGCGCTTTTTCCCGCCAACAAGAAAACACGGTCATTGTTCAATGATGAATCTTTTTTCCCCCTGTTTTGATAATTTTGTTCGGTGAAGTGAAGGAAATGTTGAAGTCTATTGATCAAACTCATTTTGTTTTATATTTCTCGGAAGTGTAACGAAATATATCGGCGGCGACGATTCGATGGCCATTTTTTTATGTTGATTCTAACCGACTAGTATGTAAATCCTGGAGAAAAACTAGTAACACATTAACAGTAAGTTGCTGGTCTACAGCTTGTTTTAAAACAGACCTACCTTATTGACAGTTTCTGCTGAAGGAGGCTGCCAAACGAGCCAGAATTTGGGATAAAGCCCCGCCATTTTCGAGAATTTCGGGAGGCAAATGGAACTCCTTCAACCAGTTGGTAAGTCTTCTTAGTTCTTCGTAATCTCTGCAGACTGTCCAATTAATTCTGGACTATGCTGTAACCTTTTCACCGATTTGTGAAAACAATAATTATCAGACGCAATGAGAATGGAATACTGGTTCAACTGGGACGTACTTCAGTGCAGGATGCAACCACTTTGCATAGCGTATAAGTTGTGTGATCAAAACAAAGGGTTTATTCCTGTTTCGTTTATTTTTATGCCGAGCTTGTTGATTTAGTATAGGCAGCAATTTACCAGCTTTAATGTCAGCTGGGTGTTTTGTACCTAAGTTATCTTTGTTTGCATTGTACAGGTCATTGACTTTTGCCCCCAATTGAAGAACCGGTTTCATGATGTTAAAAAGTGCTTAAGCACTTCCCTGATCAATCGCAGAAATTATCTACCGCGAGTGGGAAAGTTGCAGGTGTGATTCTTTATTCCATTTCATTTATTTCATTTCTTAAGTTTCATTTAAGTTCTCGGCTGCGAGTGCATGGAACAAACTACCAAGAGAGTTACGTGTGCTAAGAACACTTGCACAGTTTAAGGTCAGAACTTTTACTTACTTGATGAACATGGATAGGGCCAATCATACATATGTATTTGTAAAAGCGACACTTAGTTCATTTTGTTATATTTCACTCACTATTTTTTACTGCTGTTTTTCATGTAAATATTTTTATATATTTCTTATGTGCTGGTCACCGATTAATACCAGTCTAACAACCTTTGTTGTTTGACTGACTGGTCTTTTATCGGGATAAATAAAGTTATTATTTTATTTATTATTATTATTATTATTATTATTATTATTATTATAGATTGTAATATACAGTACAAAACAGCTACCAAAACTATCCAGTAAGTGTTCTGTGTACCTAAAAGGTGCATATATTTCATATAAGTTCCTAATTATCTGGCAGCTACTTGGTTGACCTTGAATTTCTGCTCGATTTTAATACACAAAACACAGTCTAAATTAAAGGATTATGGGAGGCAACTGTTTAAGTTGTGACTATTCAAAGACTTACCCGGATAGCATAATGCTGTCTACTCTTACTTTGAATCAACAGAAGGGACGGAAGGAAATTAAGACTGACAAACCTGCAGTTAAAGAACCAGGGTAAGTTCAGTATGTTATTGACAGATGTTTAAACTGAATGAATGGGAGCCAGCTTATAAACGATTAAGAGCAATATCATATAATCCTGGAGGTTGCTATGTCAGAAAATTTAAGTTCACTATGTTTGCAAGCGACTCACCTGAGACAGTTTGCCCTACGGTTATTGTTTTTATAATTCTTGAAGGTTATTGGTCTGTTATATGAAAAATGAGATCTTTAATGGAATTAAAGATGAGATGCTATTCCCTGTTTTTAAATAGAGTTGCTGGTGATGATGGTGCATTATGAAGTGATAAGCTTGCATTGGATTCTCACTTCGTGCTATAATCTCTTCAACAGACCAAATGCCAGTTGCTGGATATCTTCTAGTAACCATCGTTATTGTAACACAATTCCGCTAATTAATGACTAACTTTCCAAGTAATTTTTCTGCTTGTGCAACCTTAATTTTTAAATGAGAATAAACCTCTTCCTGCTATACTGCACCTTATAACTCTTTCCACACCTGGGTCTAAGGAAAGGGGTTCCACGTGAGGTTACACCAGTTACCACATAGCTGGTGTAAGGCAGTTCGAGTCTGCCAGGCTCCAAATAAGCAGTACTTAAGGCTGTGCAACCGTTTGTTTAACCCTTACACACGTTGGCATGTTGGATTAACAGCTTAACAATACACTTTAATTGACATAAAGAAACGTAACTTGTTGTGTTAAAATAATCTCAACATAAAATAATAATATGTTGGTGACCATGAGCTGGGTAAAAGGTGAGACCAGCTGGAAAAGGTATGTATCTTCCTGAATTGATTGTGCTTGATAAAAAAAACATGCATGCGCACTTCTGTAAATTCTTTGTACATACACAGAGAGACAATATCCACAAACCATACATTTCACAAATAGCATATTTGGATTTGAGAAAGATAAAATGTCCACATGTGAAATGCAACATTATGCAAGTCATAAATATTTTACTGAAAAGCAGAACTGCACTTACTTAATTTCTCCCTCATCCAAATTTGTTATTACTTCTGCAACTGAAAACCAACTAAAAATGTTTTACTTTTCTTGTCTATACATGTTTTTGACACAGACAATGTAAGTAAATAGACGAGTTATTATGGAGTGTGGTATCACTAGGTTATCATTTTAAGGCAATCAGGATCATTAAATGATTACAAACATGCTCTGTAAATTTCATAGGATAGTTAATATGGTGTTTGCCTGTTCAAATAAATGAACTGTTTAAATACTTATGTATTCATTTGCAGAGGTCTTGATCTTCTGAAGATTATGTTTAAAGGAAAATGTCTTGGCACAGGAGTGATAATTAAACAACAAAATGGTAAGATAAGTAATTATTATTTGTCCCATAGACAACTATTTTAAAATTCTCAATCTTGGTCATTGAATTTTTAGCTTTCTCACTGGTTCATGCACCCTGTAGTCAGGTTATCAGCATAATTAATCGATAAATTGGATGCTGGGTCATGAATTAATCCTGCCACATTGATTTCAAAGGTTTTCAGAAGTTTTGTCTCGAAGCATAATGAAAAATTCAATAACACTTCCCAATGTTGAGAATTTAATAAAATAATTAGAGTGACTTATTTATGTTAGATATACTGTACAAGGTAATGTAATATCTAACCAATTACTCACTTATCACTTCATGTTGAGCATTAGTGCCTATGGAATAACAGTGTTAAGTCTTTGAGTTCCTTAATCAAATTTACAGGCATAGACTAGCATTATCTTCCAAAACACTATTGTAAGTAATAACACTTTTCCTCTCTACGCTGAATTTCTGTAAATAGTAAATCGGTGAGAAAATCCAAAGCAATTCATCTGACTGGTCCATATAATTCGTCAAACTGTTAATTCAGATAACCAGAATCCTCCACAGTTCATAGAGAACCAGCTCATGATCAGGTTTACAAGTAAATCAAGAGTTGTTCTCAATTTTTTGGTTTTAGAAATGTTTTCTAGAGTTTTGCTTAAATCAAAGTATTTGAACACCGGCCTTGGAGAGTTCAGTCTCCCGCAAACTACAGATGGGAAAACAAAACTCGATGAACTGAAGGTCAGTGTCTATATATAGTCAATAACAGTGTTTGGTTTTTGAATGCATGCTAATATGAACGAGTTGTAACTCGTGGGAGCAATCTCATGCTCCCACTCAATCGGGTGAAGTTGACTTTACTGGAACAACTCCTTATACAACATATACAGTTTATAAGCTGACTGAAACACATGGCTCAATAAAAGTATGAGGCATGATCCCTGGCCTCTGGCAATAAAAAACCTCCTTCTTCTTCTTCTCCTCCTCCTCCTTCAGTTCTTCTTTTCCTTCTTTTAATCCGATCCTCCCCCTCCTCCTCTTTCTTCTTCTTTATGATTATTTAGCAACTGGAAGTCATTTGCTATTTGTGCCTTCTGACTTGGGTGGAGGTTTTTAATAGCAAGACTGCTGATTCAGGGTGGGAAAAACATGGACCCAATCCAAAGGGTAAGGGGACTTTTCACTCATATGGACTTGGACCTGACTGACATGGACCCCATTTTGTCTCTCATAGAAAAATAGAAAGACATAAATCTGGTAATATTAGGAAGCTAATTTTAGATTTTGATCTTGTGGTCATACCTGATCTTTTACAAGGGTTTGTACTTTGCTTCAATGAAACAAATCGAAGGGAAACAATTAAGTTGTGGATCAAAATAATAATCATTTAAACATTAATAGTCCCCTTTATATATGACAACAACTTTATCGATCTTTGGTGCTAGGGGTACTGCTGTCCCAAAATCCTGCAATTTGACTAGTTACTTGAATAATATCTGTTCCATTTCAATTCATTTCATTTTACTTTATTCAATGGCATGGGTCCATGGACCAGGTCCATATAAGTGCTCCAACTTGGACCTGGTACAAAGAGGTTTCCATGGATGCCTAGCGTAAGTCCAAGTTTTTTCCTGACGCCGTGATCTATTTGGAGTGTACAGTCATTCTGCAGGATGGATTATTCTTTTGAAATCACATGGCAATAAAATTGTACTATAAAAGTAAAGAGCTTTTATGCTGACATTACACTAACAGTTTTCTAATCAGAACCAGGAGGGAAAATTAGGGGTAACATAGTTATTCTAAAGGTAACATGTATATTTGTTTGCAGGTGGGAATGGAATTCCTATGGAAATCCGAGAGCCGGTACGAACGGCACAACGCTCCTGCAGCGTTACATAAGTTTACACTTTCAGTTGCACAGCACTAATGCGTCGCTGTTGCAGTGTTCTTGAATCGGTCAAGCGTCCGAAGCAGAAAATCAAACGCTGCATAAAAGTTGCAAAATTTAACAATGATAAAGCAATGTTTAAGTAGCACTGCAAATCATTGCTAAAAAGCTGCAGCTGCAACATGTGTGAACATCTCCAGCTAACTAGAATACTTAGATTTCTTAGCGCTGCTAATCCAGACTGGAAGATTGCACATTCAATGCAGACAGACCATTGGAAATTACACGCACGTGTGCAGTAATTCGGACAAGAAAATGTAAGCTTAAGTATATCTACTATTCGAAGCAATAAACGAAGGAGTTTCTTAGAAAATATAACCTACGCTTTGTTCTGATAGCACCCTAAACATAACACGTATCTCGCATGATCTTGGAGTGGCATGCATTGGATCGAAGGGTACGTTTCTACTGAGAATTGCAATTTTCTCACCTCTTCTGCGGGATGAGTGTGAATGTCCTACGTTATTCTACGAACGCCTCTAGCTGAAAAGGTTGTAATGAGCAAAAGAAAAAAAGATAACAACTGAAGCTGCAATGTATAAATGTACGTAATCGGTAACATTTTGGCAGTACGTTCCACTAGTGATATACGCAGGCTCTGGTCAGCGGCAACTAGTATCAAGCGAGCGAGATCGATGTGAAACTGACTGTGAAACTCAGATGCTTCAGATGTACTTCTTGCTGTTTTAAAACGTCGTTTTCCTTGGGGCTCACTCTTCGTAACATCATAGTCGAGCTGTAGATCGACTGGCCATGCGATTTGTTCAATTTCATCCCCAAGTAACCTGACATATATCGCTGCAGGTTTTCTCTAAGTCAGTTTTTGTGAGCTGAGATATACCGGTTTTAACGTCGGAGATTAAGTCACTGGATTCTTCCATTTCGTTTTAAACAAGATGCCTATTGCCATTCACGCTTGATGGCTTTATTTCCCATTGTACCCGACTCGGTCACGATAATATATGTTTGTGTTGACAGACTCTTTCCTTGCCTAGTCAGAGAAAATAGCGTGCTAGTAACCTGCTCACGCAATGATTGGTTTCCGTGTTAGTTGTCTACCGGTCATAAATGAAAGTGCGCTATGAATTGTTCTGATCAGTAAAAGGAAGGTGGGGTAGAAAGTGTACCACAGCTACGTTTCAAGAAAAAGCAGACGTAATGAAGGAGAAGGGAAAGACAAACCGGCCAATTTCGTGATACCCATGCAAAGTCCACTAGATGACGAGTGCGCTATTTCCGGAATTTCCGCCATGTCAAAGTACTCAAGAATGGACGCCAAACGCCATTTCATCATCAATTAAAATTCAGCAAACAAGAATAAAACTCTTAGATGGTTTGATTTTTTTAGTTCTTCGGAAAGAACCATCAATAATAAAAAAAAAATTCAGGAAAGGTGTTATTTTTTCTGATGGCTTTAATCTTTAACAGCCACCTGAAAGAAAACTACCTTATTTTTTTTGCAATAAAAGGTATGTGCACGGCAGATAAGGAAAACATTTCAATCATGCTGACAGATTTTACTGAAAAAGGACCATATTAATCGTTCGAAGCGAGGCTGGGGTGTGTTGCGCGCAAAATTTGAATTGAAGTGACCTTCTTGTAGTTCTAACGACGGGAGTGCTTCATTAGATTTTCAGTGATATGTCTGTAGCAAACCTTGCAAGCAAACTTCTCCAACTCGAGGCACCAGCTGAAAAATCGATTGGTCAGAAAAGGGAAGAGCCCAACGAAATATGCCATTGTCTACTGGATTGAAACCAAACATTTTAATGTCATGGCGTTGTTCAAAATTCCGAAAGACAAGAGAGAGGAGGGAGCTTCGGCAACTTTAACAGCTGAAGGCAAGGGATGGGCGACAAAGATAGTTAAAATTGGAGGTAAGAAGACAATATATGCTGCACCAAGATTAAAAAATCGGTTGGCTTTTTATTCGACCAGAGATTTCAAAATGAAAGTTCGGAAAGCATTTTGGCGCCCAACAAAGTGGGTTTAACTGTACGTTATATTTTGTTCAGTTTTATTTCCAGTTTTGAAGATCGAAGTCAAGAACGATCAGTGATAGTTGCCTGAGACAATTCCACTAAATTACGCAGTTTTCCCTGCCAGATTTGCTGTTGAGCGTGGTATCAGTTAACCAGCGCCTAGACCGTTGCAAAATGGCATTTCTTTCAGCGTGGACAAACATTTCTACATTTGCACATCAAGGAATAAGTCAGAACAGTCACAAAACCCAGCATGACAATTCTACGTAGATGTTTCAAAGGTACAGATGTTGTGCCACACTGGTTTCTACGCAATTACATTCCCTTGAAATGTGCATCAGAAAGTATAAATTATAATGAAGCCACTGTCATTCCCTTCACAGAGAACAAAGCTTTCCTTACCGATCACATGAATACGTTGATAGATGAAGTAATGAAGGCAAGTCAGTGCAGCGAGATCAAGAGCTTCTCATCTAGCAAGGAACAGGCAACCCGAAAGCGAAAATTGCAAATTGACAACGGTAAAGATCACTCCAGCTTAAAAGACCCAGAAAATGTCCCTCGTCAAAAGGCGAAGAAAAAGAAAGTGAGTGGAAGCGAGAAGCGAACTAAATCAAAGTCTCTATCAGTGAAAGAAAAAGAAAAGGAAAACTGTTTGGGCTCCAATGACCAGTCTCCCAGAAACCAAGCTTCTGCAAAAAAGAAAAGCTCCAAGAAGGACAAGGAGAAAGCAAAAACCCATGCTGCCAACCAAGCTGCTCTACAGTTCACACCAGAAGATTGTTCATGCAATCATTGGTAAGATCAGTAAGATGAACCGAATGATAACTACACTGATTTCGTTTTTAAAATAAATTGCCCTAAATTATACGACCATCACGCAATGACGTTCAATATCATCACTTGTCTAGAAGTCGCTAGATTTCTTCGCTTCGCTTAATTTAATCATTGTAGTATAAGATGACGAAGGTGAGGCCGAGAAAGTCAGAATTGCCTCCATGCATTGACATATAGTGCTAAACTTGACAAGGTTTCTTGCATGTAAACAACAATCCATGTGACGCATTTCATTCACGTGATCAAGTATGAAACATTAGAGTGTGCGGAAATTATTGGACATCGGGTCTTAAAACTAATCGCACTGTTTTATTGTTTGTTCATAGTATATGCTAAGAAGTGCCATTCCGTGTGGTTGAAGGACAATAAACTAAAGGACCCAGAGGCGAAATTAGATTGGGGTCGAATAATCCGCAACAAATACATGTGTCACTGCTGTTCGACGGCTTCAGAGAAAGCTCACGCTTACAAACGATAAGTGACTGTGCACGTTGAAAACGATTTATATAGTTTTCCAACTTTTATTTTATTTTATGGATCTTGTGTACCGAAAGTTTCAGTTGTAAGTCTATATTAATACGCGAGACATATTAAGACGTTTGTTACATGTTATAATGTTAATTATAGCCTCAACAAGCTGTTCGAATTAGACGAAATTTGTACATGTACATGTCACTGTACAAATGCAATACTGATACATGTAATTATTATGCCTTAATTTGAGCCTAGTTAAATAAATACCGCAGGGTTGTCTGCCTTTTTTATTTATTTTAAAAATAGTGCTACTCGTGACCGAAAAAATTGATTTTGACAGGATACGTCAGCATCGTAATACCCATAACGTAACAACAAATGTGTTGTGCTGACTATCGATTAATGCTGCGTTACGGCCAAGCTAAATTCACGCTGCGACTGGATTGGAGCTACAAGAATACACCACTGTTTTGTGATAGTTATGCTCATAGACGTGGATGCATATTTATCTATTGAAAATCAGCGCTCGCATCACGCGACCGCTGCGCAAGCAATGCTTATCTAGCCGTAGCTCAATCAATAGCTTTGCATGACTTTTTACGGGCAGTTTTCTGACAACTCTTCTACAGCGCACGGCTACCTTCCTGCAACGCACTGCCTAGCTTATGCATAATTCATGCAGCCATTTTTCGAAAGTCAGGCACCGCTAAAAAATGTAACTTTCGTGCAACCTTTCTGCAACGCTTCTCGCAGCGTTCGTGCGTCGCTCAAGCAACGTTGCTTAACAGTAATTTGTTTGGTACGGGAGGCTGCAGATCGTGTCCAGCAACAAGGCAATGGCCAAATCCCCACCAAAGGAGGGAAAAACCAAAGCTAAGCAGAAATCCAAGACTAGGAGACTGAGTGTAGAGGCACATTCACCCACCCCATCTACATCTACGTCTATATCTTCACCATCCACAGTGCATTCATCCACCCCATCTACGTCTACGTCTATGTCTTCACCAGCCACAGTGCATTCATCCACCCTTCCTTCTTCTTGTTCTAATTCTTTGTGTACGTCTGTCACACAATTATTATCACAACCCAATACTCCACCACCATCCATCACACCTAGTAACTATCGAGGGTGGGTGAATGTACCTGTAGATAAGTTTATACCAAAGGATATCTTCTTAACAACAACCTGCAGTGGGAAAAGAGCAAAGAAGGCTAAACAACAGTTTGATATCTAGCTCAATTGAAAACGCCAAACTGTTAAAGTTCGAGTAAAATACAATATTATTGGTCTCTAGTTATTTGCATGAAAAAGCAAGGGGGTGGTCTATCTTCTGAAGATTTAACCTGAACATTTTTAAACTGAACTTTTAAACGGGAACAAACTTCAAAAAGCATCAACACTTTTTTTTGCAAAGAAGGTATCTTAGAACATTTGTGCCGATTTTCAGCCCAATCGGTTGGGTGATGCGGGAAATTTTGTTTGTCACCAATTTGGCTTGACTGGCACTGACTGCTTCTTCAGGTTGTTCTGGCTTATCGCCATCCAAGTCCTTCAACAATTTTTGCCTGATAAAAATATGAGCCGCGATCGCTTGAAGAAAGACAATGTGCACGCTCATCGCTGATGGGAATTCGGCCACTGTGTTGCCCTTTTGCCTTCTTTGCTAATTTAAATGGACACAAAGTTTTCTTTCACTTAATGCGAGGGCATCAAAACAACGACAGTAGAGCAAAATAATTTTTTTAGAGAAACTAATGATACCAAAGTTGATTAGATGGATGGCTTACGTGTACGCTTGCTTTGCTGTGATAAATATCATGCTGAAATGTTTCATGTTCATATTACACATGACTTGCGGCGAATATTAATTAGCGGTGACAGAACTGGTGACTTCCAAATTGTCATAAAACTGGTAAAAAACTAAACAATTGTACTTAATTAATAAGTAATGAAGGTGAGGCACAAGTGAAAGAATGCAAAGTTCATATTAAGGTGCAACACAGCAAAGGCAAGATAATGAAAAAAGGCAACGGCAGTGCTGACATGGATGAAAGTTTTCTGATAAATATTACAACAGTTAAAGATGTCTCCTCCATGAATCATAATTACTCCATATCTGCACTTTCCTTGGGGCGATTTCAAGAATGGAAACCTTGGTAGTGTTATGAGGAATGCTGGATAAATGATTAGATGAGGTTTGGAGCAATAAATGAATAGTAGGAACCCATGCCTTTTAATTTGGTTGTATATTCACGTTAGCCACTGATAAAGCAATTACCTGACCTAATTTGAAGGAATATTGTTGTGACCACTTGCCAGACAGCTCTATCGAGATTAATCACTTGTAAGGTAGAAACAGAAAGAATCATCTTTAGTCTTTTAGCTTATTATACAAAACCAAAGCTGAACAATCTTGAACACTGCAGATTTGTTTTATTGAGTGGTTGGATTGTTTTAAATTGGTGTGACATATGGCCTGAATCTTGAACAGTGTGGTTGCCCTCAGTCTGGCCATTCATATTGACATCTCTTGTGTATTGCTCCTGTCATTCAAATTTTCACTGTGACAGATAATGTTCTATTATCACAGAGGTACTTCATTTTTGTGGAATGAATCCTGCTTTCTTGTCACCAATATGTTTTGTTATTCTCTTTCTCTTAGGGCATACATGGATATAATGCTCTTCTTGCTAGGAAGTTTCAGATGATGGTATTTTTTTTGTCATTTCTACCAAAAAATTTAAGAGAACCATACACATTTACAGTATATTAACTTACTATTTATCCCTCTGAAATTCAAAGGGGAAGGCAATCTACATTTTCAGTTCCTATTTTTTCCAACGATGGAATAATGCATTTCAAAGCAGCACACCTGGAAAAGTTCTTCATTCTGTGTGTCAGGTAATAATTATAAAGTCAGTGATACATATTATTTATGCTAATTATCATTATTACTGTAAACATTACTTTGTTTATAACATAGCACATATGGTTCAGGATGTAAGTAAGTAAGTACATGTAAGTACAAGTCTGGTGAGCCTCTGGAATGGATTTTCATTCATTAAATCACGCTTCCAATCAAGTGAGTAAGCGAATGTGGGCTTATAGGAACTTGCCCTTCCTGAGCATTTTGAAATTAAATTGCTCTAAAAGACAATTGTCTATTTTGGAACTAAAATAAATGAGGAATTAATAATATTAATTTATGAGGCCTTGGACTTGGGGCTCAAATACATGCAGAATCAAAGATAATGCAATTAAATTATTTATAGATACTGTTCATTACTATATATAAACATCTACGCTATTGTGATCAGATCAGACATTTTTATTAATAACAACCCACCTTCTACTCCAATGAACCAAGAATATCTTACCCATATCGTGCGTGTTAACACAAAGAAAAAAGACAACGATGATAATTGGAATTTACTTCAATACAAAGAAGCCTAACATATCAAGCGCTCAGCAATGAATAATGGTTTAAAGGGGGTCTTGACAATCTGTGAGCCAGCGAGCCATGCGAGGCAGCCGTACGAGGCACTCAAAGCACTCCGGTTAGCTTAAATAGCTCCCCGGTTAGCATTTATCTTGGGGGTTGTTCATGCCTCGCAAGCCTCGCATGTTTTGTTCATGCCTCTCACGTCTGCCTCGCGTGGCTTGCACATTGGCCACACTCATTTAAAGGCTACCAGAGAACTATGCCTATTCTCCTGAAATTTTTATTCTTGTTTTGTATTTTCATGTGCATGTTTTAAATTGCTAATTTACCATCTTTCACTATTTAAATCATAGCTACTTGTTGTCACCTTAGTCTGAAGATGATATAGTATCATATCGAAATATAACAATTAAGTACATACACCAATGTTTCCTTGCATTTGTTGTCCATATCATTGACACAATGCATTTCCTGGGAATTACATTTATTCTCTCTATTTTCTCTTCATACACGCCCATCTGATATATACAAATATTTATGATATGTCGTTTAAAGTGACTCAAGGTGCCCCAAAATGATCTGAAATACTAAAAATATTTGAAGAGAAACTGAATGCGCATATATAATAATAGTAGCCATCAATACGTTTTGCATGATGCCTGTTCGGTAAATGCCCTGGTCTTGTTTTAGACATAAATGCCAATAACCGCAAACTAATTTTGGCAACAGTTCAAGTCCAAACCAAGCACTGCGAACATAACATGTCAATCAACTTCATCCCTACAGTGAAATTCCAAAAGGTACCAGGATTCATAAAATGGTTACAAAAGCAGAACACAAAAGCAAAAAAGCGATAAGCTTATAAGAGTTGTGAGTTCTTCAGAACAGTATGTTTGTTTCTTTAACTTTACTTTTGGGCAATTTTTAAATTTATTGTCTTTTAGTGGCCGTTTTTGCCTTCCATATTTGTTTTGATCTCGCTAATTATGTAAGTGATCATGCAAAGTTTCGTAGTCGGGAAGGAATCTGGGCAATCGTAAACAAATATCTTTATCCTGTCCACAAAGATAAATTGGATCTAAGAGATATTTTTCCTATATTCCTTTCCCAAATTTTCTACTTTTTCCTCCTTGCCTTGGGCTGTTTTCAAATCTACTGTCTTTTAGTTCCATTTTCACCTTCCATATGTTCTCAATCTTTCCAAATGTGTAGTTACAGAGTTTTGCAGTCAGAAAAGAATGCGAGTAATTGCAGTTTCACGCAACAGCAATACAAATTGTCAACTTGAGTTGCCACAAATAAGTTCGCATGTTTCACGGGAAGTTTTACAAGAGTAAATTGGCTTCAAGGAAACTTTTTCCATATATTCCTTTAAATCTTACAGAATGTGTTAAATACAAGTATCGTATGAAATTTATCAATGATCTGGAGACTGTGACAAAAGTCAACATACGGTAAGCTTGCACTTGACAAAGGGCGATGGAGATCATGACATACATGTTACATACTTGCATCAAGTAGATCTTCATAATAATAATTGCAGGAAAACAGTTAGACGAAGAGAAAGAGGCTACAAAGTGTATAAAGGTAGGAGCCAAGAACCATCTAGGATAAATTTGAAAAAGATTTTTAAGGCAATGACGAAACGAATGATTCGAAGAACTCTAAAATTAACACTCAGGAATTTTTCTCCCCCTTCATCTAGACTAAGCATAGCAGCTAAGGCCCTATCCGCACTAGCAAAAAAAATGTTATTTAGACAAATGTTCTGTCATCACGAACACTTTACAAGTGCGGATGGTTTGGTGCAACTTTACAAAATTTGGTTGAGATGAAAAAAATTTCAAAAGCACCGCCGCAAAAATTTGCTCGGGGTAAAAACTGGACAAAATTGACTAAATAAACAAAAATGTATTTTTCTTGTCAAGCACTTGTCATAAAGCTAGTAGTCCTTCCATTAGCTTTAAGTAGGGTTACGAAACTGAATTTTAATTAATCTTTTTACCAAGTGAACAGAGCGGTTAAAATGAATCCCGGCAATTACTGGAACTTAAATCCTACAGCAAACTTCGCTGGGTTTCCCTATAAGCAGGCACAAAATGTCAGGCGATGGAGTATCCCTACATATGACGAGGACCAGGCAAGTTCAAGTCATGCACTTGGCTTGATTTTTCAACGAACGGTGCAAGAACCATGGTTTCAGTCTGTAGGCGAAGACCCTGAAATTCATCCCGCTCCATTCTCCCACCACTGTTACCTCTCTCCAACACGAATACAAGGACCTGTCTTTTGGCATATTCACACAGATACTGCCCATGTTACATGCAGTTTTATCGAGAAAAAAAAAAGAAAGGAGGTAGACCAAAAACAATTAAACAGGGTAAGCAAAATTTTAAATCCATGTAGGAAACAGAGAAAACATCGCAACACATCCAAGATACTGCACACACTGTGACAGGAAAAGTTGAAGAGTTGGAAATGGACAGTCTCCACACCTATCGGATTGAAGAGGGCCATAAATTTCAGTTCACGCAGGAAGTCAAAGAAGACTTTAAATGCCCAATTTGCAAGGATATCCTCCATACGCCTTTGGAGACATTCTGTGAACATTATTTATGTGCAGAATGTTATGGTCTTCCCCTGTATGCAGGACTGAACTTAACTCAGCTGACCACATAAAAAAGCCCTCACGAATGGTAAGTATAGGAAATCGTATGAACACGAGTGCATTTCGTGATTTATGGGCACGAGTGATGTTTTGAAAGTTCTCAAAATTACACAAGCCGTAGGCGAGTGCAATTTGAGAACTTTCAAAACATCACGAGTGACCATAAATCACGAAATGCACGAGCAGGTTCATACGATTTTTTATTTATTATATTCTCAACAAAATTACTCCATCGCGCTACTTTGCACGCCCTACGTACTACAAAAAACACTTCAATGGGTTCCAAAATGCTCACATGTTTTATTTGATCCAATCAAAAATGTAATGTTGTGACAGGTAAATCAAGCGTGAAGTATTTGAAAGTTTCTCAGAAAAAAAATTAAAAGCGGCAAGAGTACTTAAGCCTGCTAATCTGTTTTCAAATGTTTGATCTCAATCGGCCTCAGGGAATAACATTCTGACTTGCCGACTTTGGTGAACTGCATTGTCCCTGAATCATGTTAAATGTGACTTGACAGTTGTGAAAGTTGTTCACAGTGAAAGCATGGCCGCTTGTTTTCACCTGTTCACACGTTGAAGTCGTTGCAGGAGAAGACCACATTGGTAGACCAAGAAAACTGCTGGAGGCTGCTGACTGTGGAGGTATGCTGATAATGTTTGAAAGCTGTCGCTGTTCCTTCTCGCTACCTTCATCGTAGTCATGAAGAGAGTTTTCACTTGCGTGGCCGGTCGCCTGGATTATCGACTGCATCTCGACGCTTGCTGCTCTGAGTTTCTTCACAACTGTCTTCCTTGCGGTGTGGTAAGTCAATTTCTTCTTGCTTGTTTCCAGAGCTGCGTTCTTGACGACGCTCTTCATCATATTGTCAATGCTGTCCCTTATTGACGGAGACACTTCACTTTTCCGTCGAGTACCAACTTTGACTGGTGAAACTCTCGGAATCGTAGAATAGAGTACATGTAGTCATGCTCTTTTAAATAGCAGTCGAGGGCTGCCAGCATGGATTTTAAACTCTCAGGTTCGTACTCAAACCCGTCTTTTGTGCGTATTTCTGTGTAGAAGATTTGCAACATTTTATCGCGTTGTTCGTGCTCGTATTCTTCCATTTTTGGGTTTCCTTTTCGTTGAGTCGCCCATGTTTGCCAGACATTTAACCAGGTCAGTGTAGATTTCAACGTGTTTTTGTTTTTCGCATTTTCTTTAAGTTGCTCGACAATGTTTTGGTTTGACAAAGCAAACCGACTGTCAGCCATCTTTTTTATAATTTGGTGTTCAAATTTGGCGCTTCCCCGGTGTTTCCATGGCAACTTCTCCGTATTGCACTCTATAACCTCTATTGCAGTCTATAACCTATTTATGCATTCATCATTGACCAATCAGAAACGCGATATTTTGTCGAGTATATAATAATGAGGCGTATAGCAGAACTAAAACTCAGATGAAATAATTGTCTCTGTGAGTTAACCTATGAAGACCACATAAACCATTTGTGCAGGGCATAGTTGGCCAAGCTGATGTTGCACTTCCTTCCACTTTTAGTACAGCAGCTGACCCCCCTTCGGTCACTTTGGCGCAAGCTATCGAACAGCTTCGTAGGGGAGATATCACTCCAGAAATGGAGCAGATTGGGACTTTGTTTCTTAAGTCCAAAATTAAATGAAAATGGAGTGCCAGCAGCTTCTTAAGGAGGCGCTGGGGAAGGCCTTGGTTCTGGAAGTCCCAGAGGGTGTGGCCCTGGTAATGAAGGCTGATATTTGACAACCATGATTTCGATTGAATAAACTGCGCAGGTACTAATAATATTAAAATTGACATATACAGTATATAATAGGTTACAAAAATGTTAAAAAAGAAAGTAGAATGCATTTTATACCTTTGTTCCAATATGTAGGTGGTTCAAGAGGTGGGGCATTAAGATTGACAGTGAAAGAGCTCAACGAAAACAAAAGGCTCAGCAAATTGGTGAAAACCTTGACTGTGACATCTGGAGAGCAAGATCAAGAAACGTATATGCTGTTCCACCAGTCCAGTACTTCTAGGCTGAATATGCTACTCATTAACAAGACTTCAATAAGGGTTTATCACAAGATTTTAAGCAAGGTCAAAGAATAGTATGGTAGAGAAAAACGAAAGAGGCTTTTCTTTGGAATTAGACATGACACTAAGTTAAAACATTTGCATGAAATGAAACATGACCTGTGAATTTCCTACAAAATGTGTCACAATTTAGCAACAATGAACCGCGCCAACGCATCTAAAATCTCACCCAAAACCCGGTCTTTTAGCTCTCATGTCTAGCTTTCTTCAACAGAATCGGTTTCTTGAGAGAAAGACAGGGTTTCAAATTGATTTTTTATCTTCATACTAGATTCATGCTGAACATGAATTAGAATCACGGCGACTGAACATCTGCAGGAAATTATTTATGGAACACGACTTTGGCAAACTTTGGCAAACGCAAAGATGCCGTAAACGGGGTTATCAAATCTCTTCAGTAGGTAATTTCGTTGTCAAAAACCCTTCCACTTACTTATGGTTAAGCTTGTAAATGATTATGCCCTTAATTCATCACAATTCGCTAATAATTATTTGGCTGAGTATAAAGGAATTTAGCTTCGTGTTTTTGTGCATGGTAATTTTCCCTTTCAAACTTTAGTACTGAAATAGCGCCATATTAAATTTGCATTATCATCTGCGAGGAATCCTTGAGCTAAAGCTTAAGATTACCGCTCAAATAGAGTCCTGTAAACAACATTAAAATTGTCGCTTCGTTGAAAGTGAATAAGCTACACTGGGAAACAGTCAAAATAACTCAACTTGCTCCAGAAGGTGGGCTGTAAACAATACCAAATCCTCGCAAACCGCTTTTAAGTCTGACCATCCAGGTTTTCTAACTGTCTTGTGCAAAACCAAGAGTGAAAAGCGCTTTATAATAACCTTCCAAAACCTTCCAACATCTGGTTTCGGTTTTGGGGCTAAAATATGGAACAGTATTCCCTTAGAACTTCGAAAATTACCCAAGCACAGCTTTAAGAGGAAAATGCAAGACCTGTTATTCCATATTTTAATAAAAGAGGATATTTATGTTGGCATTCCTTCTCTTATCTCTGAGTTTTCAAAACTGAAAGTTACAACATGATCGTAATTAAATCAATCTATTTAGAGTATAGAAATTTATATTTGTTTTCTTCATATGTTCACTTATTGTCTTTTCTTTCTTTTTTTCCATGTTTGTATGCCCAATCAATGCGCCCTGAACCCTTAGCTCTTTAGCTCTAGAGGAAGGATCCGGCAGTAGTGTCCTGGAATTCCCTTCAGAGAAACTTTCAAACCATTAAATGCAACTTTTCTTTTCAAAACATTTTCTTTCGCTTTCATGACATGGCTGTCAAAGCACTGACTATCGGTACGTTGCAAAATTGTGTACTGTTCATGCAAGGCTGCAAGCGAGTCAACTTGTGTTCATTTCTGCTTACCGCTGTGATTGGTTTTCTCATTTGCTGAAATCGTGCAACATGTTATTGTTTTGGACTTTCGAAAGACTAATTTTGTTGCGATTTTCGTAACTGCAAAATTAAATAAACAAACAAACAATTAAATCGCGAAATCAACGTGAAAAAAAATGTTCTTGCACACGCCTGTGCTTGAAATATGCCTTTAACATTTTAACCAATAAAACAGAGAAGAGACATCTTGTAAAATCCGACCTGTTACGTTAGAATCACTTGTAAAATGTGTAAAAATTTAAAAAATTATATCAAAGTCTTGGCTAAAACATGCCCAGTCAAGAAAGACCGAAATGCGCTGTATCGTGATGGGGAGTTACTTCTAGAATGCTCTTTCAGTAAGCTGAAGGCCGTACGTGCGTAATGCGCTGACATATTTCAGCCATCTTTTCTATTTAGATATTTTTCCGGATTCCCCCAGTTAACATATTTAAGCGGCCCTGTAGACTCAAACGAGGGCACCAAATAGTTCGCAGCACTGAAAAGATTCAGACCCATGGCGTCCAATGAAAGCAGCCAAATTGAAGAATGCGCCTACGTAGGCGAAGTGGATTTAACCCGTCTGGTGTACCGTTTTGAAAGAGAAAATCCTTGGCAATATTTCAAAGATGGCGTTCCTTTGTCCAGCTCTGTTGAAAGAGGACGAAAAAAAAAAAAGTGCTAAGATGAAGACAATATATGTACGCAGGAGTTACTTAGGAAAAAATCGCCCTTACGCGAACCTTGCCAGGTTATCTCTGGTGTGTCCCTGGAGCCAAAGGTGTTTGATGAAACATGGTGCGGCTCAGGTTCCGCAAGTCATAAGGCAGCAGAGACAAAAAGTGTCCCAGAAAAGTTATAATGAGCAGAATTATATGCTTTCAAAGCTTTTGGAAGTCAAAATCTGTTTCACTGGCAAAAGACGTATCACTTCTCGAATACCACCCTTGGGAAAGGTATGCAAAG
Source organism: Pavona decussata (assembly GCF_977016875.1). Classification (NCBI taxonomy): domain Eukaryota; kingdom Metazoa; phylum Cnidaria; class Anthozoa; order Scleractinia; family Agariciidae; genus Pavona; species Pavona decussata. The sequence continues at coordinate 329,938 of NW_028145568.1, forward strand.
GTGCCCTTAAAAAGTGTTATGGGATATCAGACAAGTGGAAATTTTGCTTAAAAAATGGATGGCGATGGTGTCTCAGTGGAAGCTGACATGCGAGGCAAACATCATAATAAGCCCAGAAACCTTTTATCGCATTATCGAAGAGCGCAAATGGTAAAAAGATACGTTGAATCTCACGAGTCAATGCAAAAGATGTGGCTTGAGTTTATTGCCAAAAATCCTAGTTTTAAAACAAAACGTTCTGACAGAAATAATAGAGGCCCAGTGATCAGCTATTCGACATTTCGGAACATTTTTAAAGACGATTTAAGAGTCCTATTCAGTTTTAGAAGATCTAGGGAAGATACTTGCCAGGCTGTGACCAACTCAGAAAAAAATAGAAGTCACCGAAGCTGAATTAAGAGGCGATATCACTTCCAGGCAAAGTTGTCAAAAATTACAGCAGACTCTAAGGCATGTATATAGAGGAACATCAAGAACATAAACAGGAAAGCAAGGCGAGATTTGCTGCACTCAAAGATGACATGCTTATCCTGATGAAAAAACAGAGCATTGAAAAGTAGAGACTTGACAAGTAGAAAAAGTAGACAACTTGACAGCACCATTTCTAATAGAAACGTTAACCTGAAATGTGGTTTCCTTTACTTTTATAGTTGTACAATTGTAACCACATTGTAATTCAGATTAACTGTGATGATGATGGAATTAAACTTCTCTATTATTATTATTTTTATTATTATTATTATTGTTATTATTATTATTCTAGGAAAAGAACTCTTCATGAAATTAATGCGAGTTTTTAAATTCGCTTTATTTTTGTTTACGTTAATTTCCACATTAATTTCCGCGACCTTAATTTCCGTTATTTTCGCCCCAAATTCTCGATACATTCCTGAAGGAATAGCATTGCTTTATCAGGGTGGAGATCCGTCGGTACTAGAAAAGATTCCTACGCTTAACGCCTACGTTAAGCAACAATTTTACAAACATTAATTTTGCATTCCGGATTTTACACTTAGAGTTAAAATAAATTTGTTCACGTTGTCTCAACAAATTTTGTCTTTTTCTGTAATTCGCGTTAATTTCCATCACTTTGAAATTTTAACAGCTCTTTTATGTTCATCTCCTTTATCGGGACATTTTCCTTCAATTCCTGTTAAGAAAGAGAGAAACGTTACCAGAGGGAGGGGAAATCCTGTACAATGATGGTGCTATAGAGTGCAGGAAACCAAATAGCGTGAGTACTGTACCTAATGTAAAAAAAATGAGAGAAACAAAATAGTGTTGCAAAGTTTGCTCATTCCAATACAATACAATACTTTATTGACACTCCCCTGGTGGGGCTTTTCAGTGACAATATCTTTTCCAATTCAGACAGTCCCAAAATTATTTTTTTATTCTTAAAAAACAATTTCTTTTTGTTTTAGGATCGATCCTTACAGAGGAAACATTTCCAATGAATTGACTTGGGCAGCCACCATTAACCACCCAAGAAGGCATGCCAATCTGAGACCATTCGTTTCCAGTCTTAACTCGTCTTCCCCCATAGAATTTCTGATTTCTTTAATGACATCCCAGAAACAGTGAAGTTCCTGTGGGATTACAGTCGTGACTTCCACAGGAACAGCCAAACAATACCATAAATTGTAAATGGTTTGAACCTAGGAGTCATGTCATAAGTAAGTGAATTATGATCATCCGGTCATCATTAAATTTTTCTCATTTGCAAAAAGAATGTAAAGAACACTCTATTGTTTGTATAAGGGCGCTAATGATTATCAACAAAATTGTATTGGTTGTTCATTGATGCTATCGACTGTTTAGCCATGGTTTAAAATTTTACTGAATATATTGTTCACTAAAATGAATGTCCGATCGCACAAAAGAATATTATTTTGATGTTATTAAACTTGCAATGCGTGCAAATGAAAGTTGCTTTGACAAATTTGAATTTTACAAGACATTAATGAAAGTCTTGAAACTTAATTGAATGTTAAAAATTATGCAGATGTCCTTGTGGAATGCCGATTGGTGCAAATGAACATATTTTTGCTTTATTGTCTGACTTTTAGTGCAAATGATTGCGTATTTTCTCTAAATGAACAGCAAAAGGTGTAGTAAATTACTTTTCCAAGTATTATTACCCAATCATGTATTAAAATTAAATTCGACAGAAATTCGACGTCTGAATCAGTGCCAAATTTCTGCCGTACGTTCGACTGGTCTTGTCGCATTATCAGGCAGCAATGCGGCACCGATTCAAACGTCGCATTTCTACCGTGTTGAATCGAATTTATACATTAACATACATTAATGTATGTTAATGTATTGAGCATGCGTAAATGAAAGCTGACCATTTAAAATGGCGTCATGGCACCCGCACGATTCCATCAAAGAAGAAAGCTCATCTGAAGAAGAGAAAATTTCTTCGCAAAAAACTACATGGAAGTACTGCAGGAGAGCTATTGCAGCTCTGATGATGACATCGATGAAGAAGTGCACAGTACGGAGAATATTTTGGTCACGCGTATATTCGTCCGCCATGTTGGATACTCTAGCTTTATCATATTTTCTGCTGACCGACAGACACTGCAGTATCGACTGTGAATTAAGTGCGGCACAAGTGCGACGTCTGAATCAACAGTCACATTTCTGCCGCACTTAATTGAATTGAATTCGACGTATTGTCCAGCAAGTGATCACAGAGGAGCAATCAGCCCTATGGCGGCAAATTTTTGATAACTTACTATCAAAAGTCTCCGCAGTTCTCGGACAAGTTATGTCTGTAGGAAAGTGGCTAACATCGAATGAGGGTCATCAGAAGAAGAAGAAGAAGAAGAAGAAGAAGAAGAAGAACCTTTATTGATTTCTAACGCTCAGGGTAGCCCCTACAGATGCAAAAAGCTGTCTGTTATCAATGGGAGCCCTGAGCACAACAATGTACTAAAACTACAATATACATATACATTAAACTAATACTGATAATAAAATTAGAAGTTAAACGACTCTCTGGCGATTGTGGTGCAAGGCTTGGGAGAAGAAGGAAAGGGCACAGGTTTCGCAAAAAATGTGGGCCTGTGCTCTCATGGCAACTTAAAAGGTAATTGAGGATCCTCTATAGTTACTCGAGGCGAATTTTAGCACTTCCCTCGTTAGTTCTTTCTTGTGCGAAATCAAACCCACATAGTAAGGTTCCATTCTTCACTATTGCAAAAAACTTTATCCTTTTCTCTTCTTGCTAACGTACGCACTGTATAAATTAGTTTTCGGATGTTGCATTGATACTGTGATGCTGTTTTTGTTTAACAGATGCAGGAGCTAACAACAGCAGTTTCAGAGGAGGAAATCATTAATTTTTTTCATGAACGTTATTGTGCCCCATGTAATGAGATTCCAGAAACCCGCTCTTCATGAAAAGTACGGAGTAGCCACACCATCTAGCCAGCTGTCGTCTCAGGGAAAAGAACATTTTATGAGTCGCCTGGTAGCTAAGCTCAAGTCTTGTGGAGAAATCACCAAAAGAGCAGGTATATAAATGTTTGGGTTTGATGGGCGTTATATCCCCTTCCAGGCATCTTTCCTGAAATTGCTCTACTCTTATGGCGATAACCGCCTCCTGACTGCCAAGTGGTTGTGCAATTTTTAGATGTTTGCCAAGTTTATTTAGTTTAGCTCAGCCTTTTTTTATTTAACATTAGATTTGAGGAAAACGGAACAAAGATTTCTGTCTCCACAATCCCATGCCAAGCTGCTGAAGGGTTGCGTCATGATCAAGAGATCTTTGATTGACAAATCTACATTGTCGCAACTAGATAAAGGTAAAAAGAAGGATAGAAAAGTTGGGGAATTCTGAAGTCTAATTATCATACGCGAACATACTGTATCATGCAAGTGCTCACCATTTTTTGATTTTCTGAGCATTGTTTCAAACGTTTTTTTTTTTTTTTTTTCGTGATAACAGTGGCATTTCATCTCGGATTGGGTGTCAGGAATAGCATTTGGAATTTATGCGTCAGTGTCCCCAGGCACACCTTCCTCAAGCGACATCATGTCCCTTCACCCTACCGAAAACAAAGTCATCGAAATATCCCACTGCTGTATTTTTATATATTTTTTTTCACTTTTCTTTTCCTTTCATTTATTTCAGCAACAGGAGATAGGCAAGAAGAAACAGAAGTTATGGAGACTGACGTTTCTCGAGAAGAGTGTCTTCCTTCTGAAGCCACTTCCAGTAAATCTGATTCAGATTTATTTGTCATGTCATGTAATAATTACAAGCAAAATTGTTTCATATTATTCCTTGGATCACAGCATTTTGACTCCTGTGCTTTTAATTAACTACTTGAAGGGCAAGGCCCATGCGCAGACTGCCTTGCACTAATTAGTTTAATAATGGCTAATAATGACTGGTACGGAACGCTTTTTTTCTACAGATTTTGAAGGCCTAGGAAGGGAAAAAAGAGCAAACCTTGGAGGGCACTAGGAAAGATTATGAAGCGGAGATGGCAAGGTTGGAGGCAGAAAACAGAGAACTAAAGACAAGGGAATCCAAAGAGAAAGAAGAAAGAGAAAAGTTACAAGAACTGCTGAAAACAAAGGAAACAGAGATTTCCTCACATACGGTCCAATCAAAGGACAGTAATAAAGAATCATACGGGTAGAGTTTAGACATGGATTTATAAATATACAAGATGACAGTGTTGACCCACATAATCTAAGGGTATTTTTAAACATAACAATTTATAACTAAGGGGACATCTCAGCATATCAGTGCTTATTTTGACTCACCAGGAGTAATGAGATGGGCAGATTCCTCTTTAATATTTAAAAGCGGAAAACTGCCCAGATCTTTGTGGTCTCGCGCTTGTTGCATTTCACTTGAAAAGGCTAGGCTAACATCACTTTCACTCAACACCAGAGGTTCAAAAAGCTCAGTAGAATTCGAACTTACAATCATGCTTTCATCGACATTATCGTCATACAGTTCACTACTGGCTATTTCGGAACCAGTGCGGGGACTGATTTCAGTCACAGCACTAACTTCTCCTTCCTGCCCATCTTGTTTGCAGAGGTCACTTGTAGGAGGGCTCTCCACTTCATTATAAGTTCTGAAAAGGTCTTCAAAAATTGAACAACTTGAAACCCTCCTTTTTAGCAATAGACTTGCTTAGAAAAATAATCTAAAAAATCCGTGATGTGCTCTCTATTGGTGTGTGAGGGATTTGAGGCAGACTTTGCTCCTCTCTCACGCGCCGGGTCTGTTAAGGCACTAACAAGTTTTCTCTTCATGCACGCCCATCTGATATATACAAATATTTAGGTCGTTCAAGTAACTCAAGGTGCCCCGAAATGGTCTGAATTACTAAAAGTATTTGAAGAGAAACTGAATGTGCACGTATCGTAATAGTAGCCATGAATAGGTTTTGCATGAGGCCTGTTCGGTAAATGCCCTTGTCTTGTTTTAGACATAAATGCCAATAACTGCAAACTGATTTTGGCAACAGTTCAAATACATACCGAGAACTGCGAACATAACGTGTCAATCACCTTCATCCCTGATTCCAAAAGGTACCGGGATTCATAAAAGCTGCACTGCACGTGTGTGATAGAGCATTCATAACAGTCATCCACAGGACATTCAGTTTGGAAGTTCATGCCTTGCCAAAAAGATTCCTTAGCCAAGTGGCAATTTGAAAAGCAGGGTGAAATTGTTAGAATATTAAGAAAAGTATGGCCTATAAAAAAACCTGAAGGTCAGGAGTACGGAGGGTTGATCAAAATCGCTGACCAAAAATCAGAAGTGGAAAATGACAAGTTGAAGGTAGTCTTAACTTCAATGGTCTATTTTTATTGATATGCAATATGCGCAAAGGGCATGCTTGGCAGAATGCCGTTTCTTTCTGGATAGTGAGCTAAGATAACGTTGCTACCTACTATTAAATTCATGTGCGAGGAATGGGTAAAATTCTTGACAGCGTTACAATTACAGTAAGTTAAAGTGTGGTAAAAAACCTTTATACCATGATAACTCACACATCGATTTTTCTTAAAACGTGAGCTCAGGGCAAAATGTTTTGCCCACATGAAATTTGTACCAAACACAATGGGGTTATCAATTTAAGGGCCAAATAGAATGAACTGACACATTAAAATCAACTATACAGGCATGGAAATTTCTCATGTGATTTGATTGATCCGCTTGTAGATTAATTCCTACAAAGCGACCATAGTGTGAGAACAGCGTCACCATCAGGGTTTATAGAAAAAACCTGAGCAAAATCTTGAATCGATCAGCTTTGGTGGCTTTTTTATTTATTGCACACTAAGTTTACAATAGTGAAAAAAATCCGAAATTTGTAGGATTTAAGATAGGAAGCATACGCAGCTGGTTGTTTATTATTAAGTATTATTATTATTATTATTATTATTATTATTATTATTATTATTATTATTATTATTATTATTATCCGGTGTACCCTTGTAGCTTTCTTTTCAAGATGCCTTCATATGTATTATTTTTACATACAGACATGTAATATCTGCATCTTGAATAAGACGTGTGTCAGTTCATCTTATTGGAACGCAAATTAGTGTTTCGCCAATGAGAATGTGGATTTCAAGTAACAAGTATTATAGCCCAATCATGTTAAAATCACCAGTTGTGACCAAAATTGTCAACTATTAAAACAACAAAAGTAACGTGATTAACGTAATTTAGAGTTTAACTTATGATTGTGCGGTAAAAGATTGTTCTTTCCGGTTTAATGTTCAGGTTGTGTGCGATAACAAGACTCAAGGAATTTGATTAAAGGTATCTTTATTTGACTTTACTACCAACGATTTCTCTGCCCAGTTCAAGTCTTGCTATGCAGCAAACGCTTTGGGAAGAGCTGCCGCATAAGAAAGCACGTACTTCAATGACTGATGAAGTAAGTGGGAATCCGCTTGTTCCAAATGAGGTAGCCGTCACCAGCGCAAGTCACTCCAAAACTAAAAGGGACGATAAAAACACACATTCAGCAAGAAAACAACAAGACTTGGTGAAGCGGCCAAATGAGAGTATGTTTTTCTGCTACTGATGAAAAAAGTGATAGTCCACCTGTTCCAAACAGAGTAGTTACTGCTACAAGTCATGACTCAAAAAGTGAACGTGAAGAGGAGGACACAAGTTCATAGGATGGTGCATTTCTGAGTGAGATTACCGAGTATGCGGTTCACGGTAAGCTATAAGACATTATCGTTTGTGGTTTGAACAAAAGTCAGAGTGACTAACAATGCATGTGCAATGGGAGTGCTGATACGCTATTTTTGGTTCAAAATTGGATGGGACATTGCAGCGACAAATTGCCCTCAAATTACACTGAGAAAAAACCTCCACTTTAAATTCTACATTGCTAGGTTTAGCCCACAAAAGTCCATATTTTTAGTTTTTCTACTGTTATAATCCCGAGTATGCAGTATTTTGTTGTTGTTATTGTTGTTGTCAGCTTAAGCTCGAGATGAAATAATTGCCAAAATTCACTCCACCATAAACTTTTGTTTCATTGTTTAAAAAAATCGCATGTTCTTTGTTTTATCATATCAATGCCACAGTACGGTTCTTGCTGGGTCATTCAACATCGCTTCTAATCATCTCCATCGTCTAGATAAAAATCTGAACCATTGCCATAAGCGCAATATTGATTGGGACCTTCTACCTTAATCTATATGGCAGGTGAGTTGGAAATATATTTGCACATAATTTTTTTTTCACAAATAGTAATACTTTGCTTACGAATTCCATGTATCTTTCTTCTAGGCAAGCAAACTCTTTGGAAAAGGAATGAAGCAACGAGGCACTTTGATCCTCTTTGGAGTAACATCATCTCCATCGTCTAGATAAAAATCTGAACCATTGCCATAAGCGCAATATTGATTGGGACCTTCTACCTTAATCTATATGCAGGTGAGTTGGAAATATATTTGCATATAATTTTTTTTCACAAATAGTAATACTTTGCTTACGAATTCCATGTATCTTTCTTCTAGGCAAGCAAACTCTTGGGAAAAGGAATGAAGCAACGAGGCACTTTGATCCTCTTTGGAGTCCTTATCCTCGTGGCATTTTGCATGGGACATCCCTGTATGAATGTTCATGTCTTCTGGATGAAAACGGTGATTATGTGGGTGGCCTGTGTCATAACTACAGGTATTTACACATTTTATCTATCAAAAAGAACTAATAACCCTTACAAAACGCCTCAAAAAAATTGTCAAAAAATATTTTAACCTACGATTTTTCAAACTTCTTCCAGTTCACGAACCATACCTGCTAAAACAAGACAACATAAATATACACTGAGGTACCCAACTAACCAACATCTTTATTTATAACCATCCATTCCATTATTGTTTGAAGGGCGTTGTAAATCTACGTCCCACAAACACCTCGTTGAAATACTAAAGCTGGTGGCAGACCATGTGATTGTTCGTGATGTCTCCCCAAAGTCTTTGATTCTACCCCATTGCACATGGGATAAATTTGCTGAGATTCTAGCTGATGGAGGAGGAAGATCGTTGTGCTTGTTTTAAGAGTTAATGTCATTTGTAACTACAATGAACATGTACTCATCAAACAAGATGCAAGTCTCAGATACATGGGAGTATCAGGATTTTCTACAACCGTTTAAAGACAGTCTAAAACAAGAGAGACAGGTAAAACCACATCCTTAAGTTTATGGTGATTATTCTAATATTGAAAACAATTTAATGCTGCATTCCAATTTTATAATCCCTCTTCTTCTTTTCAATGCATCTTAAGAATTCTTTTACTAAAATCTACCATCAATTTAATGTTTACAAAATATCAAATAGATTTTAGGAATAAAGAAAGTAATAATAAGAAAAAAAAGGAAAAAGACAGGAACAAAATGAGAAGAACAAGAAAAATATAAATTATAGCCTGCAGAGCAGGTGTATTTTTAGTGGGTAGGCGTTAAAGGCTACAATATAGGATACAAATACTCTATGCCGCCATCTTGGATGATAAAGCTGACAGAGGGTTGGGGCAAGCCCAAAACGGATTCCGAGGAAGAGGACGATGGATTTAAAAAAGAAGAGGAGAAGGGGAAAAGCCCCTCACCCGCCCCTCCTCTACTAGTCCCAATTCTCTACGAGCTGTGCATTTAAAATAGCGGCCTTCTAACAAGCGTTCGAATAAATGAGTGTTTCTACACCAAAATGCCTGCTCCGCCATATAAATTATTATTATTATTATTATTATTATCATTATTATTATAAGTAAAAACTGAATTTACCTACTCTTACCCTTTACAAGTACATAACCCCTCAACCAATGAAAAATATACATGTAATTATTTACGACCTGAATTAATTGTGCTATTTTCCAATCAACAGTCACCGGCAATGCAAATTTCAATATGCAATGCCATTTGGATTTTCTTCCCATATTCTGTGGTATTTTCCACCCTCAGGGAATCCATTTTAGCTCCAGACAAATGCGAAATCGTTTTTACATCCTACATCTTTTTGACTCCATATCTACCATGTAATTCTCCACATTTCTTAAAAATAATCAAATCATACCATCGCAAAAAATTCCTATTAGGCAACTTCATCTTGCTTTCCACAATTCAGCCATATTATTTCTTAAATATCTTTGTCATGTTCTTAAATTTTAAAACTCAATACAACCTTTTCAATTAAATTGGAGCTATGATCAAAATGACTTACTGTCATTTCACTTTCCAACACAACTTAATGAGCTGCACTGTTTTTGAAAATATTTCAGTATTTTGCTATAACTCACTTTAATTAAATACTTAATAGTACTATTTTAGAAAGCTAAATAACACATTTAACTAACAGTTTATCACAAAGCATAATGCCCTATTACCAACAACATTATTATGCGATTTTTAAATCTCAATCCAAAATGCATTTTACCAGTTGATTTTTTAGCGGACTTGTATATTCATAGCAAGATGACATACCAAATAGAATGCAAATTTTGACCACTGTGATGACGAATATCGTTGTCGATAAGAGTGCAGACAATGCTAAACCACATTCGATTTGTTTTTCACCACAAAATCAACGTCAAAGAAAATGTTCACTATAACTGTCAAAATTTGCGCACGCTAATTGATGCGAGCAGCGTTGTCTAGACTCTTATCAACAACGGAAAATTAGCCAATCAGATTGCGAGATTAGAAAAAATTGTAGTAAAAATACTTGTATCCTCTCGTAAATTCATTTTCATGATTTTAAAAATAATTTCCTACAGTAACTGCATGCTCTTAGGCGGGAGTAACTATGACTCTCTTAAGGGGGGTTGCATGTTACGTCCTTAGCCCGAGGGAAGTGCCTTCACGAGTTGAGGCAGTTGTATGTGGGGGGACTTTACCATCTTCTCACCCTGTCCACAGTAATCATCGGTCTGTCTCTGGCGGGGGCCGTTAGTACGGGCCTCAGCCCCGAAGCTAAAACTTCCCAGGCCAGCGGGGCTAACCTCCCCGCTGGTCCAATCATCTGGTTCGAGACATATAAGAAGAAGGAACAGGGGCGGCCACCGCTGCCCCCACAGATGATGTACGGCGTGGTGGCACGGCGGCAGACATGGGATTGCTTTCCGTCTGTCCCGAATGCAAGAGAGCATTCGGGTCAGCGAGGGATCTGTCCCAGCACCGGCGCTGGGTGCACCCCACTGAGCACCATGCAGAGAACGTGCCCACTGCCAGGGTAAAGGCACGGTGGGATCACGAGGAGCTCTTAATCCTGGCACGTGCTGAAATTGTTCTCCAGGCATCAATCAACAATTGGTGCAAATCACCCCTGGCAGGACTCTCGAAGCCATCAAGGGAGTCCGCAAGAGTATGCGTTACCAGGAGCTGCTGGCCTCTTTACAGCCGGAGGCCCAGAGCAGCGACCTTATTGAAAGCAAATCAGTCGGCCCCGACCTGGGGTCTCCGAATGACTTCTCCGATGATACCACTCCCGACCATAGCCCTAATAGATGGGCTGTGGAGGTCCAGACGACCATTGAACAACTTGGCGTCCCTGATGGTATTGACATCGATGCCATCAACCCTGGACTAGTGAACAACCATACCAGGGACATACTGGATGCGGAATATGCCAGGTGGTTGCCTCCACTGACAAGACCTAAGAGGAGGCCACCAAGACGATGATCTGGGACCCCAAGGGTACGGACTGGACTACCAGCAAGCACCGTAAGGGGGAGGCGTAGGACTTCCTACGCCCGAACGCAGCGATCTTTCAGACTATCAAGGAAGCGCTCCGCTAACAATGTCCTTTCCGGTACCTGGGAGGAGCAACCTTCCCCAGTACCGGTGGCTACACAAGAACCGTACTGGCGTGGCGTATTTCAACAGGCATCCATGCATGACGATTGCAGACCTCCACCAAAAGGGCCGGTTGAGTGGGACCTGGTCAATCCCATCACCATCGAGGAAGTGACCAACGCCTGACGGGGCCCCAGGGCCGGATCGCCGATCCCTTAGCGGCTTGAAACGGCTTTGGCGGGAAGAGGTAGCGGCCCACTTCAATGTGTGGCTGCTGGCAGGCTATCCGCCTGCGCCTCTCCGCCGCGGTGAGACAGTCCTGATCGCCAAAGAGCAGGGCGCCACCTCACCCGAGAAGCAACGCCCGATTACATTATCAGACACCATCTTGCGGTGCTTTCATAACATCCTTGCTTCCCGGTTTGAAACAACCTGCCGTGGAACAGGTGCCAGAAGGCGTTTATGAAAGGGGTGGCGTGGCTGATTCAATCTGGCTACTGCAAACGATCATTCGCCAATATCAGAGGACGCTCAATCCGCTCAACATCGCCTTTCTTGACGTTAAGAAGGCCTTTGACTCTGTCAGCCACCAGAGGATGGGAGTGCCACCTCCATTGCTGGGCTATCTGGGCGAACTCTACGGAGACGCCTGGACATGCCTACTCATTGGCCCTGACCACAGCTAGCCTATCAAAGTGGCGAGGGGGGTGAGACAGGGCGATCCTCTCTCTGTCCATCTTTTCAACGCATCTATCGACTGGGCTCTGGATCGTCTTCATCCTGAGCTTGCTGTAATGGTTGGGGAGATGAGAGTGAATGCTGGAGCATTCGCAGACGACATTGCGTTGATCGCAAGGACAACCGGCAGCCTCCAGCACCTGCTCAACGACCTTGCTGCTGAGTTTAGGCTCAGTGGCTTGGAAGTTAGTGCGAGGCTGGATGGAAAGTCAGCCAGTCTGCAGATTGACATTGATGGCAAGAGGAAGATGTGGATTGTCAACCCACATCCCCACTTGCAGGTCTTCGGGCAACCAATTCCTGCAATAGGTGTCGCTGAAGTTCGCTGGGAGTTCCTCTCTCTCCAATGAGAATGAGGGCGGACATCACTGGCAAGCTTAATGAACATATCCCGAGCCCCCCTAAAGCCCCAGCAGCGGCTGTTCATCCTCAACAACAATCTCATACCAGCCTTATATCACCAGTTGGTACTGACTACGACAACTAAGAAGTACCTAAAGTAGCTTGACAGATCTGTCAGGACGGCTGTTCGATCCTGGTTGAAGTTGCTGTGTAATACGCCCAAGGCCTTTTTCCATGCTAAGATCTTCGATGGAAGCCTTGGAATCGTCACCCTTGAGCATCAGGTCCCGTTGATGAAAATCAAGCGCATCGACGGTTTTTGGGCCAGCAATGACCAGTAATTAGGGAGATGCTGTCAACGGACGGTGCAGAGTCCCTGCTGGCTAAGCAAAGGGAGCCCAGCCGTTACAGGGGGTGGAGATCGCAAGTGGATCCAGCCTTCGAGCTGCACTGGCGATCGACCTCCATTCTTCTGTTGACGGCAGGGGATTGCGCGAGAGCGACCTTGTCCCACAACGACATCAGTGGGTTGCTGAAGGCACAAATCTGTAGTGCGACGCCAGTTATATAGGCAAGGTGAAGGTGCGAGGCAACGTTCTTCCTACAGCAGTCCGTTCTTCCAGGGCACGCACAGGTGTAAGCATCGTTTGTGCGGCTTCCCAGTGACCCGGATCACTTGGGCACATACTTCAAGTTTGCCTTAGGACTCATAACTCGAGAGTTTCCAGACACGATAAGATTGTCTCCCTGCTGCAGTCCGCTGTGGGTAAAGCCGGGTGGTCTTGCATCAGAGAGGCTGCCATTCCAACCGCGGAGGGCCTGCGTAGACCCGACCTAATTTCCATCACGAATCGTGGTCCACTATCGTTCTGGATGTGACGATTGTTGCTGACAGCGCGGTCCTTCACGAGGTGCATGCGCGTAAAGTCCAGTATTATGATGTCCCGGATCGCGCGGAATATCTCTGACAAACCAGTACAATTCTCTAGTGTGTTGCTCAGCTGGAGGGGGCTGATGGCTCGTGCATCAGCTGAGACCTTGTGCTAGCAACAGGGTCGGCAACTCTCAAGTCTCCTGTCCGCGGTCACCTGCGATAGGAGCCTGTGGATCTGGCATCATTTCCACAGAAGCAATTACACGCTCCGTGGATGACGGGCACTATGTGCCCCGACTTTCCGCTGTGCCTTCACGTCGGTATGTAGGGTCAACCTCCCCATATAAAAGAGCAAAGAACATTTATTTACCACGACATTGTCAGTTAATGTAATCTTTATGTCTAGTCTAGCCTGGGCGCAGTGTATTGTGCTGCCCCTCACTCAAACCCACCACTCAAAACAGAAACATAATTCCTCAGGTTGCAAAGCGAGTAGTTTTTACAGCCTCTACATTAAACAGCCCTTAAAAATTTTGGATCAGCAGGATTGATTACAATTTGAAATCCCCAAAATACTTCACTTGCCCGCTGGACAGTCATTAAAAACACAATATGTACTACTCAATAGTAACACAGATCCCTGCCAGTTAGCTGACATGACTTCCTTTGTATGCTGCTCCTACATACTCTACATTAAACTGTATATAGTATATATTTTAGAATCTCTGTTTTGACATTTCACTTTTCTAGCATGGCAATGTTACCACTACTACTGAGCACACCAGATAGGATAACTTGTTCACACCAGTTCCAAAATTTTTCGACTTAATATTTATAACTTAGTGATTTTTGTTTCAATAATTTATTTACTTTAACATGTTACTGTCAACGTTACACTTATATCCTCAAAATGACACCTTAATGAAATGTTTCAATAGCACATCAAGTAACAGTACTTCCAACTATTACTTTCTGTACAAATAAGTATCACCTTTTTAAAAATACTGCATGTCCATAATACCTGAGGTGCTTCTTCAGTAACCAATTCCACATTCAACCAGACAATAACTTGTATACCTGATTTATTTGCTGTGCAGGTGTATTTCCTTTGCAAGCAAGCTCAACTGCAAAATCGGAAGAGGTGTGGGAGTTTTCAACAAAGTTAGCAGATCTTGGAATGTCCATACAGAACTAGAATATTACAATATGGAAAATGATCAAAGGTAAGATTATGATCCACAGGCTATAATTATTTAACAAATTTACCAAAAAATTCTTTCCAATAGAGTAATACACGGCAAAAAAAACAAGTATTGATCATTCTACCAAATTAATGAAATCATAAAGTGCAAAATAAAATACAGTTGCACCTATATTAAGCGGCCACCCTGGCCTTTGAAAGCTGGCCGCTTAATAGAGGTTGGTCGTTTAATAGAGGTACAATATTAATTGGGTAGAAATGGCAGTCAACATAATTTTATTCCCTCCATTATAGTATATAGCAAAATGCTTGCTGAAAAGTGAACATATTTGAAGATAAATGCAAAAATCATTGAAACAAAATATTAAGTGCCCTGTATTTGTGCATTTTAAGTCTGTGCAAAGTGCGTGCTAGGCTCTAATACTAATCTGTCTGTCTGCCCCAGACTTGTCTTACAGTTAGGTACAAATGATCTTCAAACCATTTCTGCCGTTGAACCTGGCTCTGCTCTTGACAATCTAACTTGTTTGCTATATGAGTCATACAGTGTGCGGATGGTCTGCAATTGCCAGACGACTTTTCGCAGGGATACTCCTCTTTTGAAAACCAAGTGAAGTTATTAACTTAGTATCTTAAGGAGGCTCGAGGCAGTTTTTTTGGACATAGGGTGGAAGTTTTGAAATTACAATCTCGCATACAAGATAAACTTCGATCTCCTTTATACTACATCATCATTTCAACATGTGATCAAAGTTTATTTTCTCATCGGTTTCCAAGCAACAGCTATTACCATAGCAACGGAAGCGCATAGCCTCTCATTTTCAACATTGTCGATTATCTAAAAATCTAGTTAGACACCTTATGACGAAACTTTAGGGATTTAAACTACTCAATCCAGACAACTTGTAGGCGAAATTAGAAAAAAATCTGTAAGAGCGTTTTCAAGTAAATAATGAATCAATTTTTACGGGGTGATTTTGTTTATTCCAGCATTTTTCACCAATATCTCTGGCAAAATAAAACTTGACACTTTGTCTTTTCTGTCAAAAGGTCATTGCTAATAGCAAAATATTCTAAATGTACATTGAGCTTCATGGGTGTCTCCGATTTTATGATATTTATGTTTAAAAACAGTTAAAATAAAGCACAAATGAATGAAAAAGTTCCTACCTTGCATAAATCGAGATATCTTTAAAATACCCCAGCAGATTTTTCTGTTAAATTACAAGCGGTTAGAGTAAGAATTCTTTTCGATATTCACACAATTTTTA
Source organism: Pavona decussata (assembly GCF_977016875.1). Lineage (NCBI taxonomy): Eukaryota > Metazoa > Cnidaria > Anthozoa > Scleractinia > Agariciidae > Pavona > Pavona decussata. Next base: position 345,664 of record NW_028145568.1, read on the forward strand.
GGCTCAAGAACCGAAACCGGTGTTAAATAAGGAGGCTGAATCTTGGTCAAGTTTCAGTCGTTATTCGCTTTCTCTGAACAAGAGTTTTATTTTGTTTGTCCCGGTCTATTCCACTCCTATTCACGTGCTGTGAATATTTATGATTACGTGAAGTCATGCAAAAGGTAAAATTTACATAAATATATGCTCCTGCTTCTCAGGTCTTCCATTGTAAATCTTACCTTTTGCACGTCTTCACGTTATGATAAATATTCAAAGCACGTGAATAGTAGTGAAATAGACCGGGACAAACAAAATAAAATTCTTGTTCGCAGAAAGCGAGTAACGACTGAAACTTGACCAAGATTCAGCCTTCTTATCTAACACCAATTTCGGTTCCTGAGCCTAAAACTTGCGTAGATATCGTAAGAATTCTTACTTTAACCACTTGTAATTTAACAGATAAATGAGTGGGGGCATTTTAAAGATATCTTGATTTATGAAAAGTAGGAACTCTTTCATTCATCTGCGCTTTATTTTCACAGTTTTTAAACATAAATATCATAAAATCGGAGACACCCATGAAGCTCAATGTACATTTAGAATGTTTTGCTATCAGGAAAGACCCTTCGACAGAAAAGACAAAGTGTCAAGTTTTATTTTGCCAGAGATATTGGTGAAAAATGCTGGAATAAACAAAATTATTTACTTAAAAACGCTCGTACAGATTTTTTTCTAATTTCGCCTACAAGTTGTATAGATTGAGTAGTTTAAATCCCTAAAGTTTCGTCATAAAGTGTCTGACTAGATTTCGAGATAATCGACAATGTTGAAAATGAGAGGCTATGCGCTTCCGTTGCTATGGCAATAGCTGTCGCTTGGAAATCGATGAGAAAATTAACTTTGATCATATGTTGAAATGATGATGAAGTATGAAGGAGATCGAAGTTTATCTTGTATGCGAGATTGTAATTTCAAAACTTCCACCCTAAGTCCAAAAAAACTGGCTCGAGCCTCCTTAAGGGCGTATTGGACCCGCTCCCTTACGTTGTTTATTGCCGACACTGAGGCCTCTGGAACGGAATGGTGTTCACCTCAACTCCTTAGGTCACTACAATTTTTTTGGTAGCTTGTGAGGGGCAGTTATTAATGCTTGCGGTCTGTACAAGCCAAAAGTTTAATTGATCCACTTCTTCAATTTGCGTCTCTTGCCATTTCGGTCTTAAATCTTCGCTAGGCCAACGTTTTTTGATTCATGCCAAGCTTACTGTTCACAAAGTGTTGTTCGTTGCCTGTGTGGCTTGGTGGACGTGTTCACCAACAGTGCAAAAATCAATTGTATTGTCAGCCAGAGAAATATGTTCAAGTTGTATTTATAACATACCATGCAATTAACAGCCTTGGCATTGTTATTTTTATGCGATCAATTTGCCTTATCAGTGTACAACTAGTGATCACCCCATTAAGGCTGTGTACAACACATTCATCTTGCCTCGCCGGCTTGGCACTTGACATGATTTTTTTTCATAAAACGCCCTTTGCAAGATCTATTCTGTTAGGTTTCCAGACAACAATACCAGGTGGCTATAGTTATTTTAGTGATCCCACATCCTGGGTTGTTGTCTGCTTTCTAGTATTTTATCATCAATTGTATTCTGTACGAAATGCCTCCCAAAAAAAGTGCCGCCCTTGAGACTTCCATGGCTTCAGCAACTTCCAAACGAGCCAAAAGACCACGAGCCTCCACATTGAAGTCTGTTTTCAAGAGGGTTCAAGTCCCTGTTAGCGAAACCTCTTCGACCTGAGGCACTGTTTCGTTGGACGTTTACGCAATTTCAGCGACTGTGTCTTGTATGGTATGTCAAGCCATCAACACCTCCTTTTCGCCAGAAAATATGGCTATTCTACTCGAAAGCAGTCGAGCTCCACAACGCATTTTGCCTGAGTCTCCCAAGGATTCCTCTGGTGCTATTGATGATGCTGTCAGTGCTGAGGTCGTCGATATTATCCAGTACCACTCTCAGGGGAAGCACCCATCTCCTTTAGTTTCATCCGATTCACAACAAGAGACGAATTTCACGAGTATTTCTGTCCCTTTTAGTTCTAAGGTTAGCACTAAATTGAAAGCAAAATTTTTCACCAACCAATATTTATATTTTGGGGCGTTATTATCCTCTTTCCTTCCAGGAAATCAGCTAGAAACTGTGTTTTCAACGAAGGTTGCACTTTAACTGCACCTTATGTTTAATGAGAACATGCCTCAATATAAAAACAAGTTACAACTGTTATCACGTCCTACTTTTCAACTTTTATGTAGGTTTAGAGAATAAAAGCAGCAGTTGTGTGAATATTATAGCTAAAACAAAATGGCATTGAAGGATTCAACCGGAAACAAGGCACAGATGAGCCCTTTGCATTTTCAGGTGCCTGCCAACATGTCTTGTTTCGGACCAACCCGCTCGGGGAAAACAACCTGGATATGCAAGTTACTATGAAATTTACTGGAACACTTCCAAACAAAAAAACGGAGAAACTATAAAGTGGATTGTATACTGTTACAACTCCAACTACCAACCAGATTTCAAAATTCTGCTGAAAAAACGAGTTGAATTTATGGAAGGTATGCCGGCAGATGTCAAAGCACTTTTTCACAAAAGCAAGTAACCTGGAATTTTGATTCTGAACAATTTGATGAGTCCAATGAACAAGGATAAGCAAGCACTTCACGCAGTCACAATGACGACGCATCACAGCAATATTTGTTTAATTTTTAAGCAGCAGTGTTTACACCCGAAAGGGCAGAAACCTGGTCCAACTGCAACAAAACGCAAGTGTTTAAAATAAAACAACTGTTTAATTGTAAAAAACACAGTCTGTTATTTCTACATCATGTCTGTTAACAACTTATTTACACTCATCACAATATTCTCTAACGGAGTACCTCCTGCTACAATTATTTCTCAAAAAGATCGAATCGTACATAGCGCTATGTCAATTTTGGTTAACGTAATTAACAATGCTTAATTCAAAATTTGAATTTGCATAGTCCATACACCATTTTTGCTTCTGTCGTGCACAAAGTTATAGTCTGCAGGCCTTCGCACGTTAACCCACATCCCAAGGGTGTTTCCCAATGCGTACACATTTTGCTCTATCCTAGTCACTTTTTTCTTTGAAAACGTCTCTGCAACCCTCTTCTGAAGTTGAAGATTCTGCTCTCTTGGAAAATGCATCAGGCATTGAAATGCACATCTCTTCTTTAAGCACAAGTTCAACAAACAGTTGAAAACCCATTTATTTTTATTTATTTATTCACCACGGCATACAATGATAAAGTTATAGTGGATAATAAACTAGGATCTTACATAAGTTTAGAGTGAATAATAGTAGTAAAAGAAGAAGTAAGAAGTGGCGAGGAGACCTCAAGAAACCCCTGGGCTTATACTGAGAGGTCTCCTCTGAGATATGTTAGGACTGTAAGACTAGTAAAGATATTGTATTTAGATTTTTTAACATACGGTGGTAAGACTAAAAAACATAACAGAGTCGGACCTTTCATACAATTACTTGGAAGATTTTGAAGCAAGCTGCGCCATTTAATCCGTCTTTGAATCGTTGCAATCTGTGCTTGTGGGAGAAGTATTTCATTGTTTATAGATCAGACCTTACGACCCTGAACAAACGCAATGAACTGGTGACTTCATGTAGGCATTGGAACATATTTCTCCTAAGCAAATTTAAACCACCCGTTGCCACGCAGTAGCATCTAATTGAATTCAAATACTGCCGCGCGCGCTTATATCAGCGTACATAGTAACAGTATTTTAACAGTTTTGGCTATTTTATCTGAGGAGCGCCGCACATGTTGTGTGTTACAAAACTACATAGCAATAAAATGCCAAGCCATGGAGCAAGAAAATGTCATCAAACTTGTTTGATGTCACCATGCGTAGCTACGACGGGGCCGAAACATTCAAGCTTGTTGGCGCTTACCTTCTCAACAACATCCAGGAAAAGTTTGGCAACGCATGTAATTTTGGCTTGTATAGAGATGACAGCCTCGGAGTAACGAAAGCATCACCCAGGCAAACTGAAATGATCAAGAAAGAATTATGCAACATCTTCGGCAGGTTTGGACTTAAAATTACAATCGAGGCCAACAAACAAATAGTCAACTTCCTCGACGTCACGCTCAACCTCACAAACGGTAAATACATGCGTTATACGAAACCAGGAAAAATCCCACTCTACGTTCACAAGAAATCTAACCATCCACCACGCATAATCAAAAATATCCCAAAGTCCATCAACAGACGGCTGTCTGAAATTTCATTTGATGTACATTCATTTAACGAAGC